>NW_028274818.1:74280303-74583333 GCF_037043125.1 Eumetopias jubatus | reverse complement strand
TCTGATGGTTCATTTTTGATCCCAGAGCATCAACCCAATGCCATGGCCATAATTAGAGTGGGGCACGGACTGATTGACAGAAAACTAGCCATGCCAATGAAAACACCCTTCGTGTTGTCTAGTTTAAAGGGTCCATTTGTCTGTTATGACATATCATTCACTTGGTGTTTGTTCCCCGAGTGCCTGACTAGTCAGTGTGTACAGGCCCCTAACACATTATGTAATGTGCTGAAATCAACCCAGTTAATATTGCCAAATGGCTTGGATTTTAAAGCCAGGCTTCTCCCACAAAGAAAAGCAGCAGAATCTTTACTGAAAAGTCTTTGCTTTTGCCTAGAAAAATACTTACACGTCATGACCACTACTGAGAATCTTATTTTAGTTGCTAGTCTTTATAGCAACTTTGGAAGAATAGAGGGAGGAGAGCTCTGGAGGGAAACCTGAAAAGAATAAACTTGGAAAGACTGCAAGGCCAAAGTCCACCAGAATAGTCATCCATATTCTGTCTAGCATGCTGATAAAAATGTTTTAAAAAGTGACATGACAGGAGTACCTGAATGTGCTTTTGAAATGGGCTGGAGATGCTGCTTACTAATGGTGCTGATGGCTACCTGCTGATTATGATTTCTGTCACTCACCCACCCATTCTAATCCATAGATAACAAGGGAAGTGTCCAGTTTTGTGAACTTAATGTGTGCCAAGAAACACGACACACTCTCTACCTAAACGAAATTATCATTTAAATTTAACAACAAAATCCCATACTCTAGAATCTACATACGGTACAGACAAATGTATTATGCTTCATTTATGGGAAAGGGGGAAAAAAGTCAGAAAGACTCCAAAAGCCCCCTAAGGTCATATAAATTAGAAAGTGGCAGAGCTGGAATTCAGTATCAGGGATGGGACCTAAATTTTTCACCATTGAGCAATGCTGAGAAAGCCAAACCACTGGGGAGGACAATGGAGCAGAACAAACACATGGGATTTGAGAATGCTTGGAGGACAGCAGGTGGAAGATGCTGAAAATAGCACATAATAATGTGATTCAAACCAAAAAGGGGTGGGACCACCACGTCTGCATTGTTGAATAACAGATGGAGAAGTGGCATGCTAGACCCTGCGGGCCCCCGGCAAATATTAATTGATGATGATGACTTCAGAAAAGCAAACAAAAATTTGAAGAGACAAAAGAAAGAGTCAAGTGCACATGGGGAAAGACAGGGGCCAGCCAGGGGAGAGATACTGACGGAACTGATTTGGGTTATGGCTGCCACAAAAGGACTTCAGAGGACTATTCTTGCTTAAGTATCTCAAGTTTCTGCAGCTGAAGCATCCATTCTGTTCTCTAAAAAAGTTGCACTTGAGAATGAATGCAGGTTTTCCCACATTCTCCTAAATCTTAGTAAAATGAACTGGCTAAGATGCAGAAATAGATTACCCACACACCCTTTGTTTAGGCCCTGATGCTCTGTTCTTTTACCTAATGATATTTACGTGAGCCACTTGTCAAACTGGAGCATGAGGGAAAATAAAATTTTAAGGGAGTTGGAAGAAATGTAAGTAGATTTCTGGCTTCCAACTCCTAATTCATGAGTAACAAAATGCATATTTTATGATCTCCAAAGAGCTGATACAACACCATATTCACAGATTGTACGCTGTGGGACAAGAGACAATTCTAGTTAGTTCAACCACTGAGGAAGGTGATCAATCAGGACATAGTTATTGAGTACCTACCAAGAGCCAATTGACTCTTTGATTGGCTCCTTAATAGAAATAGAACAGATAGATATAAATGATAGACTATTGGTCTTTGGGATAACATACAACACTTGATTAGAATTTCTCTTCTAGTATCTGGGGTAGGTCTAGAAGCCCTGGTGATAGTGAAGGTGAGTATGTAGGGACATCTTCCAATTTTAAGGTTGGGTCTTCTTCCATTAGACATTTGTTGTTTCAAGTTTACCCAGTAACGATTTCCCTTTCTGCTGTTTACAACACTGTTTGGGGAAGGATCATCCCACACTCCATTTTTTTTTTAGATGGAGTTGCCTCAATTTCTTTAGCTCCAGAGGTGAGCACATGCCCTTGGCTTGGTACTTCAGCATATTCCATCCATCCATCATAGAGACTCGTTCAGCAATAATCATTTGACCCAAGTTGGTTCAGAGTGAATGATTCAAGTGGTAAAATGGATTTACAATAAATTATTAGATTCTGGACAACTTGAGTTTTTGGATTCTTCTAGTCCTAAAGTCAATACTACACCTGGACTTTCCATATGAACCAATATATCCCCTTTCATGCATAAGCTAGTTTGAGTTGGGTTTCTGTCATTTGCACCCAAAGGATTCCTGATTAGTAGAATGCTTAATATAAGTTTCTTTAGCAAGTGCAATGAGCAAACTCAAGAGTCACAAATAAAGTGGGTGGAAAAGGATTTAAATTCTGGCAAAATAGGGGCGCCTGGGTGGCTCAGTCATTAAGCGTCTGCCTTTGGCTCAGGTCGTGATCCCAGGGTCCTGGGATCCAGCCCTGCGTCGGGCTCCCTGCTCAGTGGGGAGTCTGCTTCTCCCTCTCCCACTCCCCCTGCTGTGTCTCTCTGTCAAATAAATAAATAAAATCCTAAAAATAAATAAATAAATAAATAAATAAAAAATAAATTCTGGCAAAATAACAAATCTGGTATACTTTTAGAACTACTGCTATAGTGACCACACTGTTAATCACTATCAAAGTAGTACCCTGACTCCTCTAGGCAACTCCTAAATATCTTCACAGAATTCATTTATATATACATATATAGATATATTTTTTTCATTACCTCAAGGAAATTCTGAAAGGAGAGAAATGAAGAATCTCGCATTGGCCAAGCAATTGTTTGGAATGCCTAAGCTTTTCTTTATGGAAGTTTTTAAATGCAGTCACTTTTGATTTAGTACAGAATTATAATCAACTAGCGGCTACAGGCATTTTAAGCTGCTGGAGTTTATTTTGGGAGTTTTGCAAGACAGCAATCTCCATTTCTTAAACATGTGCTTTAGTAAGACAAAATACTATTTCTCAGTAGAGCACACCCTTAAAGAAAATCAATGTAAATGTTATTCTACTTCTCACCTCCTTTTCCATATAAAACTAAACACTCCAAAACACGGGCACCGCAAACTCTATTTCTAAAGGTTTTGTAAGTTAAGCAATCCAAGGAAGTTACATGAAAAAAGTCCCCTTTGAGATATGAAAGTGTTCATATCTGAACAAGACTGTACTGATAGCGAAAGGGAATACACTGCAATATTTGATGAAGAGAAGTAATTATCATTTATGAATGAGGAAGCTCAATGTTTTCCTAAATCACTCAAATTAAACCTCAAATAAATATTTGAAGTTCTCCATCTAATTCAGCTACAATGAAACACTGAATCTCATTACCTTTGGATTTACACTGACTCTAATTTCAAAGATTATATTTATTTCAGGAAGGACTAAAAAGCATTTTTCACTAGGAGGAAAATGGGTTGAAGTTTCAATATAAAACAACACCCATTGCATATTATAAAAACAACGTGACATTCTTGGACTTTTTTCCAAAGAAAAATCTCTAAAAATAAGTTCTGGATATTTCACTTAGCTCAGAGATTTAAAAAAAAATTATAATGTAAATATCAGTTGTTCTATTATTGTCTATAAGAGCAGTACATAGTGATATTGTATACCTCACTTCTAGCTGATCTATTATATAAACTAGAGAATGTTATTCACTTTACAAAATAATTCCCCACTCTACAAAAATACTCAGAATAAGATTTCATTTAATAATGAGTTCCCTGGTGCATTCTACCTGTAACTTAATTCAATTTTCACAGTTTTCTAGATACAACAATTGCCTCAAGCAAGGTAAACTTCTTTGTCAGTTTATGTGCACATATAATCAAAAATCAGACGAGTATGTGTAAGTCTGGACATCTCTTAAAAAACTTATGCAATGTGATTCTCAAAAGAATCCCCAGTTGGTCACCATTTTCACCATATCCTAACTCCTCCATAGTTTCATGGTTGTATGGAGATGCTGACCCTGAAGCCCCCTTAGATTTCAAGCAGGGAAAACAAGTAAAAGTAAAGAAACAAACAAAATAGGACATTATAACAAAAACATCAAAGGCATATTATTTATCTTTGCTACAAGATGTAGAGAGAAGATTCATGATTATTGAACTGCATTTCCCAATGTAAACCACAGTCATTAATTTATTTAACAAATATTTGCTGAGTGCCAACTATAAACTGGACACTGTAACAGTCTTTTACCATGATATTCTCCTTGAAGGGTCGGGGGGAGATTTCAAGGACCAATACTTTTAGAGTGCACATCATTCCATATCCCATTCTTGGAGATTCATAACAGGTGCATTGCTCTCTTTAAGGGATCTGAGAAATCTTGCAGTAAAGAAACTTATTAATCCAATCATTTCCAAATACATTTAATTATGCCACTTTACTTTTTTTAAAATACTCAATATCCACTGGGACAAGGGTTTTCTGAGATATTGGTTATCTAAAAGTTATATTATTCTCTGTATACTCATCAAAAGCCTACCTAATTTAATATCAAATCTTTTCATACAGCTTTTGGAATGCCTTGATACTGCTTTTTGTTCCTTCCACCAAATACTTCTACTTGTAGTGACACCTGTGCTTTGATCTGTCAAGCATCCCCCCAAACCCTGAAACTTCTGGTTTCAACTCTTCACTCTTGCTCCCAAGGTGTGCCTTCTTTCTCATCCTGCCTTATGGTACCCAGTGTTCCAGGGTTGGGAACATAAAGAAGGTCTGCCCAATCAATGTCTTCAATTACAGTGATTGATACTGGGGGAAAGCCCATACCCTAAACTGGTCAAAGGAGAGGCAATCCTAGAACCCCATTTTTATAATTGTTACCCATGTAGTTGCTGGGACGATATGATGGAGCCTGTGGCTCCTGGTGGCCATCATGCTACTACATGGGAAAATAACAGCCATTATAAAGCTAACACACAGAAAACAGAGGTAAAGAATGGCCTGAGAGTCTGTGTTACTGCATCTTGGTTAGTAAAGTGGCCCTTGATGAACAAAATATCTAGAAACAACTTTAAGGGGATGTAACTAAAATATTTTGGAATTTCCTTGGGCCAGGTATTCTTTGATAACATTTCTCATTCATAACCAAACTAAATTTTTCATGTGATGAGAGAGGCCAGTTCCCTCTTCTTCTCTCTATAATGGAATTTGGACGAAAACTGTGGATATAATCTACATAATTAATCTGTGCCAACTCCAAATGGTGAATAATCTCTTAAATTTTTTGTCAAGATAAATAGGATAGAAAATTGATTCACATCCCAGCCTCTGCTCTAATTTAATAGACATTGGAGACTTGTACAATGGAAAGAATATTGACAATATGATATAATAGCAGCCAAAAAGGGATTATTTAATAGGGGCAAAAAACTCAACAGATGGTAGATGTACTGTGATCCTCCATAAGAGATGAAATTCTTCTCTGAATCTGGAAACCAAATTATGGAAGTTTGTTTAAAATATTTCAGCATCTTAAGTAACACAAACATGTTTATATTACCACAGAAAGTTAAACTTGGCATAAAATAACCTTGGAGATTGACTCAATTTTCTCATCTGTAAAGTGGGGGAAATAACCATGCCCTCTTCATATGGGTGAACTGTAAATGAGATAATCCACACAAAGCATCTAGCATAGTGTGGGGCACACTGTCAACACTACATAATTGTTTGGTGATGATGGTGGGGGTGATTATTGGGATGATGCTGATGACAATGTGGACTGCATGATGATGCTGACAATGTTGGTGTTGGAGGTGATTCTGAATGGATCAGAAGAGAGAGACATTACTCCGACTTGAAAGATAGGTGTCATTTCGATCAGGTGTCAGGAGAAACGCATTCCAAAGAGAAGAAGGGGTAGGAGAAAAGGTGCTCAGGGGTGAAGCACATGGTGCGGCATGGACAGGACAATTTTCCAATTTTGCTAGAGTGTAGGTGAATAAATGACTTAAGTGGAAGATAATTTGGGAGAGGAACACAGGAGGACAAACCATGCTGTTTCTTTCCTTTAATAAGTATATTGAGTCACTGAAAAGTAGTTAAGTATGCCAATGTGTTAGGCAGAATAATCTACCAGCTATGAGTAGGATGGATTGAAATGGAAGGAACTCTAGGCAGAGGTATCAGTTAGCAAAGGATTTCAAGAATGTCGGTTACAAAGAAGGAGGGCGGGGCGCCTCAGTGGCTCAGTCATTAAGCGTCTGCCTTTGGCTCAGGTCATGATCCCAGGTTCCTGGGCTCGAGCTCCGCATAGGGCCCCCTGCTCGGCAGGATGCCTGCTTCTCCCTCTCCCACTCCCCCTGCTTGTGTTCCCTCTCTCGCTGTGTCTCTCTCTGTCAAATAAATAAAGTCTTAAAAAAAAAAAAAGAAAGAAAGAAGGAGGGCTAAAACATTAGTGAAGTTACAGGAAACCACATCGGTTCTGTAATGTTCAACCACAGGGCTCAGATATCTACTGAGCCAAAGGTAAGTCACTGGTCACTGTAACAGTTTCCTGTTGTTGCTATAACATGTCACCACCAACACAGTAGCTCAAAATACTTACATATTTATCTTACAGTTCTGCATATTACAAACCTGGCATTTATCTCACTAGACTAAAATCAAGGTGTCTGCAGACAGGGCTGCATTCTTTCTTGGAGGTTCTTAGGGATAATCATTTCCTTGCCTTTTCCAACACTGAGATGCTTCCAATATTCCTTGGCCCATGACTGCTTCCTCCATCATCAAAGCCAGAAAAGTTGCATCCCTCTGACGATTTTTCCCTTGTCACACGTCCACTCTGAGCACAGCAGGGGAAGATTCTCAGCCTTTAAGGACCCTTGTGATTACATGAGGTCCAACCAGAAAATCCAGGATAACATCCCCAGTCCAAGGTCCTTAATTTAACCATATCTGCAAAGTCCCTTTGCCATGTCAAGTGAAATATTCACAAGTTCCAGGAATAAGGATATGGACTTTGCAGGGGAGGGAGAACATTATTCTGCCTGCCACTGTCTTTTCACATTTGTGCACTTAGGTCATCTTGGATTGTGGAGACACACATTCTTACTTCCTAGGGGTGACATAAAGATGATGTGAAATGTTATGTCTAATGTACATATTGTGATACCTGCTACATAGCAATTGCTTAGAAACTAGGGTGGCAGCCCCACCACACATACACACCATGGGTATGGATGCCACAGGTACCAAAAAAGTAGAATTAATAGGTCTTGAAAGTGACAGGTTTGGATTTGAGGACAAGGGAAGATAGAAAGGGAGGGAGAGGAATGCAGAGTGACAGCAGAATAAGCAATTTAGAAATTAAGACATCAGCCACATTTATTATGGCTGAAAGTTTCCCCATATCCCTCCCCGCCAGCCCCAGCACACATAGTTGTTCTGAAAACCACAGGAATAATCTTACAGGGACAGGAAATCATCTCCTGATGTGAGTGACATCTCGCTCCCACACAGCTAATAGCAGACTCTTTTTGATACAAAAGACATAATTGGGAGATTTCTTTCCAGAACTCTGTAAATCCCTTTTACTTTTCCCAACATACATCAAGGCAAAGTGACATCTTCATGTTAACAATCAGAACGAACATGATGTAACATGAATAACAAAATGAATGGGTGCTGCATGAGCTGGTACTTGTTTCCACCCTACAAATATGAAAACATTTGCTTCATGATGATCCTCAACCAACCTCATCACAGGTTGACAGATTTAGCCGGAGGTGAAAATGAAAATCCAGCTCTGCCAATTCCACTGATTATGTTTCAGAGGCCAAAGGGGAAGGAATTCAGTAACGTGAATTTATAAGGAAGAAAAAGGATGTCCTCAAGACACTATGTTTCTTGGCTCACAGTACTTCTAAAGTCAAGAAAAACAAACTTGAAATATCTTGGTGGGTTCAACCCATTTCTTACTTGACTATAATTGACTAAAAACAGAGGTTTATGATTCCCAACCAATCAATGAATCTCTGCCTGGTCTTGCTTAACAATGAGGCATAAAATCATTTTTTTTATCATCATCTTGGTATGATTATAGTTTTGGAATGATGATTTTTGAGATTTTATCTGCCTTTCACTTATATACCATTTTTAAAACAAACAGGTCAATTTTCTGGTTTTTCATGTTAAACTGTCTTACCAGGCAATTCCATTCTGAATTTTAAATCCTCCAGTTTCTTGCCTTTTTGTTCAAAAAAAATAATTTTTCACATCAATTTATGTCAATGAACAGATCTGTGAATTATCTTCTATAGAAAGATATACTGAATGGGTGATACTATCACTCTATGTACACTTAAAAGCATGCATAATACCATTATTTCTCCACATCATAGAATTCCAATAAAACAAAATGAAATATCTTCTTAGAGAGTAACATTATTTAAAATAAACTGCTGATGAATTAGCCCATGTTTTAAGCCATGGGTAATATAACATTTATTGAAATTCTTATAAGCTAGAGGCTCAAATCTAAGAACACCTTTTAAGCCTTTTTTATTTCAGTCATGGATAATTCCCTACAGGAAAAAAAATCATATTAATAAATAAATAAGGCAAGCTTTGTTTTCAAAAAATTACCCAAATAAGGTTAGTGTGTTTATCATCAATACCCAAAACTAATTTTCTATCAGCTTGCCCCTATGCTCTGGGGACCAGTCAACTCTCACACCTCATAGCTGCGGATTCTCGAATGACACACAGATGCACACACTCAAAGCACAACACAAAAGGAAACCGCATTCAGAGACTAATCGCTTTGCACAAGATGAAGCTTATTGCCCTCGCTCAGGAGGTCTGTGCAATGAGTCTCTCCCTCTAGGAAGACAGAGAAATAAAACAGCTGGGCTCTCTGTTTATTTCCATGTTGTGGGAGCTGCAGAGGAACCAAACAGAACATGAATGATAGACATGTCACCGAAGTACTTCCTGAGAGTTTTCATGACAACCGTCCCCAGCGAATCTGTCTACATTCAGGAAGATAGAAACTACAGAAACCCTTAGATATCATTTACAATGGACATTGCCGTGAACAGTCAGAGGCACTTTATATGAAAGATAGGTCCCTGATAAGCATCTCTTACATAATAGTAAAAATTATTTTGTACAAGAAATAAAATGTATTTAAATGCATGAGAGGAAGTTACCATTTCAAAAGTTTACTTTTTTTCCTTTTTGTAAAAGAAAGACTTATCCATTAGCCACATCCAATAAATCTAGATTTTCATATAAAATAAATGTGGAGGATAAGACTTAAATGTCTTCCTTATTACAAAGTCTGTTACCACCTCACTTGAGTCATAAACGTGTATTAAAAAAACAAACAAACAATTCAAGTCAGAGATCCTACAACCAGTTTGTATAAAAGCTCCAGCCACAATCAGCCTGAGAGGATGACTGTGGGGTCTTTTAGATTCCTAACAAGGGTCTGTGGGCAGAATGGCTGGGTGCATGATGCATGATGATGCAGGCGTGGCCTCTGGTAGACCTGGGTTAGAATCCCAGCATCCCCTCCACTAGTGCTTCAGAAATTACCTGGATAAAATGCTTGCCCCCTCAGCTACTGCTGTGGGGCTTAAGGGAAATAATATAGGTAAAGCGCAGAAGTCAGTGCATGGCATGCACTGAATGCAAAGAATATTTCTGCTAACACGCAGCATCTTCTATTTCTAAAGCTTATACCCAGAAAGCCCATTTTGGTGGCAGAGATAAATGAGAGGTATTTACTGAGTCCTGGTTCATTCCACACTTCCTGAGCACACATTTCCCAGACTCCCTTGCAGCTAGGCTGGGCCCATGTGATTTGTTCTGGATGATCCATAGTAAGTGGGAGTATCACGTGACAACTCTGGACTGGCACACTGAAGAGTAGGTGTCAGCTCTCTACGTCCTCTCCTCCCTGCTACCACAATCCCGGAAAGCCATATAAGACACAAGTATAACTAGTCAAATGGAAGCACCCTGCATCCTGGCATCGTCCTTTGGAAGTTCACAGCCTTCAGGATCTACAGTAACTGCAGAGGGCTCAGTGTGGCAAGAATGAAATTTGCAAGTAATAAGCCACTGAGGTTCCAGGGAATGCTTGTTACTGTAGCACAGACTAGCCTATCCTGACTAATATAGATTATCCCCCTCACTTTAAAACCAAGAATTCAGAAGGGTCAATTCTAATTTGAGTTTCCACAGATGCCCCAAGTCACAGAAATGTCTTTCTTCCATAAGTCTGATTTCTCCTGGAACTGCATACTCGCCCTTTCTATGTGCTAATATTGCAGGGATTTGTGAAGCGAGTTTAGCAATGTTTCTCCATGAAGTCACATAATATTTGTTTGTGTTTACATAATGAATAGTTTGAAATAATACCATCATGAGCCGAACACACACACACACACACACACACACACACACACACACACACTGTAATGTAAATCAGTTACATGAAATGATTCAATCAAAAGCATTGCTTGGAAGATGGTTTACCATCGTCACAGGCACCAAAAACACAAGACAGTTGCAGCAACAGTCTGGAGAATGTTTAGAAAGAACACGAAATCTGCATTACCAACTATTTCCATGGGTCTCTGGATGTGAACAGGAAGGGGAGAGGGAAGAGGGTGTGATGGGGGAAACTGGGGAAAAGGAATGAGTTGCAGCTGGATATAAAACGGGAAGCTTATATTTATAGTTTAGTTGCCTTAGAATTCAAAAAGAATATGCCTGGCTTTGTGTCTCAAAGTGGCAAGGAGAGATAGCCACGCTCTTTGGGGTAAGCTCTATCAGCTCGTGCTGGCTTACCCCTTTTGAAGAATGCATTCAGTCCTTTAGTAACTGGAAATGTTCCCAAGATGTATATAATTTCATGGATGGGAGAACACCAATTTCACAGAACTTAAACGGCAAAACCATGTACTGTTTAAAATTATGCAAAAACAGGCTGCGTCCCGGGTACAAGGGAGGCCTGGGCATAGCAGTCCTTGGGTGTGCTCTCATCTATGTGCAACCGGACAGCACACAGGGCTTCCCGAAGCATCAACACAGTGAAGGGGAAGGGACAGAGGTTCAGGAGAAGCCAGTGAGATTCTGCAAAGTTCCCATTTGGAAAGAAGTCTTCAGATTGCAATGAAAGGCCCCAGGCTACTACCTAGCCTGGTTTGAGTCGTACCTGAGTGACAAGAACCTGGCTACTCAAGAGGCAGGTGTGGGGTGGGTGGAAAGCGGCCTGATTTACATTGGAGGAGTTGTTTCTTTCAATATTCTATCCCTTTCTTACATGGAGGAAGTGATAGGCCCCACTACTGTGGGGTTGCTTCGAGGTTTAAATGAAACCATGCAGATAAAGTGCACTGCCCAGTGATCGGCACATCATACATTTTCTAAGAATATTTTCATTAAGATGTAGTATCTTCTATTTTTCAAAAGCCAGAGAGAATCTATTTTTTTCCCAAGTTGGAATCCACCTAACTGTACAAAAAAATAAAGAATGAAACAACCAGGAAATATCCATGTCATAGAAAGAGGACATAAAGCCATTAAACATGGTATTTGTAAGAAAACAGTATTTATTGAGGCAGAAGATGCATTTGTGATATAACGTAAACACAACAGTGCATGAACACTGTTTGTTAAAATTATAGGTAGTTAGGGGAAAACAAGATAAAAGATAGCACCAAACTGTGAAAATTGTTATTCTTGAGTGGTAAGGTACTCTCTTACACATTTCTCTATTTTTTAAAATGTTCTGCAATGGGCATGTGCTACTTTTGCATAATTAACAAATGATGCCTGGGCTTGGTTTATTTTTAAAGTATTATTTTAAAAACCTGAATCTCTTCCTCTTTCAGTATCTAATTAAGATAATTTACTGCCGATGTAATGATCTCCTGTCTTTATTTTCTGATAGCTAATAAGGGTAGGAATAAAGGAATTGCACAGAATACAAGAGAAGACAGCACATATTTATTTAGCATCCCTTTCTGTATATGGAGGCCAGCTGGGTAAAGGATGTGACAAGGAAAGGAGGCTCAAATCTCACCTGAAAGCTTTTAGTCATCATGTAACTGCAGGCAAGTTACCCAGTGTTTCTGGGACTCAGTTGTCCTCATCTGTAAAATGGTTCTAGTATCACCTGACACCTGGGTTCCCTTGAAGATTACTTTAAGTAATATCATAAAATGTATAAGACGGGTCTCGTATTTATACTGCGTACTGAAAACACAGCAGTCCCTTTCACATTAAGCTTTTCTCACTCAAAGGACAGGAAGCAACTAGAGGAAAAATCATGCTTTAAGGAATTTTTCTTTTCCTCCAGCCTTCCATGTTTCAATTACTTTGCTGACCAGTTAACGGTAATTCATTACAGGGGGCTTAGCCATCATGTACAAATTTAAGCTGATCTTTAATTTCTTCCTCCAGGGCTCCAGATCAACTTCTAGGACATTGATAAAGCAGCCCGCTTCTCATCACGACGCTGTCCCCTAATCTCACCCACAGAGTCAGCTGGCTTGCTTTTCAAGGACAGAGGGGATTGCAGCCCTAGAAGTAATTGATAGCTCCATGCCTCCTTCCACTGCAGCAATTTCTAAGATGGCACAAGCTGATGATGTTTGCAAGACTTAAGTTCAGGGGGTTTGCTGTGGCCAGCAATTGATTGCATCTTGATATTCCCTCTCCTCTGATACTTAAACTGGGGGAAAAGATGAAAACATCTGCCCTCAATGGCTGCTCAGGAAAATTACAAAATCAAAACTGTATAAAAGCATACCTGTCTTGGCTTTTAGCTAATTAAAACGGTGGCCAGCAGCCGGGAGCTTTTTCTTTATTGTGCACTGCCATCTACTGGTCACATCAGGCTCTGCACCAAGGACCCACAGGTTACATACATGGGACTACTAATGAACATACCCATATTGAGGTGTGTTTAAAATCAGGTCTCAGGGTGCCTGGGTGGCTCAGATGGTTAAGCGTCTGCCTTCAGCTCAGGTCATGATCCCAGAGTCCTGGGATCGAGTCCCGCATCGGGCTCCCTGCTCCTTGGGAGCCTGCTTCTCCCTCTGCCTCTCGCTCTCTCTCTCTGTCTCTCATGAATAAATAAATAAAAATCTTTAAAAAAAAAAATCAGGTCTCATAAAGTTGACTCATAAAAAATGCTAATAGCCCCCGCAAACCATAATGAAACTCAACTATTTTTCTATGCTTAAACATACAAGTGAAATGCCAACAAAAGTTTAAAGAGCCCACTGTGAGCTACTCATAACTGGGGGCCATTCATGATCTCCCCCACCATTGTGACAAGACTACACATCCTGTTGAAAAGACGGATGGAGATGGAGAAAAGCTATGAGCAGGCACCTACTACATGACAGAAGTTTTCACATATGTTACCTCATTTCACGCTTGCGACAATTTCTTGTAAGGAAAGTGTGACTCCCATTTTACTCAGGCTTCAAAGTTACAAAACCCATTAAGAGGCAACGTGCTGTTAGCTGGTGAAAAGAGGACTTGCATCCCAGCGTGTCTGACTGTGAAGCTCAAATTCACAGGATGGACAATGTCCAGCCTGCACCTCACCACCCCACACACCTGTCTGTACCTAGACCACAGCATGCAGACCTGGGGGCTTGTGGTCACCTTAGACCTGATGTGATCCACGTGGTCTGTGCAGTTTGCCTACTTACACACACACAGTATACACACATACATATATGTGTGTAAGTGTATCTATATGTGTGGGTGTATCATATGTATATGTATGTGTATGTATATACCTATATTTATCTTTGATTTTACTAAACCATTTGAAAGTATTTTACCCCCAAATACCTCAGCATGCATGTCCTGACAGCCTCCTATATAGCCACAATTTTATTAGCACACTATAGAAACACACTTTAATTCAAAACTGGCATCTACTATTAATATCTACTGTCATATTTAAATGCCTCAATGCTCATTTAGAGCCTTTCCAAAAAATAACCTCACTGCACTGCATTCAGTCAGTAAGGCTTTTTTTTCTTTTAATTTAGAAAGGACCCCCCCCTTTTGTTTGTTTGTTCATTAACATTTTAAAGTAAGTCCTCTGGGTAAAGTCCAGTGAAAAACAATAAACTCTTTTGTCATTAAATAAATATCAAGCTAGGGTCTTCAGAATCACTTAGTCCCATTCCTAAAGACAGCTCCCCACTGACTGAGAGCTGCCACAACTCCTCACTGTCACTGTTTGGAGCAGAGATTCAGAGATGGGGCTTGTCAGCCACCCGGAGCCTGATGGGGCTTGCTGGCCTGGAACTCTTGGCTCTCATAGTTGTTTTGCTCTTTGTTCTTTTTTTTTCCTTCTTTATTTTCTTTTTAAGATTTATTTATTTATTTGAGAGAGAGAGAGAGGAAACGAGCAGGGTAAGGGCAGAGGCAGAGGGACCAGCAGATTTCCCACTGAATGGGGAGCCGACGTGGGACTCCATCCCAAGACCCTGAGATCATGACCTGAGCCGAAGGCAGATGCTTAACCAAATGAGCCACCCAGGTGCCCATTTTCCTTCTTTATTTTTTCTTTCTTTTTCTAAATTGTAGTACATCCCCCCTTTCTTTTCTTTTCTCTTTTTGCCTTTATTTTACCTTTTTGTTAAACCATTTGAAAGTTGTAGAAATTTCACCCCTGAAATACTTTACCATGAATCTACTGCTAATGGAAACATTCTCCCATTTCAGTGATTCTCAACCAGGGACAACTTTGTCCCCCAGGAGACACCTGGCAGCTTCTGGTGACATTTTCATCTGTCATGACTGGAGGTGGTAGGGAAGGAGGGGATGCTACTGGCATCCAGTGGGTGGAGGCCCAGGATGTGGTTAAGCATCCTACAGGGCCCAGGACGATCCCCACACAGAGAATTATCTGGTTCAAATGTAAGCAATTCCAAGATTGAAAAACCCTATTTCAAAAAACCACAAAATTATTATTAAATACATGAATGATAAATACATTAAAATATCATTAATATTAAGTATACTTCTAACTTTCCTTTTCTATGAAACACATTTTTCTGGTCTTCATAGCTCCACAAAATGGGGCAATCAGCTGTAAAACCTGAGGAAGCAACAGCGATAGAAACAGAAGGGTGCCTCTAGTGGCCAGTGGGGGGACCTGCACCTGGCAGCTGAATTCTTCCAGCGCCTGCTTCAGTATCTGAGAACACAGGCGGAAAGCAAGAATTCTGCCGTGCTGTTGTTTGCTGTTTTTATTGTTTGAATGACCCAAGTCCTCGTGCACAAGTGATACAATTTACATGCAAAAAAAAAAAAAAAAACGCACACTCAAGGCCCAGGAATTTCACTATTTCCCACAAAGAACTTTAAAAGGATCCTAACATTCATTCTTTCAGGTAAAACAAACTGGGTCTGGAAAACAGGTGATAGCAAAGAGTTCTGAGTCACAGGAACTCTATCTTTTCGACACAAGCTCCAAATTTAGGAGAAATACAAGTAAAATAAATTAAATAAATAAATAAGGTAAAAAAATTAAAAGATACTGTTATCAAAATTTGCTTTAAGGAGCTGGCTTTACTTTTTCCAAGCATCATCACAGTGAATGCCACAAGGGACTCAGTAAATGTTTACTGGATTGATCTTCTAAATAACTCACTTTATCTTCAGAACAACCTGGTTGAGTAGAAACACCAGCTATCTCCACCTTACATATGTGAGAACTGAGGTAAAAAGGCAGAGGTTATGTTTATGACACCTATACTATCAGTTGAAAATTGAACATTTAATCCATTGAGCCAAGATTCTATCTGTTGGTAAAACAACTTGATTGTGGGGGGGGGAGATGGGGGGGTATTATGATTATGTGTGTGCTGTTCATTCCTTTGTTTTCGCTTTGAACTAGTAGGCTAAATTAACAATAAGTTATTTTAATTCTTTTCTCAACTGACTATATTATAGAGAGAGAAAAAATACTTGCATATGTCCCCCCACACCTTTGCAGACAAAACATTACAAATTGATCACAGAACTACTCTGCTAATTCTGGTTATACCTCCAAACCCTTCTCAACAGTTTGCCAGGCAAATTACTTGCTGATAAAGTTTTGCTACCAAGAGAGATAGCAAAGATTTTTTTTTTTAAGTTATTTTCGAGAGAGAGAGAGAGAGAGAGAGCACGGGAAGGGTCAGAGGGAGGACAGAGAGAATCCTCCAGCAGACTCCCCACCGAGCAGGGAGGTCAGCTCTCCACTTGATCCCAGGACCCTGAGATCATGACCTGAGCCTAAATCCAGAGTCAGCTACCTGGGGTGCCTGGGTGGCTCAGTCGTTAAGCGTCTGCCTTTGGCGCAGGTCATGATCCCAGGGTCCTGGGATCGAGCCCCGCATCGGGCTCCCTGCTCGGCGGGAAGCCTGCTTCTCCCTCTCCCACTCCCCCTGCTTGTGTTCCCCCTCTCGCTGTGTCTCTCTCTGTCAAATAAATAAATAAAATCTTAAAAAAAAAAAAAGAGTCAGCTACCTAACTGACTGAGCCATCCGGGCGCCCCAAGATTTTTTTTAAACCAAGATAGGAGGGCGCCTGGGTGGCTCAGATGGTTAAGCATCTGCCTTCGGCTCAGGTCATGATCCCGAGGTCCTGGGATCGAGTCCCGCATCGGGCTCCCTGCTCCTTGGGAGCCTGCTTCTCCCTCTGCTTCTCTCTCTCTCTCTCTCTCTCCCCCCCCCTCTGTCTCTCATGAATAAATAAATAAAATCTTTAAAAAAAAAAAATAAACCAAGATAGGATAAACACACACACACACACACACACACACACACACTTCTACTTCCTCTGAGACCGGATCAAAACCTGAAATTTCTATACACTGTGTCAAAAGTTACTCCATCCCAATCATCACGTGGCTCTATGTGCATTTATACTGTGATCTTTCTATAACTACTGATTCAATTCTATGCTCATCATGGTAGCTAGAACAGTGGGAAGCACTCCATTAATGTTTTGACCAGGAAGTCTGGAACATTGCAACATCTGTGGAATGGATAGTTTGCTGAGTTAGATGGCCACCTACCCATCCTTTCTGCCTCAGGAAGTTGAAACAAAGATTTAAACCATAACCACAGCACTCACTCTCACCAAACATGACCTCTACCACCCATCAAGTGCCAGCTTATCTCTGACATTGGAAATGCAGAATAAGAGGGTCTAGTCAAAACATTGTTGTTCTAGAACACAACCCAAGTCACCCTGGTCACTAGGTGGTCAGAAGAGAAGAAGCAAAGAGGTGAAGGATACCAGTAATAATGATTCTACCACTTAGTGAGTATTTCCATACCAATCACTATCCTATCTCTTTTAATTATCAACCTACATGATGGTTCTCCTGTGACCCCATTGTACAGATGAGGAAACTGAAGTTCACAGATGTGGTTTCACCTCCTCAGGACCACAGGAAGGAAGTAGCAAAACTGGGCTGAATTCCATTATAGTCAGGAATCTAAACTTTTAATCACCCTGTCTTGTCTCTCAGGCAGATAAAAAATAAATACTGCTCCAATAAACCCTAGGGGAACATGAAATAAATCTCAGAAAAAAATGAAAGAGCTCTGAGAAACTCTTAGAGTTGAAAGATGACATGAAAGAAAATAAATAGCCAGAAAGGATGGTTTTATGAAGAAAGTTCTAGTACTTGTTTAACGTCTCCCTGATGAGTTAACCATTAACAAACAGAACTTGAAAGCAGAAAGGAGAGGAAGAAGTTGTATACAAAAAGATTTCATCCTTTCCTTCCTCAAAGAACACATTGGGGTCCTTTTGGATGGTGTGGGTGGTTACTTTGAACTTGGATGAGCCCACACTTTGTGTAAGCATTTTAAGTTTTTGAGCAAAAGAGATACTTAAAATATGCTAGTCCCCTTCCAATCCATTTGTACTTGGCATAAAAAAATAATTAGGGCACCTCCTGGAAGGTATGGGGATAGCACTGTAAAATTTTCTCCATTGGTAGTGTGGCGGCCAAGGGCAGCCACCCCAAGACAGGCCACTGTGGCGTAATAATTATTTTGAGTTAAAAGCAATCAAGACCCAGCAGATTCAGGAATTGCTGTTTACCTCCCTCTACAACTGCCTAAAAGGAATTTAGATAAGAGAGCCTGCTCCAGGAAGAGAGCTATCACCACAGGTAACTACATTATGATAAGAACTAGGTATGGTAGACAAGAAAGAACCTAGCAAGGCCTGTTTGATCAGTCTTCTCTTTGTCCCATTGTTTCTGAATGGCCCAGGATATAATTGTTTACCAAACATTTACTCTTTTTCTTGATTCCCGAGGATTGCTTTCCATCCCTCTGAAGAACCAGACTCCTACCCCTCCTCCTTAGTTCAGAATGACATATATACCTCATTTTGCCTGACTTAGGAATTTCCAGGTCTGTGTGGCTTCCCTGTACATATGTAATAAATTTAATCTGTCTCATGTCAATTTGATTCTTAGTCCAACCAGAAGGACCCTTGAGGGGACAGGTTATTCTTGCTCCCCGATGGTAGCAAAGGATTGCAAGTGCTATATCCACATGTCTCTCAGTGAATAGGAAACATCATTTGTAGAAATTAGCCAGAGCTAGGAAGGGAAACTGAGAGCAAGAAATGATGCAATGCAATGATGTTTGAGACAAGCAGAGACAAACCTCCCTAATGTGTCACCAAGACAAGACGACTATTTCCCAGATGTCAGTTCATTCACATAAGTACTTCACTATTTTTTCCTCACCCATGGGGTCACCTTTACAGTTATTAGATTATTATTTTTTCTTTAAATTGGCTCTTATGCTTCAATAAAATTTAAAACACTGCTTTATGTCACCACCACAACTGAAAACCAGTGTACTTTGCCATAAATAGATGGGAACTATCAGACTAAATGGGTTGAAAACACAGCAATGCTCCTCAATTGTTGAATTCCAGCTGGATATTTGACTGCCAAAAGTTCTCACTCTATTCAAAAAAAATTAGCAAGGGTTAGGAAAGAGGTGTTAGAGACATAATAGAAACACACAGAGATGTTCTCCTGACATTTGAAAGACTGAAATGAGTTTGAAAGGGAAATGATGTTCTTACTCTATGATTCAATTACAGACAGTTTCCAACTTACAATGGTTTGACTTAACAAATTTTTAACTTTATGAGGGTGTGAAAACAATATGCATTCAGTAGAAACTGTATTTCAAATTTTGAATTCGATTTTTTTTCTAGACTAGCGATCTGTGATTTGATCTTCTCTTGGGAACCTGGGCAGTAGCAGGAGCCCTAGTTCCCAGTCAGCCCTGTGTGCATGAGGGTAAACAACCAGGACGCCGACAACCATTTTTCACTTTCAGTACAGTATTCAATAAACTATATGAACTATTCAACATTTTATTATAAAATACACTTTGTCTTACAAGATTTTTCCCAATTGTAGGCTAATGTCAGTGTTCAGAGTATGTTTAAGGTAGCCTAGCTAATCTATGATGTTTGGTAGGTTAGGTGTATTCAATGCCTCTTTGACCTAGAATATTTTCAACATATGACGGGTTTCTTGGGATGTAACCCCACTATAAGTCAAGGAAGATCTGTATATTACATGACAAATCCATACACCACCCAGAATGACTTCATCTGGGAATGCGGGATGCATGGGACACTTGGAAACACTGTATAAACCACTGATCCATCAAACTTCCTTGATAAACTACAGAACAAGCCTTATCAAATATTCATAGTCAGAGATTAAGTTTGCAAGCTTAAAGTGGGGGAGATGTTGGCACTTCCTTGAAATCAATTCACTAGAGCCTCTATTAAGAGATCCATGGGGACTAAAGGAGTCCCTACATCAGTTCAGCTTACATTTTGTCTTAGAAGTGTTTCCCCAAAGCACATTATTAGGGGGAAATCAAGTATACAACCAGTTCTCAAAAGAAAATTCTCTTGTTATTGGAAAATCTCTAAAGAGATCTCTCAGATCCTTGGTTTCTCTTTCAAAGGACAAAACTTGATTGCTGCCCAATATAAAAGTCACACTGAGCACCTGAGATGAGACCAGTCCGAATTGAGATGTGAAATGCACACTAGATACTGAAGACATAATACAAAAAAAAGATATAAAATATCTCATAAATAATTTTATATTGGGCACCTGGGTGGCTCAGATGGTTAAGCGTCTGCCTTCGGCTCAGGTCATGATCCCAGTGTCGTGGGATCGAGTCCCGCATCGGGCTCCCTGCTCCTTGGGAGCCTGCTTCTCCCTCTGCTTCTCTCTCTCTCTCTCTCTCTCTCTGTCTCTCATGAATAAATAAATAAACTCTTTAAAAAAATAACTTTATATTGACTACATGTTGAAATGATAATATGGTATATAGGTTAAATAAACTACATTATTAAAATTAATTTCATCTCTTCTTTTTTACCTTTTTATTGTGGCTACTAGAAAAATGTTAGCATGACATACGTGGCTTGCATTCTCTTTCTACTGGGTTAGTGCAGGATTAGATACTCACTATGGTGCCTTACTGATGAATCAGTCTAGACACATACAGAAATTATTCCCTAAAATCACAACAGACTATAAAAATAGGCCCTTTAATTTTATGAGGTAAAAGTCGCTGGTAGATATTTAAAAAGCTTTACCATCTCTGTTCACTCTTCCTCTATATTAATAACCTTTATAATGATGTCAGAAGATAAATAGCTCACTGTCTTTAAAGTTAGAAAAGAAGGGGAAAAAATTTCATGGCTCTTATGTCTGTGGATAAAGTGATCCAACTTTGGAACAGTCCAAACTTGTTCCCTAATCAAAGATATACTTTTAATGAGATTTTATCTTTGATTGAAAATGTAAGGCTCTAATGAACCACCGGGTCATTACTCCGCTTCCAGGCTTAATTTTTATTTAATTCTAGCTCCCTGGTGTTTTTCAGATGGGGCTCTTAATTTATGCAGGATGTTTAAAACTTTTTTTGGATCGTTTGATGTAGGTAGCCTTTTGGGGCAAAAAGTCCTTTTTGAACTTAAAGTAACAAAGACATCTAGTCTCCACAGGAACAGGTCATACAAATCTATGTCTTGATATGTATTTGTATTTATACAGGTAACCAAATGTTACAACAGGGCCTTAAGTACCGTCAAGGGTGCTGGCAACCCTTAATTTTGTAGCAGCTGGGAACAGATGAAAAATGGTCTTTGGGCTTAGGTGAACCTCAGCTCTAATTGTAGCCCTGTCACCCAACTCACTGTGTGAGCTTGGGACATTCATTTCATATTTCTGGAATTCCCTTTCATCATCTGGAAAAAAAAGAGTGTCTAAATTTTTCGTTGGGCATGCAGATTAACTGAATTGTGCTTATAAAGCAGTTAGCAAATGCTCTTGGAGGTAGAAAATATTTAGTACTTGAGAGTAGTTGTTATTCCTTTGGAAGCCTGATCCTCTTCTGGTCCCATGCAGGACAATGAGTTCATATCAGGAAACCATCCAGGCCTTTCTGTCCCCAAAGGCACTGGTCCAGGTCAGGCCTCTTCCACCTCCTCTTGGGGCTACTAAGACACCTTTATTTACTATGAGGAGTTTACTCCAGG
This sequence comes from Eumetopias jubatus, assembly GCF_037043125.1. Classification (NCBI taxonomy): domain Eukaryota; kingdom Metazoa; phylum Chordata; class Mammalia; order Carnivora; family Otariidae; genus Eumetopias; species Eumetopias jubatus. The sequence goes on along the minus strand of NW_028274818.1, from coordinate 74,561,627 downwards.
CTAGGGCCCACCTGGGGTTAGGGGCTACAGTTACAAAACAGGAAGGGCTCAGGACTTTTCAGAATTTATAGGAGGGTGGGATGGTGTTGTATCCTCAGTCCAACTTTTGCCAAACTTTCCTGATCATGCGGGCCTTCCTCAGAACTGTAATTCTCACCTCTTGGTCCACTGTTCTCAAGTTTACTTAGGCAACCAGTGTTAAAAACCTTCCTGCCTACACTCATGGCTCTCCAAATGTGATCCCAGTTGACCTAGGGAAGGAGTGTGTGTGTGTGTGTGTGTGTGTGTGTGTGTGTGTGTGTGTGTTCCCCCCTGCGCAGTGTTCTTTCATCTATTTCTAGTAACAACTGTCCCTGCTCCTCCTCATCTCTCCAGTTTTCCTTTTGAGAAACCTTTTGGGGGTCTTCTTTCCTTTTGGAGATCTCTCCTCTCCCACTTCCTTTGGAGTCCATGTGGAGCTGATACTTGCCCCAAGTTTCACAATACACCTGGGACTCAGACCTAGCCAAAGACAGCAACCCACGCCTATGTCAGCAAGAACTGGTTCAGCAATAGACACAGGACCCAACCCTGACCAAGCCTAGGACTTTTTCATGAAATTGGTCAAAGGTAAATCTGGAATTAATCTTCTGGAGCCATTTTGCTCCACTTGGTAACAGCCTGCCTAAAATTAAGTCAAATCCAAAATAAATAGAGCCCAGATACAGAGACAGGTATATTCCTGATGACATGTTATGAGCATCTGGGTCTAGCCATCCCTGAAGGTAGATACTCCTAGATTTGCAGATGTGGAAGTGTATTAGTTTTCCAAGGCTGCTATAACAAATCACCACATCCCGGGTGGCTTAAAAAACAGAAATATATTATCTCTTGGTTATAGAGACTAGAAGTCTGAAATAAGGTGTCCACAGACCCATGTTTCATTTGAAGGCTCTAGAGAAGAATCCTTCTTGCTTCTGGTGGTGACCAGCAATCCTTGTCATTCTTGGCTTGTAGCTGCATCTCTCCATCTCTGTCTCCATCATCATACCGCCTCTACCCCCAGTGTGTGTCTCTATATCCAAATCTCCCTCTCCTTTCTCTTATAAAAACACCAGCCATTGGATTAGGACCTTTATCCACAATCTAATATGACCTTATTTTAACTTGATTACATCTCCAAAGACCATATTTCCAAATAAGGTCACATTAACAGGTCCAAGGGGGTTGGAACTTCTAACGTATCTTTTTGGAGGTCATTATTCAACCCAGTAGAGGGAGTTAATCAATTACATTTTTAGCTGAAGCCAATCTGAACTGTATTTCTATTACAGCCAAGAGACAGCTGAATTTCTTACATCTTTCCTATAATAATTCCAAAGTGTTATTTCTTTAATATGTCTCTAAAGGAATTCTGCTTATACTGTCTTCTTTTCTAGATCCCCTTTCCTTTGCTGTCTATTTATGCAGATGCTTTCGAAGCTTGGCTAGAATTGCAGGGTCCACCTGATATGGCACTTCCTCCAGCAAGGGTTTATTTTCTCCTACAAATGTCTAAAACTAGTTTCCCCTCCATCACTGACTTGACTATTATCATTCTCTGTTCAGACTTGCATGTTGGCTTTTCATGTGAATATAGATACCTCATCTCCTCAACTGACCATAAAGTTCTGTCCTTGTGTTCATTCAAAACCTCTTCTCTACTGTAGGCACTCTGCTGAGTAAGCAATACAGAGCACCCCCGTCTGTCCTAAAGCTTAGAGCCCAGTCCAGCAGGTCAGCCCTGCATTTCACACTTCTTTGTGCTGAATACATTTCTGATTGATGAATACTTTGTGCTTTGTGCAGGGATGTGGATGACCTTTGAGGGTCAGCGAGTAGTGGAAAAGAGATGGAGCAAGATGGGGAGATTAGGTAAGATAGAGACCAGAAAGCAATCAACCAGGGAATTTTAGAGACTGGTGATCATCTGGAAATTGTGCTCTGTGAAGGCAATTGCTGCTTTTACCGAACAAATATCCATTCTACTCTATAAGAATCACTGTAGTTTTTCTTTGGGGTGGGGGGAGATTATCCTTCCCCCATTATGATTCCATATTGTTGGTGTTGGACTGGCTTCATCTCAGTGAGGAGGTAATTACTCAGGACGTAATTCTAGAGCCACTAGTGCCCCCACCACTTCATGGCATAAGCCAAACCCAAGAAAAGTAGTAAAGCAGAGTTAAGAGATGGAGAAGGCTTCCTAAGGAATCATTTGAGGACCTGGATCCAGGTGAACCTGGAATCAATAAATTAATTTTGAGTTTCTGAGAACCTGTTCCAATGACCCTAGTATTTTCAGTGATTCATGTATAGAAACTAAATGAAAAATGACTGTCAACCTCTTATCTAATGCTAACTTGGCCTCCAATCCTGATACAACCAGATGAGTCAGAGCTACACTCCTCAACCTCGAATGTGATTAATAACAGTTAGATAACTTCACTGATTCCAAATAATGTCAAACGTCTAATAGACCACATAGTATAAGGAAACAAATGACCAAGGCATTAAAAATCATCTGTTTGGGAGGCGGAGCAAGATGGCGGAGGAGTAGGAGACCTAGATTTCGTCTGGTCTCAGGAATTCAGCTGAATAGGGATCAAACCATTCTGAACACCTACGAACTCAACAGGAGATCGAACAGGAGAGTAGCAACAACTCTCTGAACAGAGAAGCGACCACTTACTGGAAGGTAGGGCGTGCGGAGAAGTGAATCCGAGGCGATATTCGGGAGGATAGACGGCGGGGGAGGGGCCTCCACCGGCCGCTTCTGGCAAGTGATAGAGCCGCGGAGCACAAAATCGGACCTTTGAGAGGTCGGCTCCGCTGAGGGACGTCGCTCCAGTGGCTAAGCTGGGGGTGGAATCCTCCCGGGACAGTGTGGTCTCAGGACCCTTGGGGTCACAGAGAGACCGGGGGTGCCTGAGTGCGCCAGAGCTCCCAGGTATCAGAGCAGGGAAGCCGGCTGCAGAGACGGAGCAGAGTCGCGGGCTCTCAGCTCGGGGTTGCCATAAACTGTGATCTGCGGCCCAGTCGGGGCATGGCTCCCCCAGCAGAGACCCAACAAGCAGCAGATCCGGGGAGACTCCCCTTCCTTCCCGGGGAGGAGCGGTGCGGGAACGCACTGCAGGGATCTGCTGGGTTTGGAGACTCCAAGCGGGGTCGGGTGCCAGAGATAGCAACGCTCGGTCACAGGCCGGGTGAGCACGGAGTGCGGCCAGAGACCGGGGACACGGAAGTGACTGCTTTTCTCTGGGGGCACACTGAGGAGCGGGGCCCTGAGTTCTCAGCTCCTCCGAGTGGAGATTGGGAGGCCACCATTTCTGCCCTGGTCCTCCAAAGCTGTACCGAGAGCTTGCAGGGAACAAAAGCTCCTGAGAGCAAACCGGAGCAGCTTCCTTAGCCCGGACCGACAAGGGCGGGGCAATTCCGCCTCCGGCAAAGACATTTGGAAACCACAGCAACAGGCCCCTCCCCCAGAAGATCAGCACAAACAGCCAGCAAGCCAAGACCAAGTTGATCGATCAAGGAGAATAGGAGAACTCCAGCGCTAGGGGAATACTGCACATAGTTTCATGGCTTTTTTTTTTTTTTTTTTTTACCATGATTCATTATTTCATCAAAGTTAATTTTTGTTAAGTTTTTTTTTAATTTTTCTTTTTCCCTTTTTCAACCAACATCTTATAAATCCCTTTTTAAAAAAAAAAACATTTTTTATTTTTTTTTCATTTTTAGAGTCATATTTTATCCCTTCATAGTAGTTACCCTTGTTTTTGGCATATATATATAAGTTGTTCTCTCTTTAAAATTTTGAGGTACAGTTTCTTCTAACAGATCAAAATATACCCTAAATCACTAGTGTATGGCTTTGTCCTAGTCTCCTGCCTGATCACATTCTCTCCCTTTTTCCTTTTTTTTTTTCCTTAAATCTTCTTTCTTTTTTCAAACAACTTATCTTACCAAGTCCTTTTATAAAATCTTTTATAATTTTCATCTTTACAGTCATCTTCCATCCCTTCATTGTATCAACCCTTATTTTGTACATATATGTCTTTCTTCCTTTAAAATTTTAGGAGGCACTTTTTTCTAACAGACCAAAATACGCCCAAAATCTAGTGTGTGGCACTGATCTATGCACTAGCCTGATCATATTTGATCATATTCTCCTTTTTTGAATTGTTTTGTTTTTGTTTTTATCTTTTTTTTCTTTTTTTTTTCTTTTTCTCTTTCTTTTTTCTTTCTTTCCCTTTCTTTTCCCCTGATTTCAGGTCTTTTCTGATTTGTATACAGTATATTTGCTGGGGACGTTGTAAACCTGTTAGCCTTTTGTTCTCTCATTCATCTATTCTCCTCTGGACAAAATGACAAGACGAAAGAAATCACCTCAGCAAAAAGAACAAGAGGTAGTATTGTCAGCCAGGGACCTACTCAATACGGACATTAGTACGATGTCCGACCTAGAGTTCAGAATCATGACTTTAAAGATACTAGCTGGGCTTGAAAAAAGCGTGGAAGTTATTAGAGAAACCCTTTCTGGAGAAATAAAAGAACTAAAATCTAACCAAATCGAAATAAAAAAGGCTATTGATGAGGTGCAATCAAAAATGGGGGCACTAAATGCTAGGATAAATGAGGCAGAAGAGAGAATCAGCGATATAGAAGACCAAATGATGGAAAATAAAGAGGCTGAGAAAAAGAGAGAGAAACAACTACAGGATCACGAGGGCAGGATTCGAGAGATAAGTGATACGATAAGACGAAACAACATTAGAATAATTGGGATCCTAGAAGAAGAAGAGAGAGAGAGAGGGGCAGAAGGTATATTGGAGCAAATAATAGCAGAGAACTTCCCTAATGTGAGGAAGGAAACAGGCATCAAAATCCAGGAGGCACAGAGAACCCCTCTCAAAATCAATAATAATAGGTCAACACCCCGACATCTAATAGTAAAACTTACGAGTCTCAGAGACAAAGAGAAAATCCTGAAAGCAGCTCGGGAGAAGAGATATGTAACCTACAATGGTAGAAACATTAGATTGGCAACAGACCTATCCACAGAGACCTGGCAGGCCAGAAAGGACTAGCAAGATATCTTCAGAGCACTAAATGAGAAAAATATGCAGCCAAGAATACTATATCCAGCTAGGCTATCATTGAAAATAGGAGAGATAAAAAGCTTCCAGAACAAACAAAAACTAAAGGAATTTGCAAACACGAAACCAGCCCTCCAAGAAATACTGAGAGGGGTCCTCTAAGCAAAGAGAGAACCTAAAAGCAGCAAAGAGCAGAAACGAACACAGACAACAGACAGTTAACAGTCACCTTACAGGTAATACAATGGCACTAAATTCATACCTTTCAATAGTTACCCTGAATGTAAATGGGCTAAATGCCCCAATCAAAAGACACAGGCTATCAGATTGGATTAAAAAACAAGACCCATCGATATGCTGTCTGCAAGAGACTCATTTTACACCCAAAGACACCCCCAGATTGAAAGTGAGGGGGTGGAAAACCATTTACCATGCTAATGGACACCAAAAGAAAGCTGGGGTGGCAATCCTTATATCAGACAAACTAGATTTTAAAACAAAGACTGTAATAAGAGATGAGGAAGGACACTATATCCTACTTAAAGGGTCTATCCAACAAGAAGACTAACAATTGTAAATATCTATGCCCCGAACATGGGAGCAGCCAATTATATAAGGCAATTAATAACAAAAGCAAAGAAACACATTGACAACAATACAATAATAGTGGGGGACTTTAACACCCCCCTGACTGAAATGGACAGATCATCTAAGCAAAAGATCAACAAGGAAATAAAGACTTTAAATGACACACTGGACCAAATGGACTTCACAGACATATTCAGAACATTCCATCCCAAAGCAACGGAATACACATTCTTCTCTAGTGCCCATGGAACATTCTCCAGAATTGATCACATCCTAGGTCACAAATCAGGTCTCAATCGGTACCAAAAGATTGGGATCATTCCCTGCATATTTTCAGACCACAATGCTTTGAAACTAGAACTCAACCACAAGAGGAAAGTCGGAAAGAACTCAAATACATGGAGGCTAAAGAGCATCCTACTAAAGAATGAATGGGTCAACCAAGAAATTAAAGAAGAATTTAAAAAATTCATGGAAACCAATGAAAATGAAAATACAACTGTTCAAAATCTTTGGGATACAGCAAAGGCAGTCCTGAGAGGAAAGTATATAGCAATACAAGCCTTTCTCAAGAAACAAGAAAGGTCTCAAATACACAACCTAACCCTACACCTAAAGGAGCTGGAGAAAGAACAGCAAATAAAGCCTAAACCCAGCAGGAGAAGAGAAATCATAAAGATCAGAGCAGAAATCAATGAACTAGAAACCAAAGGAACAGTAGAACAGATCAACGAAACTAGGAGCTGGTTCTTTGAAAGAATTAACAAGATTGATAAACCCCTGGCCAGACTGATCAAAAAGAAAAGAGAAATGACCCAAATCAACAAAATCATGAATGAAAGAGGAGAGATCACAACCAACACCAAAGAAATACAAACAATTATAAGAACATATTATGAGCAACTCTATGCCAGCAAATTAGATAACCTGGAAGAAATGGGTGCATTCCTAGAGATGTATCAACTACCAAAATTGAACCAGGAAGAAATAGAAAACCTGAACAGACCTATAACCACTAAGGAAATTGAAACAGTCATTAAAAATCTCCCAAGAAACAAAAGCCCAGGGCCAGATGGCTTCCCAGGGGAATTCTATCAGACATTTCAAGAAGAATTAATACCTATTCTCCTGAAAATGTTCCAAAAAATAGAAATGGAAGGGAAACTTCCAAACTCATTTTATGAGGCCAGCATTACCTTGATCCCAAAACCAGACAAAGAACCCATCAAAAAAGAGAATTACAGACCAATATCCTTGATGAACATGGATGCAAAAATTCTCACCAAAATACTAGCCAATAGGATCCAACAGTACATTAAAAGGATTATTCACCACGACCAAGTGGGATTTATTCCTGGGCTGCAAGGCTGGTTCAACATCCGCAAATCAATCAACGTGATACAATACATTAACAAAAGAAAGAACAAGAATCATATGATCCTCTCAATAGATGCAGAAAAAGCATTTGACAAAGTACAGCATCCTTTCTTGATCAAAACTCTTCAGAGTATAGGGATAGAGGGTACATACCTCAATATCATAAAAGCCATCTATGAAAAACCTACAGCGAATATCATTCTCAATGGGGAAAGGCTGAGAGCTTTTCCCCTAAGGTCAGGAACGCGGCAGGGATGTCCACTCTCACCACTGCTATTCAACATAGTATTAGAAGTCCTAGCCACAGCAATCAGACAACAAAAAGAAATCAAAGGCATCCAAATCGGCAAAGAGGAAGTCAAACTCTCACTCTTTGCAGATGATATGATACTGTATGTGGAAAACCCAAAAGACTCCACCCCAAAACTGCTAGAACTCATACAGGAATTCAGTAAAGTAGCAGGATATAAAATCAATGCACAGAAATCAGTGGCATTCCTATACACCAACAACAAGACAGAAGAGAGACAAATCAAGGAGTCGATCCCATTTACAATTGCACCCAAAACCATTAGATACCTAGGAATAAATCTAACCAAAGAGGCAAAGGATCTGTACTCAGAAAACTATAAAAGACTCATGAAAGAAATTGAAGAAGACACAAAGAAATGGAAAAACGTTCCATGCTCATGGATTGGGAGAATCAACATTGTGAAGATGTCAATGCTACCTAGAGCAATCTACACATTCAATGCAATCCCCATCAAAATACCATCCACTTTTTTCAAAGAAATGGAACAAATAATCCTAAAATTTGTATGGAACCAGAAGAGACCCAGAATAGCCAGAGGAATACTGAAAAAGAAAAGCAAAGCTGGCGGCATCACAATTCCGGACTTCCAGCTCTATTACAAAGCTGTCATCATCAAGACAGTATGGTACTGGCACAAAAACAGACACATAGATCAATGGAACAGAATCGAGAGCCCAGAAATGGACCCTCAACTCTATGGTCAACTTATCTTTGACAAAGCAGGAAAGAATGTCCAATGGCAAAAAGACAGTCTCTTCAACAAATGGTGTTGGGAAAATTGGACAGCCACATGCAGAAGAATGAAACTGGACCATTTCCTTACACCACACACAAAAATAGACTCCAAATGGTTGAAAGACCTAAACGTGAGACAGGAGTCCATCCAAATCCTAAAGGAGAACACAGGTAGCAACCTTTTCGACCTTAGCCGCAGCAACTTCTTCCTAGAAACATTGCCAAAGGCACGGGAAGCCAGGGCAAAAATGAACTATTGGGATTTCATCAAGATAAAAAGCTTTTGCACAGCAAAAGAAACAGTCCACAAAACCAAGAGACAACCGACAGAATGGGAGAAAATATTTGCAAATGACATATCAGATAAAGGGCTAGTATCCAAAATCTATAAAGAACTTATCAAACTCAACACCCAAAGAACAAATAATCCAATCAAGAAATGGGCAGAAGACATGAACAGACATTTGTCCAAAGAAGACATCCAAATGGCCAACAGGCACATGAAAAAGTGCTCAACATCGCTCGGCATCAGGGAAATCCAAATCAAAACCTCAATGAGATACCACCTCACACCCGTCAGAATGGCTAAAATTAACAAGTCAGGGAACGACAGATGTTGGCGGGGATGTGGAGAAAGGGGAACCCTCCTACACTGTTGGTGGGAATGCAAGCTGGTGCAACCCCTCTGGAAAACAGTATGGAGGTTCCTCAAACAGTTGAAATTAGAGCTACCGTTCGATCCAGCAATTGCACTACTGGGTATTTACCACAAAGATACAAATGTAGGGACCCGAAGGGGTACGTGTACCCCAATGTTTATAGCAGCAATGTCCACCATAGCCAAACTGTGGAAAGAGCCAAGATGCCCATCGACAGATGAATGGATAAAGAAGATGTAGTATATATACACAATGGAATATTATGCAGCCATGAAAAGGAATGAGATCTTGCCATTTGCAACGACGTGGATGGAACTGGAGGGTGTTATGCTGAGTGAAATAAGTCAATCAGAGAAAGACATGTATCACATGACCTCACTGATATGAACAATTCTTAATCTCAGGAAAGAAACTGAGTGTTACTGGAGTGGTTGGGGGTGGGAGGGATGGGGTGGCTGGGTGATAGACATTGGGGAGGGTATGTGCTACGGTGAGTGCTGTGAATCGTGCAAGACTGTTGAATCACAGTTCTGTACTTCTGAAACAAATAACGCAACATATTTTAAGAAAAAAGAAAAAGAAGAAGATAACAGGAGAGGAAGAAAAGGGGAGTATGTCAGAGGGGGAGACGAACCAAGAGAGATGATGGACTCTGAAAAACAAACTGAGGGTTCTAGAGGGGAGGGGGGTAGGGGGATGGGTTAGCCTGGTGATGGGTATTGAGGAGGGCACGTTCTGCATGGAGCACTGGGTGTTATGAACAAACAATGAATCATGGAACACTGCACCAAAAACTAATGATGTAATATATGGTGATTAACATAACAATAAAAAAATTAAAAACAAAACAAAACAAAACAAAAAAAAAACCAACAACAAAAAAAAATCATCTGTTTGATATGGATACTTGAGAGTTACCATCATCTTTTCTTAGTCATCTCAACAGCTTTAAAGTGGTTTTATGGAATCTTAAAATTATTGGGACAGGCTGATAAACAAAGGGTTCCAACTTATTTGGAAGAGTGGTCTTTGAATGACATACATGAGCAAGGTGAAACAGGAAATTGAAGTCATTTCCTTGATAATTCTGCCAAAATGGACTTCTAGTAAAATACATATGCACACCTCCAAATTAAGGGCTGAAATGGATCTGATTTAAATAGACAGTTATGTTTCAAGAGTATCAGTAGTTGCTTTAGCTTCATGACTAACAAAGGGCCTGGAGACCCTTACTTGGAAACTTCCACCCAATGGGTTGGAGGCAATAGCTAAGGATGCTTGGTCTGAGGATGTGGCAGGCTTCTCTCTTCGTGATTGTTTCATCCATTGTTTTCCAAGTTGCTACAAATCCCAGACGGTCCCATTTCAGCAATCATGAAATTCATGATTGAATTCATGATTTATCTGGAAAATTTTACCTGCTTGAATTAGAAATGTTTGCCCAGTAGCTTTAGCCAGGTATTGGATAACAATCCTGTGAACTCTGCTCGTCCTTTTCAAAAGTGAAATGAAATGAAATGAAATGAAATGAAATGAAATGAAATGAAATGAAATGAAATGAAACGAAATGAAATGAAATAAAAGATTCTTTCAAGGACCACTCAGCAGTGGGACAATAGTTGATTTCATATGTTTGGCCCCTTGGTAACATTTCACATGAGACACTTCTTATAGACTATGGTGTCTTATTTAGAGATTCTTTTCACCTCATTCTAATTCTCAACAGGAATATAAATTGTTTATCATGATTTCTGTTGTGATGGCTTTTAGTGATGTTACTATTTTTTTTTTAAGATTTTATTTATTTGACAGAGAGAGAGACAGCCATAGAGAGAACACAAGCAGGGGGAGCAGGAGAGGGAGAAGCAGGCTTCCGGCAGAGCAGGGAGCCCAACTCGGGACTCATTCCAGGACCCTGGGATCATGACCTGAGCCGAAGGCAGAGACGCTTAACAACTGAGCCACCCAGGTGCCCCGTGATGTTACTTCTATTAACAACCATGCATTCAATAATTACTATGTGCCAGGAACTGGACTGGCAATTGGGGTACATTATGGATAAAGTTCACAATAACCTTAAGAGGTAGGTGGTATCATTGTCATCTCTTTGCAGAAGAGGAATCTGAGATGCAGAAATGTTAAGTAACATGCCCAAACTCAGCCATAAATTTAATCCTGCACATCTTCCATTGGAGGAACTCCATTCCCTCCATTATGACTGTAGCCAGGGTTCTCCAGATAAACAGAATCAATAGAAGATATATAGATAGAGATAGATAGAGATAGAGATGTAGATACAGGGGAGGAGAGGAAAAGAATGAGAGAGAGAGAGAGATTCATTGATTTAATATGAAGAATCGACTCATGTGATTATGGAGGCTGAAAAATCCTATGATCTGCCATCTGCAAGCTGGAGATCCGGGGAAGCTGGTGGCCAATTCAGTCTAAAGTTCTGAGAACCAGAGGAGCCAATGGTATAAATCCCAACCCGAGGGCCAAAGAGATAAGATGAAGCTTCCCAGCTCAATCAGTGAGGGGAGGGGGCTGGGCACAGACACCAATTTCTTCCTTTCTCTACCTTTTCTCTTATTCAGACCCTGGATGGAGGATAAGGCCCACCCAGTTTGAGGAGAGTTATCTAATTTACTAAATCCACTGATTCTAATGTTAATCTGGAAACAACCTCACAGACACACCCAGAAACCATAGTTCATCTGGGCATTCCATGGCCAATCAAGCTGACACATAAAATTAACCAACACAATGACTTATTTTCTAATTCTCAAATCATACATTAATGAAACTGTGTTTGAACATTGAAAAACATAAATATTCCTCCTTCCCCATGTGAATTTTATACGTGACCATAGCAGAAGCCCATGCTATCTTTTGGGATGTGTTTTTGTTCAACATCACATATTATTTCATGGACCTCTGACACAAGCTTATTAATCACTTTTAACAGCTACATTATACTCCATCATGTTCTATACTCAACATAATAAGCCCCTCCCTTAAGATTGGGCAATTGTAATAATTCATACGAATAAGACTGGGTCAAAGGAGTAATTATCTGCATGGTTGATCATAGGTATGGATGCTCTGGTTTTTAAATGAGTTCCACCAAATTGCAGTATAACCAGTAAAGAATGCAGGAGCCAGTTTCATGGCAATTTTGCTAGTGCGGGAAAAGGTAATATTCCTAATTTCATGTCAATACGGCATTGTTTAGTAGGTAGAAATTAGTATCTCATACTGGCTTTAATTTTCATTTTCATACAGCTATCAAGGACAGGTATTCACCATGAGTTTGAGCCTATTTATGATTTCCTTTGTGCGAATTTTCTGTTAGCTCCTTAGTGATCACTCTCAAGCTTTAATGATTTCCCCATGAAGACATTCCTATCATTCGGGTAAAATTAATATTTGTCCACCCACACGTTGATGAATTGGATCAACAGAAAAACTCAATCTGAACAGATCAAACTAGAAACTGTATATTTTTTTCCTTATTTCAGGGTGGGGTACTATTTTGAGGGGATGCAAGAGATACACTTAAAGTTCTATTACTCCTTTGACTTAATTCTTTGACTTGATTCTCTGTATACCATGGGAACCAGTGATTCAACCAAATCAGGTGCCTGGGGAAAGCTACCAACCTCCCTGGCTGAGTCATCCTGCTAGCATGCCTCATGACCAGGATTTGCTTCTCTACATATGCTCCCTTAACCAAAAGCTGGAATGTCTTAAGCTTGAAATATTTTCTGTTCTAAAGGATCTGTCCTCCAATCCACCCAGAAAATCTTCAGGTTAATTCTTTTTTAAGGTTTTTATTTATCTGACACAGAGAGAGAGAGAGAGCACAAGTAGGCAGAGCGGCAGGCAGAGGGAGAGGGAGAAGAAGGCTCTCCGCTGATCTGAGCTAAAGGCAGATGCTTAACCGACTGAGCCACCCAGGCGCCCTGAAAATCTTCAGGTTAAAAAGAAAATATGAGGGCGCCTGGGTGGCTCAGTCGTTAAGCGTCTGCCTTCGGCTCAGGTCATGATCCCAGCGTCCTGGGATCGAGTTCCGCATCGGGCTCCCTGCTCAGCAGGGAGTCTGCTTCTCCCTCTGCCTGCCTTTCTGCCTACTAGTGCTTCTATCTCTCTGTCAAATAAATAAATAAAAAATCTTAAAAAAAAAAAGAAAAAAAAAGAAGTTTGGATTTAAAAAAAAAAGAAAAGAAAAGAAAAGAAAATATGAAAAACCTGTAGTTGTCCTGTAGATTCTGATAGCTTTTAGTCTGCAATGGCACATAAAAGATACTGCATTTTTGATGACTTTATTCAAAAATAAATTCTAATTTATAATAGGCCCCCCAAAAAAAGCCCAATTAAAATGACAAAAACTCAATATAACACATGCATGGGCTTGTGCTTGTGTATGCATGTGCATATGTGAATTTACACATGTGTGCATGTCTTCCCCACCCCACCTTTGGATTCTGTTGCTATTGCATTAAGTTCCATCAAAAATTATTTCAGCACTCCAGCTGCTAAGATGGATGGTATAATCCCTGGGTTTTCTGACCTTGATCAACGTGAAGAAAATTTCAGCTGAACTGTGCAAAAGTTCTGGGACAACATAAATCACATTTAGACAGGACATGCTTTCTATCTAAAGCATCGTAAAGTCACCAATCACATATCAAGAAGTGGGATAATAAAACACACCAATGAAGAGGAAAAAAAATTAATTAACACTCACTCCACTCATCACAAAAGAAGGCTATGGCTATTTTTTTTTTTTTTTTTTAGGAGAGATGACAGAACTGCTCTAGAGAACAAGCTCTGCACTTAATTAGGTTGTTTCCTAAATGCATTTTAATTCAGAGTTTAAAGAAGTATCACTAAAAATTATACAATAGACTTGCTTCTTTTAAGTAAAATAAATGACAAATGAAAGTAACAGGTATAATTAATGGTATTAAAATGTAAGCAATTCAGCCCCAATTAATACATAATGCAAAGAGATGACAGATATCTTTTTTTTTAAAGAGATGACAAATATCTTATAGATAAATCACACTTTTAAAAACCCTATCTGAGGGTGAAGTCAGGTAAGTTATCACCAGAAGTAAACAAATAGAGTAGGTTTCCCAAGGGTCTAGGAAAGTGAGGCTATAGGTGCCTGGTATAAGGCTTTTATGTGTTAAATTGTGTTTAAGCTATGCACCATCTCTTAAAATACCAGTGCCTTGATGGATTGCAAATCTGTAAAACAACAAGAGAAACAGGAGTGCTTAAAAGTAAAGACCAAACAGAGAATGCAACAGAGGCATGAAGTGTCTATCTTCTCTTCATCTTTAGGCTTAAATACAAAGCATTTGGGGGTTTGTTGCCAGATTCGAGGCCAGGAACCACCTATTTCTGGCACACACACTGTAATTCCCACTCCTTCACCCTTGTCAGACATCACTAATCAATCATGCACTCCTGTAGAACCCAGGGCTCAGACTCCTCATCAACACAGCATTCTGTGCAGACACTATCAATCAATCTGAGTTGACACCAGAGATTAAATCTGGTTTCCAATCACTGGCCTACACTTTTAGGCATGTTTTCCAACCCGCTCCATGCACCTCCAACCAGACTGATAAGTACCTGCCTGATATACAAAACTCTAGACTTATAACTGGGGACCTGGTATCTAGTTTCAGTTTTGTTATTTGTGTTGCTATGTACTTAACTCATCCTAGACCAGTTTTACTTAACTTCTCTGATCCCACCAGAGATCTAAGAAACTGACTCCAGAGTGAAAGAAGAAGAGGAGAAAATCAAATGTAAGAATGTAATAAAGCAGCTTGCATTTACTGGAGGCATATCCTCTGCCTAGCCAGGATGCTAAGTACCCTAAGTAAATTAGCTCAATGAGTCCCACAGCAACCCCAGAAAGTCTCTACTCTTATTCTGTCCATTTTACATGAGAACATGAGCATCTGAGAGGTTAAGTAGCCAGGAAGTTGCCAAGATGTGGTGCAAACCCAGGCCTTTTGAGAATCCTGAGCTAAAGCTCTTAACCAGTCTGTTAATACCCATGATTCTTTAGACTAGCTTCCCAAAGTCAACTTCAAGGCTGACAGGAGGGTGTATCAGACAAATGGCCTGATCTATCGCAGTAGCTTTTTCACCTCACTCTATGTGTTACATCATTGCCCATCGTACTGCTGAGTGTGCCCAGCACCCCTCCTCATCTGTCATTTGAGTTTCCGGCCCATCAGAGGCTAATTTAACTCCACACCACATCCATTTTAGAAGTTCTTCCAGTTTTTATGTGCCTCCCCCCAACCCCCAGCCCACCACCACCTTCAAATTTCCCTAAAATCAATGAGAGAGGAAAGTATGACTAACATCTCATTTTCAAAGTTCAGTAAAAGAGAAAGCATCAGCTAACCTGCAGATAAAATATAAAAGGCGGGTGCAGGGACCCATCCTGGAGTAAGAAGCTCTTGTCTACAAAAATAACTCTCAGTCATGCAGAGAAGTGAAGCACTAACTGGAACCACGAACATTTTGATCATTCCAAAAAGCAGAGCCATTGAGGACCTCAAGATAATACCTATGGAGGATTGATTAAGAGGAAATTAAATGCAAAGATGCATTGCAGAATGTCATTTAGCAATGGCCCAAGTTATTTCTATTCCTTCGAAGGCTTTGTTAAAGTAATTCTCAAAAACAGAGTGACCATTTACTTGTGTGCCAGGCACTGAGCATGTTGAGCAAAGACCATTTATTGTTTTCTCCTGTCAGGCATCCTTAGCAGAAGTAGCATCGTCAGTGGTTAAGAATCAAAGGCAGACCACCTGGGTCAGAAATCCATCCTACACTTACTACCTGGGTGATCTCAGGCATGTTAGTTAAGTCCTCCTTCCCTCAGTTTTCTCATCTGCAAAATGGAGATAAATATTGTACATATCTTAAAGGATCTTTATAAAGATTCAATAATAGAATGCACATAAGGGCGCCTGGGTGGCTCAGCTGGTTAAGCGTCCGACTCTTGATCTCAGCTCATCAGGTCTTAATCTCAGGGTCATGAGTTCAAGCCCTGTATTGGGCTCCACACTGGTATGGAGTCTACTTAAAAAAAATAAAAATAATAATAGGATGTACATAAAGTGCTAAAAACAATGTCTAGTATATAGTAAGTGCTCAAGGCAAGCTAGGTCAACTGCTATTTCTCTTCTGGAAAAACAATCAGTCAAGGTTTCCTTTAGAGACTCTACTGTACTCCATTTAATTTGTTCATTTGGGGCCAAACCGACTTATGGTTGTGGATGAAGGCAGACAGACAAGCTGAGTACTGCCTTCCATAACTGACTCCAATTAAGCCAATAAACATCACCCCCAGCATTTCTACTGAAACCATTGGAAAAGAAGCTCTCTCTTTCGGCAGGTAGAATTTAAGCCTGTAGCTAGTGGTCCCCATTTTCACCGTCTCATTTGAGCTTAAACACCAGGATCCAGCTATACCAGAAGACAGCCCAATTTTGCTGTTATTCGACCCAACAGCTGTCTTTTTTTTTTTTAATCTTTGAGCTGACCCAGATTGGTTTTCTATTGTGCTGTTGAAGATGTCCCAATACAGCACACAAGAACAATCCATGGCATGCATTATCTATCCCCGTTTTACAGATGTATGACTGTGGATCAGGAAGCTAATGTGGCTTTCCCAAGATCTTGCAAGTAGTAACTAAGGCCAGAACCAGGATTCAAACCCAGATCTGATTCCCAAACTCTTTTCTACCATATTACATCGTCTTTTGAAATAAATTATGTAGAAGTGAACAAAAATGCCAAAGATTTCTTGGCAGCAACCAATTTTGGGGGGAAGGGGAGTCCTCTCCAGAGTTGACTTCCATCCCCTATCTGAGGTTCTGCACACATAATTCCAGACCCTGAGATTTATCATCTCTACTCTTGGCTAGTCACCAAGTCCAAGTAGAAATGATGTTGAGTCTGGCTGTCGGGGTGCTACATGTGCAGTCTCTGTCAGCGTGCCCAGTTTCCCAGCAGAGAGAAGGATAAGATAGGGTCTACTGTGGTATACACACCAAGTCTCATGAATATCTCAAAAGAACAGAGGCAAATCTATAAATGCGGGTCGCTTTGCCGATGCAATGCTAGATGGCCAGATACGGTGGCAGCAAGAATAGCCTGCTGCCCCAAACACATCCAAAGCACAGGCTGGGTAGTGGCTATGAACTTATGTGGAATGACTGCCTTGTCTGATAGGAATGATGGTTAATAATCTGAAGAAGATTCATGGTCTTGAGGAATTTGCATGAGATGAAGAAGACAACACCCACAGAAAAGGTAAGCAACCCACACAAAAGCTTTGGTGGTGTTACATGACCCCACCCCATTCTTGGGCCAGAGATAGTGGGACCAGAGGTGACCTGCTAGACGTCTTAGGAGTCAAGTATAAGCTGTGAGCAAGTGGACACCATAGGCAATGGGACTGTCTTTATGCATCTGATTATTTCCACACCATCAGATCACATTCCATGTAAAGTCGATTTCATTCTATGACACTGGACGAAGTACTCCCATGCTTGCAAGGATTTAGGTGGCCCTCGCCTGCTTCCCAGCCTTATCTCCCAAGCCACATAACGCTATTCAGCTCCTGAGTCATGCCACACTTCTTCCTCCACACTTCCATCTCTGTACACCACCCAGGAGTCTCTACTCCTCTCCCTGCCTTCAACTGTGACTCAAGTATCATTTCTCGGGGATGCTTTAATTTTCATTTCCACAGCTTTGGGGAATCGTGGAGCATCTACCCATTTAATGCATAAACATAATGAGCCTTAAACAAAGGACATTTGGAGCAGAAAAGAAATCCAATCCCCAGACAAATCCTGAGTCTCACCAAATGGTGCTCACTGCACTCTCTGCCCTTGTCCACCTTGAGTATCTCATTTCAGTCTTTAATGAGAAACTCGTCCATGAATGCTTCCCATTCCAGGGAGAGGCCTCCAGAGTAAGGAGCATGCCTTCCCCTCTGTCTTTGTTCTGCCTGTCAGAGCCCAGAGGACTAATCCACTGCCATCCCCACAGCAAGAGAGCAGTACTAATAGAAAACCAACCCTGGTGACTGCTTTATGCTCATTTTCAACCTCAACGGCATCTAAGCCTCTGAAATCCAGGAGATTAATTTATTGTCCATGTTGATCAACTTCACTCCTCATGGCAGCCAGCTGTACACAGATACTTAAGCTGAGCAGCCTCTGACTTGTCCCTGGATGGAGCTGTCCATGACCCAGGGTCAGGGCCACCAAACCACGTGGACAGGTCTGATGAACTCTCTCCAAATTCAGACCTTCCTCTTCGTCCCCTGTGTGGCTCTAGCTCAGACTCCTGGCCTCTTGTCTGTATTCCAGCCTTGACTCTTGATTGCATCCTTGCCTCCAACTAGTCCCCCTTGCAGACAAGCAGAGTTTGAAACTCCCCAAATGCAAACCCAAATCTCTCCCCTGACTGCAAACCCACTGTCTGAAAACAGATTCTTAAACTCCAGTTATTTGCAATCCATATATACACTTTCTTGACATCCATCTGATTTTCAATAAATCAACTCACTTTTGTTCTAAATGAATATGTTAAAATTATAAAAGACGATCCTAAGTAGAATTTTGTAAAAGAAAATTGTATACTGAAGTCAATGGAATGGGCAGCATCCTTTGTCAGATACAGAATGTGAGCCTAACTCAAAAGTAAAACAATGTTACTGAATTATAGCTAGATGTTAAGAATTGCCTGTCAAGTGCTCTGGGTTTCTTGGTTAGAAAGGTAGATTAGCAAATGTTGGAGACCTTGGGGCTTATTAAAAACAAAACAAAACACCAACCAAATTGAGTCTCCTTGATGCAATCCCCAGGTCTGAAAAATAACGGACAAGACAATAACTTCAACACTTCTTCACTAAGTGATGTGATGCCATGCCATGTCCATGAGCCACCTGAAGGTACCTCATTTATCATATGAAATCTGAGCCGCACACTTGGCACTACTGGCCCACAGGAAAACACGGTCCTCCTCCACCACACGTCTTTAAAAAGAGGACATCTGGCTGGGAACCCAGCACCATTATTTCTGAGTCCTGGCTGACCTCACCTTGTTCTCGGCAAAGCCTTCCCCTTTGCTCATCCCTGCACTCAACCAAGGCCCAGCCTCTGGCTCCATTTCTAGGCTCTGTCCCTTCTCCCTCTTTCCTCAGGACTTCTTTTTTGGTGAGTTAGTACCTCTTTGGTTCCATACACCTCTGGTCTCCTCCAGCAAGAACCTGCCCTCCCTTACTCTCTCCTTCCACTGCGAGGAGAGATTGATACAACACCCTGATCCATCAGCAAGGCAAACAATACCCTCCATAAACTTCTACCCACTCACTGCTCCAGTCTCCCCTCTGGCCACTCTCAGACTTGCACACTGGGTCTGGACCTACCCGAAGCCACACGCTTTCACACCTCTGTCTTTGCCCTCACTGTCCCCTCTGCCAGGTAGACCTTCAAAGGACGCTGAAAATACTCACATCTTCCTAATCCACTGAGATTTAGCTTTCACGTCTCAAGCCTTCAAGTCTCTTGAATCTTTTCTGCATATGTGTTTTACTTGACTTGCACAGTGTTTTAAAAATCAGTAGTTTTCCATTAAAATCCATTATTTCCAGACTGGCTTAGAAACTGGCAACACTGAACATATTATTCCCCATGGCAAAAGGGAGTTGTATCAGAGCCCCTGCATATGAGGCCATTCCTCTTGAGTTCACTGCTGTTCCCATGGCTTCGTGTTGGCCCACAGCCTCCCTTCACTAACATAGGATTCCTGCCTGGACCCGGCATATGGGTGGGTTTATTTCTTGACTTAGGCCAAGCATCTCTTCTTCTGTAAAATATACCCCAAGCCTTCTAGGTCCCCTGGTGGTCTCTTTCTGTGAGCCTCCATAACACTTTCTGGGGGACTCATCTTTTTTTTTTTTTTTCAAATTTAATTTAAATGACATGTGATGCCTATAGGTGTGGACATTAGCAAAATCAAAAATAAAAGTAGATGCAGTTGACTGTGTTCTTATTTTGTGCCAGGCATTATATATATAATGTGTGTGTGTATGTATACGTGTGTGTGTGTGTATGTATATATATATACATATATATGTATATATATATACACATATCACATATATGTATTATGGTATGAGCAACTCCTCAAATCAACTTTTCAAGTGAATTGTATTATTTCCAATTCACAGACAGGCAGATGGAGACTGATACAAGGTAAGTGCTGAAAGTATGGAAGGCACTTAAGAGTCCTGATCCAGAGTAAGTCTCATAAAAGGGAAAAGTCAGAACGCTCAGGGTTCACCGAGGCAGACAGCATCTACTATGGACCCCGACTGCAGCTCCAAATGGATCCAATCTGAAAGTCACCCTAACTTTGAAAACAGCTCAAACTCCTTCCTTGCAATTTCATAGCAGATCTGAAACTATTTAGCTGCACCAGGCCAGGTGATAAGTGAGAAGACGAAGGGCTGTCTGTGTTTATAGCCTTTGACAAATGGGCTCTCATCTCCTCCTGACAGATTCTCCCCCCGGCTGATCCATCCGCCTCTTCTGCCATCACCTGAATTGCAGTCTTCATAATAGTACTGGAATTCAGATGGATTTTACACCACAAATAAAAATGAATTTAAATGCCTTAGCTCCCCACTAGCAACACGGGTACTGTAAATGTCAAATGCATGTGGTTTTGCAAGGCCATACAGCCACTCCGAGTGATGGGCTACCTCGCATCACCTTTGCTAAATCTGCATTAGCTCCACGGCGCTCACCTTTAGGAGGAAACAATCTGAGCTCTGCTTCCCACTTAAGGGTGAAAAATGCCTCCAGCCCTTGAGATCTCCCAGTGACAGCCTCTGGATGATTCTAAGAAAGGGCCAGAAAGGGGGCTCTGTGATTTGGTGGGCTTGGAAGCAAAAGGGAAACGTGAAACAGAAGCACACCCCCATATAAGCCACATATTTCTCCATACACGACCGGGCAAGGAGCTCCTCGCCGATGTCTGCCGATGGAAAACAGGCACTTAGAATAAAGAAATATAGAGACGTAGAGGAGAACGATTCTCTCATTCAGTCAGCAGTCTCAGACGGAACCAGACAGTGCGCAGACCAGAAGAGCGATGTTATTGCTCTTCTTAGGGTGAGGGCTCTCTCCGTCTCTTGCGATTCACTGCTTATCTTCCATCATTATACCTGGTCTGAGATTCAGTTAATGCAAAAAATGATTCATCTCAAGGTAAACGCCCCTACCGAATGGGATGAGGCATGAAATTGGAGGGGGCAGCAGAGAGAGACCCTATTAGACTCTATAGCAAACTTGAGAGCTTGTTTTCTAAAATCCTTCTCTCCAGAAAGTACTCAACTACATAGAGAGGCACAGGTGTAAGCACACAAAAATATCCATACATAGGGAATACACTGAAGAGAGGCAGACAGGAAGGAAGGAAAAGCGAAAGGGAAATGAAAAAGGAAATCAAAAACAGGTTTCCCGGGGATCCACCTAGTCCCACAGACACCATGTGAAGCTCTCCTAACTAAAGGAAACTGAGCTTAAAAGAACCCACTGCTGGTTTGCCTTCAGAGCCCTCAGCATTTTGTCAACACGCACGCGGGCCGAGGGCTGTGTCTTCAGAGGCAGGCTGACTTATCATTTTGGCACCTCTGTCATCTCTCGTCACTTCAGTTCTACTTTATCAAATTACTGATTTTGCCAGAAGCCTTTGGATTAAGTGGAGAGGGGCACGCACATGCAGGAGCCAGTGTCATTACTCCAATGGTGAAATTTCATAATTATACACCAGGGTGACAGAAGCACCAGAGTGCATTCAAGAGCCTGGATGAAGATCACTCCAGATGCCACGGCTGCCGTGTCCCCGCGTGTCCTCCTGCCACACCTTTGCACACAGGGGTGGGGCCGGCACTCTTCTGTGGAGGGTGGGGCCACCGCCCCTCTGGGATGACTGGGGCAGACTTTTCCACTAGGAGACAAGACCCCGATGGACAGAGCTACCCCCCACACCTCACCCCCACCCCCAACCCCATTAGGAGACCCAGAGAAGCTACCGCCCAAATGTAAGAATCACACAAAAATAAATCCAAAAAGAATTCCAAGAGGAAGAAAAGTTCTCCGGTTGGAAAGAAGGAGTAACAAGTCCTTAGAGAAGAAGGTCATCGAAACGGAGGTGGGCATTACATCTTTGGCACTGCTAGGAGTCATCACCAATGAACTGCAGGCAAATGGACCTGGTTAATTTATGTGTCCTCAGGCAGGAGAGCTCATGTTTAGAAAACACCAGGTGAGCCTGTTTAGAGATGAGGCTTTTTTTGAAGTGCCTGACCTGACTCAACCCCACAGGCTATGACAGAGCCCAGAAATGCATATTCGTGTGTGCACACGCATGTGTGTTACTCTTTTTTGAAAAGAGTTGAAACCGTGTACGGATATGGCTTTTCCTACCGGTAAGCATCACAAGGCATCCACAGACTTGGGGGATCCTTATCACCATGATATATGAACCAGCGGCAGTTTGGGTTGGCAGAATGGAGCCATGTGGCCAGCTTTCACTGCCCAGAGATTATCCTGGCCGTTCATTTATCTTTCAGGTGATGGAACTGATATTATTTTAACAGTATCAGGTCTCCTGGTGTCTTTCAAACACTACAGGCAAAGAAGGTACCAAAAAAAAAAAAAAAATACTGGACAGAAACATGCTTGTGAATTTCACAAAAGTCCAAGGGAAGTGGAGGCATCCCAAACTGAGGAAGCGGGGCAGGCGACATGCTTTCACTCTGATATGGGCAGAGCAGCTCGGGCAGATGACCCACAGCAGAACTGGTAGGAATGGATGAAAAAAGACTGTAGACATATGTTCAGCCTAAATTCCATTTGTCCAACTCACAAAATACACACCTGCAAGTATGCCAACATGCAAATACATGGTGGACGCAAATACGAATTGAAATGCCTTTGCCTGCAAACGAGAGAGCAACACAGAACCAGAACCGACCTGAGGATCACGCGGAGTGAACCTCAGCTACCATATCCTTATTCCTTTCAACACGAGGAGATTAACACTTCTTAAAATAATGCATGACAATTGCCCTTTATTTAAAAGGAAATTTTGTTTTGAGGAGTCCTCAACCACCTTATTAATCCGCAGATGACTGAGCTATCACAAAATCAGGGCTGAAAACCTCTGCTTGAAATAATAACTGCATTTGACAATGATGGTATGGCTGCAGAGAGAAACATCTTTCAAAATTGTGGAATGATGTCAAAAGTAGCCAGGAGATATGTACCCTCAATTCACTTATTTGACCTCTTTGGATCCAAGGCGTTAAAGGTAAAATTTGATCTGCTTAGATGCACTTTACCAGGGAAACTTCTGTGAACTCTTGTCAATAAGGACAGACCATGGAGAACAATTGTCTAACAGTTGTTTTTCCTGAGGGGATCCACACCAAGTGTAACAGGAAGATACATGGAGGGAGGGGGGACTCTGAAAATATAGGAAACGACCTCCCCTCCCCAACCCCCCCAAACATCTCACATAAATAGATTTATGCCATAGAAAGTCGCTGCTCACATAAATGTGTCATGATGGAAACTGAGGCAGGCTCTCTCTCAAAGTGTGTAGATCAAATATGGGGACACACCTTGGAAAGTCCAATATTGTATATGCTATCATATATGTAATATTACAGAATAATCACTAATGATGTTCAATAACAAGGTGAAATGAGTTAAGTCTAAATGAGCTATTTTCCTGAAGACAAGCATATGACTAAAATAAAAATCAGCACCAATATATTTAATACTTAATTACGTTAGGCACTCTTCACTGAAGCCATCAGAGGTAACACAGACGAACATTTTAAAGGATGACTGTCTTTAAGCATCTCATATCAGTACACGAATCACCACTGCAAGTCATCGTCCAGCCTTAAACCCTTGGGTTTAAATCATAGGGTTCTTGGGTTTTTTTTGAAACCAGAAAGATGAAAAATACTGACTTACCTTTCTGTCCTCTATTTCCACACAGGTATTGCAGTCTGCTTTGATATCCTGAGAGGAAGAGAAAAGAAAGAGAAAGAACAGGAGTCAGACTTATGGTCAGGGAACATTCAGGAGTGTCGTTGAAATGCCCTTTAAAATAATAAAAAACTCAGGCTCCTAACGGTTGTTTCTCAAGCCCTTGCTCTTTATAGCCCTTTTAAGTAGTATATGCCCTGGTGTTTGCATTAGAGACATATGGATGTCATAACTAAGCTTTATTACATGCAGATGTGGGGTGAAGGCAAAAGCTATGGATCAGAGGCCACAAGAAAGAGAAGCTGATGGCTCATAAAATAATATGCACCCCCCCGACACCTTTATTCACATCAGCAGAAACTGCCCTCACTAGGACTTAGTATCTCTCTCTCTCTCTCTCATTCCAGATTTAGGATAGTCAAATCTACCACCTGTCAACACAAAACCATCACCATCTATTTTTTTTTTTATTTTTCTGTCCATCCACTTACCCATCCATCCGTCATCCACCCCTCATCCATTTATCCATCATCTGTCCAACCATTCATCCATGGGTCCACCTATCCATCCATATTTATTGCACATTAACTTTTTTATGCATTTATGTTGCTCTGGAATGTAAAGGTGAGAAAAACATGGTTTCTACCCTCAAGGAATTCACCAGTTAGACACCATGGTTGACGCACGCACACAAGCACTGTAATACCCATTTACTTATGCATTCAGAAGATAGGCATTCGGCACTTATTGCTTGCCAGGCCTTGTTTTTGGAAAGGAAGACTTGGTAACATACAAAACACATGGAAAGTCCTGCCTTGATGAGGCTTACATTCTGCTAGAAGAGACAGATAATAAAAAGGAAACATCAGTAAATGGTATTTTTTTAATTTTATAAGAGGATTCGTACTATGAAGACAGATAAACCAGGGAGAAGGGAATGGAAATGGTGAGCATGGGGACTAAAATCTTAAATTGCAAGAGAAGTGGCATGAAGGAAGTTAGGGGATAAGCCAGGTCGCCATCTGGGGTAAGAGCCTCCCAGGCAAGGGAAGAGCAAGTGCAAAGTATCAGGACGTGGTTAAGCTGCAGGAAGGAAGGAGGACTCGGTGGCAGGAAGGAAGTAAATTAGGAAAATACTGGGAGATGAGATCAGAGGAGGATGTTAGCTCTTATTCTGAGAGCAGTGAGGAACTATCCAGGGTTGTTTTTGTTTGTTTGTTTGTTTTTGAGGTTTATTTGTTTGTCTGATCTTGTGGCAAAATACACACAGCTTTTACTAATTTAACCATTTTTGAAGTGTATGGTTTAGTGGTTTGAAGCACATTCACAGTGCTGTGCAACCATCCCCCCCCTCCACCTCTAGAACTTTCCACCCTCCCAAACTGAAATGCTGCCCCCCAGTGAACACTAACGCCCTTCCCCAGGCCCTGGCAGCCACCAGTCTACTTCCTGTCTCTGTGAGTTTGACAACTCTAGGGACCTCACTGTGCTGGTCTCTTAGGGCTGCCATTACAAATACCACAGACTGGGTGGCTTAAATAAAAGAAATCTCTTTTTTCACAATTCCAGAGTCCAGAAGTCCAAAATCAAGATGCCGTCAAGGTGGGTTTCTGGTCGGAGACCTGTCTTCCAGGCTTGTGGATGGCCACCTTCTCTCCTGTGGCCTCTTCTCTGTGTGCACCGAGAAAGGTCTCTGGTGTCCCTTCCTCTTCTTAGAAGGACACCAGTCCTGTCAAACTAGGGCCCTTATGACCTTTTAAATCTCCATTACCCCCGTAAGGGCCCTATATCTGAAAACAGTGATATTGGGGGTTGGAGCCTCAATATACAAATTTGAGGGTAGGGCACACTTCAGTGTATAACACTCATATAAGAGGGATCATAAGTATCTGCTCTTTTGTGTCTGGGTATTTTATTTAGCACGTCTTTATCCAAGGTTCAGCCATGTAGCAGTATGTGTCAGATTTCATTACTTTTTAAGGATGAAGAATATTCCATTGTATGTACATACGACACTGTGTTGATCCATTCATCCATGGATAGACATTAGGTTGTTTCCACCTTTTGGCTACTGTGAATAATGAACATGGGTGTACACGTATCTGTTCAAGTCCTTGCTTTCAAGCCTTTTGCATATATGCCCAGAGGGGGAATTGCTGGATCACAGGTTAATTCTATGTTTAATTTTTTTAGGAACCGCCTGTTTTTCATACCAGCTACGCCATTTTACATTCCCACCAGCAGTGCATGACGGTTCCAATTTCTCCACGTCCTGGCCAGCACTTGGCTACACTCAGAGGTTCTGAAGAGAGGAGAGACATGATCTGACTTCTGTTTTAACAGGATAGACAACTGACAGCCAAGGGCACAAGGGGAGACCACTTTGTGTGTGGCTACAGGAGGTCAGATATAAGATGGTGGTGGCTGGGAAGGGTGATGGTAGGGAGGTGGCAAGAAGTGGTCAGAATCTGGATGGAGTGGGGCACCTGGGTGGATCAGTCGGTTGAGTGTCTGACTCTTGATTTCAGCTCAGGTCATGATCTCAGGGTTGTGGGATCCACGCTCAGCGGGGAGCCTGCTTCTCCCCCTTCCACTGGTCTCCCTCTCTCTCTCAAATAAAATAAATAATTTAAAAAAAAAAAGAATCTGGATGGGGGTGAACAGATGTCTTAAACGATTGGATGTGAAATATGAGGGAAAGATGGAGGCCAAGGACCATGCCAAGGTTTTTGGTCTGAACATTCTAGCAATGGAGATTGGGGGGGGGGGGTATTATGGGTGAGGCAGGATGATGTAGGGGTCTGCAAACAACAGTGGCTCAGTTTGGGGTAAGTTAAGTCTATAGAAATATTTATTCTCTCACCAATTAGTAGTTGGGTTTACCCTGCTGATGCGTCATAAGGAGAGGGTGGATTAAGTGGAAGGCTATTCTCATGGTGATTTATTAAGCA
This sequence comes from Eumetopias jubatus, assembly GCF_037043125.1. NCBI lineage: Eukaryota > Metazoa > Chordata > Mammalia > Carnivora > Otariidae > Eumetopias > Eumetopias jubatus. The sequence goes on along the minus strand of NW_028274818.1, from coordinate 74,534,768 downwards.
CAACAAATTCTAGGTCTCTGTGAATCAAGAGTAGAACAAAAGACACTAACACCATAAGGTGAAGATTCTGTTTTTTATATAACAGACAGTTTTAATATCAGTGAAATGGGACTGAAACAATGAGCAATGACTGAACACCTCCCTGGTGCCAGGAACTATGGCAGATGTTTTTCAGACTTGTCTCTGAGCTCCCCCCAACCAAACAAGGTTAGCTTTTAGTTTTTCCTTTTTACCATATGAAAATTGAGGTGAATGATTAGGTAACCCATCCTGGGTCACACAACGATGGAGCTTAAGTCTACACCTGGAAGTGGCATCTAACACCAGATACTCTGCATTCCTTTCAGGTGCTTTTATTTTAGTCGAGGTGGTTGGTCAGTCTGGATAATTCAGGCCACACGTCTCGTCATTTTCCTTTCTCTGGGCAAGAGGGACATCTAAAGCAAAATTATCTAGAGAAGAGGCTCAGTTGTGAGTCTCCAAGTGTGATTCCCCATATCAATAGCACCAGCAGCACCTGAGAACCTATTCAAAAATGCATCTTCTGGGGCAGGACCTGGTGATACGCTCGAGATCTGTGCGTTAGCAAGCCTTCCAGGGGTTCCACTGGGAGCTCAGGACTGAAGCACTGGAGGACACTGTCATGGTTAGCAGTTCCTGTGCAGAGCCACACACCTGCATCCCAAGTGTGGTGCCATCACATGATGGCTATACAGCTGAGGTAAGTGTCTTTACCTTTCGAAGTCTTGATTGCCTCATCTGTGACATAGGGGTACTACGAGGAACTGGATATTCAGAGTGGGGGTCTGTGCCCCAAATGGAGCATCTCAGGCTTCACCCCACATGTACTGAATCAGAATCTGCATTTTAATAAGCCTGTAGAGCGATGACTGTGTTCCCCAAAAATGCAGAGGTTGAAGCCCTAACCCCCCAGTGTGGCTGTATTTGGAAATGGGGCCTCTAAGGAAGTACTTAAGGTTAAATGAGGTCATAAAAGGGGGAGATTTGATCTGATGGGATTAATGTCCTTATAAGAAGAGACACCAAAGAGCTTGCTCCCTCTCTCTCTGCATCCATGCACAAAGGAAAGGCCATGTGAGAACACAGAGAGAAGGTGCTGTCTGCAACCCAGGAAGAGTACTCCCCAGAACCTGGCCAGGCTGGCACCCTGATCTCAGACTTCCAGCTTCAAGAACTGTAAGAAAATAAATTTCTTTTTTTTTAGGTCTCTAACTTGGTAGTATTTTGTTACAGCAGCCCAAGCTGACTAGACAAGATTCCCAGATGATCTGCAAGGCTCACTCTTAGAACTTGGGGTCATGGTTTTCTCACCACACCCCTGATTTAATGGCTGAGGTTCCTGGCTTACCTTGAACCCTTACTCTTACTGAGAACTCTCTTTGAATTCATCCACTAAGACACACAGAGATTAACTCAGTATGCGAATGATGAAAATCATGAATTATTTTTAAACCCAGGAGATGCCATCTAGAAATGAGGCAAGTAAAAGCAGTTCCTTGTCTGTTTTAGGTTGTTCTGACCAGGTGAAGTGTGCATTTCTTTTCTTTCCTCCAGTGAAAATATGTTGAGTTTGCAGGGAAGAGTCCATATCCAATTTTGATTTACCCACAAAGAAGTGGCAGGTGTTAATCAACTAACTAACGAAATCAATAAGCCAAAGGCAGGTTTTTGTTTTTAATCTGCCACCAAGGGCCCACACAAGCAACAGAAAAAAGCCATCTGGCAGAATCAGAGCTCTTGCCATTTCCCTAAGATTATTCAATTTATTCTTGTCAGGATTAATTTACTAAACCCATGCTGGATTTTTTATTTAGATGATATTGTTGGTTTGTCATCCGCTGCAGATCTACGTGGGAGGCACCACAGGGGACTGCACTTGCTTCTGAACAATGCTGGACTCAAATTGGAAAAATGTCACTTTGGCGGGAACAAATTATTGTTCGGATTGCTCCACGTAGAGCTGGTGTCTCCAGATGGGCTCTGACCTGACCTTTTCCGAACCAGAATAGTCAAGTAAGTACTTCAGCCTTACTTGATGACTTCGTTGGAAAACAGCTCAACTACTTAAGTGTTAAGTATGAATTTGGAGCCATGTACTCATCACCAAGCAATCAATTTCCCTACAGAAGCCAGGCATTCTCCTTTCTGTAGCTGGAAAACTCCAAATAGTGACTCAATCGCTAGCAACAGATGGGATTCTGCACACTCTATGGAGTCACACTGCTTGGCTTCACATAATTGGACTCTGCACCACACTCGTTGTGGGCTGGTGGCTTAGTTTCCCTGTCTGTAAATTAATGATAGCCACCTCATTTGTTGTCAGGAATATCTAATGCACGCAAATGTCTTAGCATATGGCGAGTCATTGATAAATGTTAGCTATCATTGATGGCATCCTCCAAATGTCTCTGTGAGACCTGGTTCTGAGGAGAGTATTGAGAACTTAAAGAGAGTTCTATTTTTGAAGTTTGCTCTTCCAAGTCTTCTGAGTTCTTCTGGTTTTTAGACATCAAAGCACTTGTGTGTCTGTTCTTTTCAGAAGCTGTTTTCTCTCCCAGGAGAGACTTCTTTTCTTCTGAATTTTGTGTTAGTTGTTTCTGATGATTTTTGTGGGTCAGGGTTATTTATGCCCACAGTGCAGCGAACCATCATCCTGGATCATTTATCAGCATCATTCACAGCTCTGAAGTGCCCAGAAGTTAAAGGTCCCTGTGAACAGGTGGGGACCAATGTCTACCGGTGGGATTCTGGAGGCCTCAGAGGATTTAGAAGCTAGGAATCTATGGTGGGTGGAATAGTAACCCTTAAAAGAGCATGTCCACGTCCAACCCCTAGAACCTGTGAATGTGACCTTATTTGGAAATAGGGTCTTTGCAAATATAATTAAGGATCTTGAAGTGAGATCATCTTGGATTATCTGTATGGGCCCTAAATCCAACGACAAGTGTCCTTTTAAGAGATAGAGAAGAGATGGCCCTGTGAAGACAGAGGCAGAGCCTGGAGCAACATGGCCACCAGCCAAAGAGTGCCCAGAGCCACCGGGAGCTAGAAGAGGCAAGGGGAGGGTGCATTCCTAGACAGTCTGGTAGGAGAGTAGCCCTGCTGACATATTGATTTCAGACTTGTGCCCTCCAGAACTGTGAGAAAATACATTTCTGTTGTATTAAGCCACAAATTGTGGCAATTTTTTAATAGAAGCCACAGGAAACTAATCAAGAGCCTCAAGGAGCTTCCAGTGTGACTCTCTTGTGTTTGATACTTGCCTACTCATCACGGACAAAAGAAAGGCACGATCCAGAGACCACGCCATGTAATCTGAGCCCTAGGGAGAAGAAAAACCCCTTTATACAAGAGATGCCAGGGCAGGTGCATGCTGTTACGTTCATGGACCCCTGTGTTTTCAGAGGACAGTCCCTGGAATCTGTGTTAATGACTTCAGGTATCAACCCTGGAAAGACAATATAGAGAAAAGACCAGGGTGCTTATATTGGACGTGAGAGTAAAGTAAGGTCATTTTATCTTTGACATGGCATTGTTCTCCTGGACTCAGATACTCACCAAGTCCCAGAGAGCATTTCATAGGAAATACCTAAAGTTTAAAACATCTCTTGAGAGCTGGTGGATGATATGGGAAACAAAGGCAAAAAAAAAAAAAAAATTTAAATTTCCTTACTACTTACAGCCCACTGACAAGTCCTTGAAACAGACAGTGAGACATTCCTCTAGGAACTCAGCTGCCTCAATGCTAATACTTTGCTGAGGGCAAAAGGCAATCTTAGCCTGACCCCCAGAATCCCGTAAGTCTACTTTAACATATAAAAATTCCTTTGGAAACTTCCTTTATCTCTACTCCCCCAAGATATATGTTAGTAATCATCCCCAAGTATATGACCCATCGGTATACATCTGAAGGGTCTCATGACTCAGGTTTTATTAGACAGTAATAAATGACCTTTTCCCAACAATAGCTAGCCCCCTCGAGGTCCTGGAAACCTTGCTTCCAAATTCCTTAGGGACTTATGCTATCCCTAACCCCATCCCATCTTGAAAGTATATAATTGGGCACCCCTCACGACACCAGGGTAGCTCTTTCTGACCACACATTCTGTCCCCTTTTTGTACCAACATGTCTCAAGAATCCTTTCTCAGCCCCCAAACGCTAACATCTTTCCTATATCAGGGGAGACACAGTCAAAGATTCATGACAAACCCAAATACGGTTTATGATCAACTACCCTTCTACTGGAGGAGAAATCCAGGTGTTTTGCTCTTTCTTTTCAAACAGAAAATAAAAGCTATGGCAAGGAAGTTTAGAACATTACCGAAAAAGTACATTTCGATATCACACTGCAAAAAGAATTCAAATGTGCATTTTAAATTCTAAATCAACAGTATGGAGGGAGAAAAAAAATAAGTTTCCCTCTACCCTTTTAGCTTCTTCATTAATATCCCCCATAGTAAAAGACAGATTAGCTAGAGAAAAACAAACAAAAATTTAATGACTTTTACACACCTCCTGTATACATGGGACATACCCAGAAAAAAGGAGTAACTCCCAAAATGGCCCAGGCCATCAAAAACACCATCTTTAGCTAAAGGCAAAGAAAGAAGCTGGGGTGGGGAGTTGGCCCATTATGGTAGATCATCAGGCAAAACACAAAAGGGTAAGGTTATTATGCAGATTTAAGCCACTGTCTCCTCCACTGATGAGAGTTTCTGGAGAGTTAGAGTCATCCTTTTCTTTCTGGTACAGGAAGGGAGACACCCTTAAAAATGGGATTTCTCTTATAAATGTAAATATTTTTCTCACAAAAGGGCAACTTCTACTGACTCTGCAGCCTCCCTGAAGTAATCATCCCCAAATAATCCTTATGCTAAAAAGGCATATTTTGGGGTAGCATCTGTTCCCCTTCATTTATAGATCATTTCCTTTTCAACAGCAATTTTTCTAGAGTTTGGACACTTAAGTTTCCTCTGTTCTGCAAATAACAATTGTCAGTTAAAAGAAGCTAACTAATATGAGTTGAGATTCTAGGACTTAGAACATTTACTACAACCTGGGTTCTAATGTGTTTTTTTTCTTTCCTACCTTCACAGAGATTCAAACTTTGAAAATAAATACAAGTTGTAGGACCATTTGGCCCAGGGCTTCCATTTTGCAGATGAGAAAACTGAGGATCAAAGAGTGTAGGGCACTGGCTTTGATAACAAATGATGTAAGAGTGATTGAAACCAATCTACCTGCTTTGTATTTTATGCTTTCCTCTATACCATATTTTGTCTTTGGATCTGAACATTTAGATGAATATTCCAAATTCAATTGCATTATTTAAGGATAATGATTGCGCTGCAACTTTTTTGAAAAAAAAAAACTGAGTGTTATTTCGTAACTATAGTTGGTACAAATTTGGAGTCATGCGTGCCTTCCTGCTGGATTCTTCAGTGTGTATTCATTCAGCTCAAAAGACCAAGATTCAAATAAGGTCACTTGAATACATAAAGAATAGAAGAAAACGTTTGTACTGACATATTTTATCCACTTCATAGGTCTCCATTCACAAATTTGCTCAGTCCCTGCAATCTCACAGAGCGCCAGCAGATGGAAGCAAATAACTTTGTAAAATACTAAAAAGCACGAAGCACTATACCAGAGCATCCCATTCACGGAGTCTGTAAACTTCTGGAAATATTATAATCTATCTGCTCCCTCAAAATTTAAGTCTCAAATGACTGTATGCTTTAATTAATAAGCTTTAATTACTTACCAGGAATGTGATAATTTGAGAAAGCATTTTATTAGTATGTGTTTAAGAAGGTTCAGTATGACCGAGATCCCTGTTTCAAGGCACAGGATACTCCAAAAACAGAAAGTTTCAATCTGATTGTGAAGACTGAGAATTTACTTCAGAGCTGTTTTACCTGAATTCATACAAATGGCAAAAAAAAAAAAAAAAATGTAAACTAAGATCTCAGCATAAATCCATTCAACCAAGAGAGTAGAATCTACTTTAGTGGGCTACCTCAGAACACAATGTTTCTGACTTTATAAATGTTTGAGAGGAATTTTAAGTGGGGGATGGGTTATGGGATATTTTCTTTGGGACAGAGGTAGCAGGAAAGAGCTGTAGAAGCCAGAAAGACCACAAAACAATTCCCAAACCCCATCTTTAGCAAATAAAGATAACAGGTCTTTCATCTTAGAATCGTGACTTCTTTCTTTGAAGATTGCACCCTCAACCCCCCCATGAATTATTTTGTTCTCTTCTTCCTATGTTTTTTGCAGCTTAGTTATCAGGGGACAAGAGAGAGTTGGCAGGAACCCTGGCAGCCCAGGGCTGCTGGCTCAGCACCATTAAATTTGCTACTGAGGAAGGCAGCCCCCTCTCAGGTAGGAGCAATATGTCACCAAGGTAAGCTCAAACCAAGGATCTGTTTGCAAATAAGAGCTATGCATTGGATTCACAGCAGGGGTTTAATGAGAGCGCTTTTAATTAACTGTAAAAGTAATTACCCATATTAGATGTAAATCGCACTTGTTTTTACATGAGGTGAATAATTTTAGTGCAGCTTTTAAGAAGAATACTTCTAGAGGGGTTGTCAGCTGCACGGGCTCTTCACAACTCCATGTGTTTAAAAACAGTATCCAGGAGAAAAACACCAGCCCAGGAAGCCTTAGGTTTGTCACTGGCTTCTGCCAGCTCTGCAGCTTCTCTTCATTTATAGCAGGCCCCAGCAGCTAAGTACACCCCCACCACAGCATACTCAGAGAAGCTCCCCCACAAAAACTCCCAAACCCTGTCAGGTTTTTGTCCTATTACATTTTGTTTTGTTGTGTTGTCTTCTTGGCTTTTAGCCTCCTGGATGATCCCCAGCACTTCCATTGATGGGCTTTTGTGAATAATTAAGGGACTCAGCCCAAAAAATAGGAACTGGAGGGAAGATGAAGGAAGAAGCCCAACAGGCCACTGGTGTGTGCTTTCCATGACTAAGGTGGATATTGTCCAAAGGACAAAACAGGTTCCTGATGAGGAAGCAAGTGCAGGAGCAAGCAGCCCAGGCTCACAGGGATCCCGGGTGCCTTCAAGGAGCCAAGCGATTGCACCCAGGAGCTCCAGGGCACTACCTCTGATGCAGACAGATGTCTGCATGACCAGCACCAAAACAGAAGGCAGCTCTCCAGTGGATTTATAAATAGTAGGAGAAAAAGGGGAAGTAAGTGTTGGGAGGGAGCGGGGCTGAACTCCTTGGGTGGGGAACAGTGTTAAGATGCCATCCTCTGGGCTCTTGAAATTTCCCTGACTCAGCAAAGTGTGAGGTGGGCCCCTGAAGCTCCCATTTGAACCACAGAGAAGCATAAACAGCCAGGATAGAGTTTGCAAATACAAAATTACTGGGTAATTATTTATACTTTGATAGGCACCTTCATTAAGGGATTTGAGGATGCAATTATCAAATTGAAGTTTAGTGCACTCCAGTTAAGCAACAGAACTGAACATCAGGAAAGCGGGATGCAGAAAGGGTTTAAGCCCTGCCCATTGAGTGGGCCAGCAGCTTAGCTGTCAATCAGGTCCTTTTTAAAAAGAAGCCTGGCCTTCCATTTGAAGAGCTGGCTACCATCGTGATTGTTTTCCTGTCTAGAGTCTCCTTTGGGTTTTGGTTGCTGTTGTGTTCTTATTAATGCTTATTGTTGATCTTTGCCTTAAAACAACCCCAAGAGGGGGCTAGAGCAGGAAATGTACTGGTTTGATATGATGCCCTGAAAACTTAATCTGGTTCAAGGTCAACTGAAAGAAGAGTCAGACCTGGAACTTGTGTCTCTCACAAGGAGCTTTTTATTCCTTACTATAGGGCCACATGTGTTTTCCCAGTGTCCCCTACATCTGACACAATGTAGCTATTTCCCACATTGACTATATAAAGGATTCAAATTAAGAAAAAAAAATAAAGAATATAGCCTGGTTCTTAATTAATATACCAACCTCTTGAGGAAATGTGACACAGTGAACATACAGCAATACTAAGATAATGAAATAATTCATAATGATACATGAGGGCAAAGGCAATGATAAGTTGTATTTTAATTTCACCTCCACGTATGGATCAAAATACAGAAGACAGAAGACTCAGGAATGAGCCTACCTTGCTTCAAATCCTGCCTCTCCCACTTAATAGCTGTGTAAATTTATGAGGCAACTTATCTGTGCCCTCAGTTTTTCAGAAAATAGGATTAGTATCAGTCCGGATACCATCAGGCTGGTGTTAGTATTAAGCTGAGATAAAGCACATAAAGTGCTGTCATGTAGTCAGTGTTTGTTTTTATAGTTGCAATTTTTAAACATTATTATATTTATCTATATTCATTAGATATTATTCTGTATATTAATTTTATCATTATTATTCTTTCTTCTCTATATGAGATGGTTCTAAACACTGCCTGAATTCTTCTGCGTCACTGCTATCTTTGTCCATTAAATGGACCCCTAGGGACAACAAAAGATGGGAATTTCTAAGAGTACAAGTCCCCTGGGAATTGATGCTGATAGTCTACCTCAACACCAAACCACTCTTGTAAGGATCTTCACACTACAAGGACTAAACAAAACCACTTAGTTAATATTTAATCTCCTTCTAGGAATCAGATATCCCCAAAACACATCTAATGGTCAAAGCAAGGATTATGCCAAGAAGAGAAGGTACAGCACAACCGAAGTTCAACAGAGTTAGTGCAAACTATCTGAAAAAAAAAAAAAATAGCATTCTTGGGGCACCTGGGTGGCTCAGTCATTAAGCGTCTGCCTTCAGCTCAGGTCATGATCCCAGGGTCCTGGGATCGAGCTCTGCATCAGGCTCCCTGCTCCGTGGGAAGCCGGCCTCTCCCTCTCCCACTCCCCCTGCTTGTGTTCCCTCTCTCGCTGTGTCTCTCTCTGTCAAATAAATAAATAAAATCTTTAAAAAAAAATAGCAATCTCGTATTACCTCTTGAGTATACAGAGATGAGTTACCAGTTTCCAAGAAGTGGCTCTGCTCTATGGGTGTTATGAATGAGACAAACACTCAGTGTAGAAACTTGCTATTGGAGGGCCAAACATTATATAAAAGTGTAACACAAGATATTCAATTTGCGTGTACATATCTTCACCCATCAGAGAACATTTTATCTTGGTTTAGCTTCCAATGGAAAATTCCTATGTTTGACAACATGGATCTAAAAGTTAACATACCAAAAAAAAAAAGTTTATTTTTTTTAAAGATTTATTTATTTATTTTGAGAGATGGAGCGCACAGCTGGGGGAGGGACAGAGGAAGAATGAGAATCTCCAGCACACTCCCCCGCTGAGCAGGGAGCCAGAGGTGGGGCTCCATCCCAAGACCCTGAGATCATGACCTGAGCTGAAACTTAACAGTCAGATGCTCAACTGAATGAGCCACCCAGGCGCCCCAAAAGTTTAATTTTTTTTATTATAATAAACTTATAAATCTAAATAGGCAGACCCTGAACTTCAGATCCCCAAGAGTAAATCTAAAAATCACAAGAGAAATAACCACTTAAGCTTTTTCAGAAAAATGCAATAGAAATATGGATGTAAATGTTCTTTCTCAAGCCATGTGATTTATTAGTAATCCACTCTGCAAAACACTCATATCAATTCTTACAGGAGCACAGGAAAAAATGTACCTTAAAAGAGACAGTTTAGGATAATTACATTTCGCTGCTTGTTCACCCTCTTTCCCAAATGCCATGTTTATTTGCAGAAACTATCATTTCGTTTTTAGTCTCAAAAAGAGAATTAAGAATATTTCTTTAAAGTTCTGATTACTTTTTCTTTTGCATTGGCAGGCCTATACAATTTATAAGACATAGACATTATGTTGGGAAAGAGTAACAGAAATCTAAGCTTATCCCTCAGGATGTCTTAAATACCTCAATTATCCATACTGTCCTGGGAACAAGGTAAGAAACAAATGCTGACTAATCCCAATTAGGAAGGCTGATCTCTTTAAAAACAGAAATTTTGTCACTTTAACCCTTTGGGGTGAAATCCCTATAAAATGTTTCATTGTCTCCACTTTCTAAAACATGGATAGTTGGTTCTGACTCAGTACAATGCCACCTCCAAGATGCTAACCTTAGCAAGTTTTGCCCTCCTGCTAAATAGTCCCAGATTGTTGTGTTCTTGAACAATATGTAGACGTATGTCAGTGTTCTACTGTCTGCCTTCATGCCTAGCTGTACTTCCTGCTGTCATTTCTTTTAATTTGGTTCTAAATTCACAACCGGTTGCCTGGATAGAGTTTCAATCTTTTTAAAAAAAATTTTTTTTTTATTTATTTGAGAGTGAGAGAGCATGCGGGAAGGGGCAGGCAGAGGGAGAGAGAGTACCAAGCCGACTCAGCGCTTAGCACAGAGCCCAACCTGGGGCTCAATCCCACAACCCTGAGATCAAGATCTGAGTGGAAACCAAGAGTCGGACACTCAACCGACTGCGCCACTCAGGTGCCCCAGAGTTTCATTCTTTTTAAATATTTAAAATTAAATATATGTTCTGGTGTTTTGTCTGCCGCTTGTTTGTTTACTAACTTCTACATTTGTGAGTTTCAGATGATCAACCATAATAGAAATCTGTCTGGTTTCTGATATATTAATTAGAGGATTAATACCTTTTTAATATCTGGTTGCTTTTTGTACAGATGCATTTGATATTGACCTAAACATATGAGCTTGATTTTTCAAGTGTGTTTAAATAGTTTATGTTGGGTAAAATATATAAATACATAAAATGAAAAATAAGTTTCCTTTTGGTACCATAATCACCCCAAAGCGATTCTGAATTGGTGAAAGCATGGAACTACCTGAATTTATTTAAATTACAGGGGAATGAGCCATGCCCTGACCAATCCCACCTCCTTTCCTAGATTCATATTCTATGATGTTCCTCCCCAGATACTGCATTCTGTACGAATCTATCTGTTCTTAAACATTTTTATGTTCCAGGAAGTTGCCTCACTGTGTCCCCTTAACCTGAATCACTCTCCCTCTGCTTACCCAACTACCTGCTTACCAAAGCTAATTTCACCTCTCTCTCTGCTCTGTCCACCCAGAGCAGACTGCTCTCTGGCACCACCCTCTACTTGCACCTCTGCTGCAGGGTTGAGCTCATCTGCATATGTATTTCCAGTGCACTGTATTCCTGCCTCTCTCTTCCACGATATTATCAGCTCCTCAAAGGCAAGGGTACCAAAACCAACCAACTAGCCTTCTTTTAAAAAGCCATCCTTAGTGATAAAATGTGTGTGTGTGTGTGTGTGTGTGTGTGTGTGTATGTATATATACATGAGATGTATATTATATATAAATAAAATACAAAATAAAGAAAATCTAAATATATTTTATATTTATATAGTATAAAAATAAATATATAATATATACAATAAGTCTATATTATGTATCATATATATGATGTATGATATATAGTATATATTAAATATATTATATAAATATATATATATATAGATATAAAACCTCACTTAATCCCATGAGGCAGACACAATGATTATCCCCATTTTAGAGAAAACAAACTCAAGAGAGGTTAGGTTTCTTGCCCAAGGTCACAGAGCTGACAAATGTTGGTTCTAAGAGCTAAACCTGGTTTATTTTACCCAAAAGCTGGTGATCTTAACTACTTAGCCAACTGGTTTTCCTGTTGAACTCATCATCACTTTCTTAAAACAGTAACCCAGCCCACAGGAAAAATTTGTTTTTGATGGAGAAGTTAATGAAAACACAACAGAAGGCAGTCTGGCTATTTATTAGCTTTTCTAACCATTTTGAACTTCCATTAATTACTCAGTATGACTGGTGTAACAGAATATATGAGTGTGTGTGTATGTATTTTTGTGTTTATGAAAAATGCATATAAAGGGTTTAACACAGAGCCTGGATTTGTAAGTCACTAATACATATGCCCAATCACAATCTTCACTAACTGGCTTCTAAGCAAGCAATAGTGTGTCCTCCGGTAGCCTGTAGCTCAAGAGTCTACAGACTTAAATACTGCAGAACACTTTATGCCTACCTGTGGAAGAAGAGTATTTCTTGGTCTATAGCCACAAACAGCAATTCTGAGCATATGACCTGTCCTAATACCCCACATTGACACTGGGGTACTCATCAAGCTTTGTCTGTAAGATGCATACAGTCTTCCCCCAAGGGCTTGCAAAAAGGCACGCCATGGGGAAGAAACCGGCCAACCCCAGAAAAACACACCAAGAATTTATATTCCAATCTCTCCCCCACCTTTTTTTTTTTTTTTTTTTTTTAGTAACCTCTGCCAGGACCCCGAACAATGGGAAGCTCTCAACCTATTTTGGAGGCTTACAATTTCCCATCAGCTTCCTGTCGGAGAGCTCAAATGGTCCCATCCCCTTATATAAGGTTAACAGGTTTTAAGAAAAAAAGATCAGCTCTGGTAATAGCAAATATAATGAAAAAGAAGAGTCACTGCCGATAAAGTCAGCCTAAGTCACTCTCTGAGGTCACAGGCCTCAAGGATGCTTAAAGCTTTATCAATGAGTTCCAGGTTGGGTAGGCCTGGCAGACACTTCAGCTAAAAAGGAGCTTTGCTGGGTATCACATGGGCGTAGCATCATCAAAGGAATACCTCAAGCAAAACACCCATGCCAGCCTACCTTCTTACCTTGGATGGTTCTTTTTTGTTCTACTGAAATCCATCAATAGTGGCAAGAGACACTGTGTCTCTGTCTCCCTCCCACCCCTGCCAGTGGACTTTCGGCACATGGTTAGCATCCACGGATATGCAGGCAAGGGAATGCAGTAACATTCTTCTGAGAACCATAGGAATATTGTCTCAGCAGCATAACTGATGAATACAGGCAGGTAAACTCCATGCTGCTTATAAAATCCTATTTCTCTACAGAGTTTAGATCTTTTATTCCAGTTTTATGGAGATAGACACACCACATTGTATAAGTTTAAGGTGTAAAACATAATGATTTGATATATGTATATGTTGTGAAATAAAGACCGCAGTAAGTTTAGTTAATATCCACCACCTCACACAGTAACAAATTTTTTCCCCATGATGAGAATTTTTAAAATCTACTCTCTTCGCAATTTTCAAGCATACAATACAATACTGGAGACTGCAGGCACCATGTTGTCCATGAGGTTCCAGAGCTTATTCATCTTGTAACTGAAGTGTGTACCATTTGACCACCTTCACCCAATTCCCCTACCCTTTACTCCTTGCCTCTGGCAACCACGAATCTATTCTCTGTTCCCATGAGTTTGGGTTTTTTTTCAGATCCACATATAAGTAGGATCTGTCTTATTTCACTTAGCATAGTGCCCTCAAGGTCTATCCATGTTGTCCTAAATGGCAGGATTTCCTTCTTTCTAATTGCTGAATGTCACTCTCAGTATATACCATATCTTCTTTATCCATTCATCCATTGATGGGCACTTGGGTTGTTTCCACATCCTGGCTATTGTGAATAATGCTGCAATGAATATGGAGGCTCAGGTATCTCAAGATGATGATTTTTCCTTCAGATACATATTCAGGAGCGTAATTGCTGGATTATATGGTAGTTCTACTCTTAATTTTTTTGAGGAACCACCATACTGTTTTCCAGAGGCTGTACCAGTTTATATTCCCACCAACAGTGTATAAGGGCAGATTTTTTTTTTTCTGGATATCTTTATAATAGCTGGTCCAAGGCTTCCCAAATCTGTGGTTGTTATTGCTGTTCAGATTTTTAGCTAGCATGTAATGAGTACTGACCTGTGGCAAGCACATCCTGAAATGGGTTACATGCATCACTTCTACAACAATCCTATGCAGTAAGTTTTACTATTATCTGTACTTCAGGGAGGAAGAAAGTAAGGTTCAGAAAAACAAAGTAATTTTTGTTCCGGACATATAATTAATAAGTGGTAGATACAGTTATCAAATCCAGGTATATCCTAATGAAATATTCATCAAACTATGAAATTTCTCTCTTTGAAACCCTAATGGCTTCCCAGACCACTGAAGATGAAATCCAACTCCCTACAGAGCCCTGTCTGACCCATCCCCTAGTGACCATCCCTATCTACCATTGCTCACTCCACGTTAGCCACACTGACCTTCTTACAGCATCTCAGATGCAGTGGCTATGCCCACCTTCGGGTGTTTGCTTGCTTCCCCCCTGGAAAGCTCCTCCCCCATTCTGGTGTGGGTTCCAACCCCAGCTCATCACTGGGCTGTGCCCCCGACATGTGGTAATGCTCTACCATCTCTCTCTCTTTTCTTTATTGTACTCATTATTTTTTTCACTTACAACATTGATCTTGTTTATTTTTCTCTCTACATCTACTAGACTCGGCTCCATGAAAGCAAGGTCTTTCACTTGCTTTTTTTCTGTGCTGTATCCTCACCTAGATCAGTAGCTGGCAAATAGTATCTGTTCAGTGACAAATGGAGTAACTTAAAGAATGTGATGTCTGAATCTGCTCTTACCCACCTCCCTACACCACTTGCCCTTTTTTGGGGTTATTTCCCCCCCAAAGAATGTTTCATAATAATAAGGGTTTTTAAAAAACATCTGCTTTACCTTCTTACAAGGTTCTGCCTTCCTTTTTCTTAAATATGCATTAAATATCCATTTTCTTCTCTTACTACCTCCCATTTCTCCCCCTCTCCTCCCCTGCCTTTCTCTCCCTCCTCCTATTCAGTGCACATACGTTTTTTGGTTTTATTCTATTTGTCTCTTTACTTTTCCTTATCTTTCTATTTACCTACCCCTTAACCTCTAATTCTTTCTCAGATCCACAATTTCCAAAGTCTATTTCAATTACTCTGGCTTGACCTTCTAAATTTCTATCTGCCTTTGCATGTTAGGGTTTCTTTCTCTTTCCTTGTGTATGTACCCCCTCCCAGTATTCCCTGCCCCCCTTCTAATTTTGTCCATATTAAATGTCTTTCCTGATTTATTTCCAGCCAGGTCGGCAATCAACCAGCTAAATCCAAGTGCAGCCGTCCTCTCCCAACCAAATCCGTATATATTCTATAGGGTACATTTAAATGTTTTTATTGAAGTTAATGTACACACATAGAGGATCATATATCATAGCTGTTGGGCCAAAAGTCCCTGGGGGATAGAACTGCCCCTGGTTGAGGACCATTGCTCTAGAGGAAAGTCAACTTGATCATTAACAGGTCAAGAGATATAGATAATCTTCCATTAGGACATCCTTTCCATGATATGTTGTCATAAACCCCACCACCACCACCAATGTCAGGAATATAAACTTGACTACTATTTGTAGTAGTCAAGTTTGGTACCCTGCCAGAGATGCTCTTGCTATCATGAGTGTTAAGAATCAGCTAGTTCTGGCTTCATGTAAAATTTTTGATGCCTACTAGCTGTGATATTTGAACAAATGAGTTAACTCAATAGAATTTTAGCTTTCCGGTCTGCGAAGTGCATATATTACAAGTGTTTCCCTCATAGGGCTGTTCTGAGTATTAAAAAAGATCATGTAAGAAAGACACCTCAAGCAGGACCTTGCATAGAGGGATGTTATGATTATCATCAAGCCAGATTATCAGATCATCACCATCGTCAACTTCATCTTTTGAGTACAGTCCCATTAAGAGAAAAAAAATTCCCTCCAGGAACTGATGAATTGACTAAGCAAATAACATCCTCTCTCTTCTTCTCCCAACACATTTTCTCTCTGCTCACTTCTCTTTTCCTTCTTTTGGGTATGTGTAGAAGAGAAAGAAGAGGCAAGAGAAAGTAGCAGGAGGGCAAGGATGAAGAAGCATCCCCCATCTCTCTCTGTCAGGGACAGGGAATCCAAACTGAATAATACATTCAATGAGTTACTTAATTAACTGGGTGAAGGTGAAGCTGAAACAGCTGAGTTAAATAATGAGATGTCAAGCACAGAAGCTTAGACCAAGGAGGGATTTGAAAACACTCTTCCTGTCAGAAGAAACCACAGGATTTTTTCAGGCAGATGACACTAAGGGGTTTAATCTTCCATTTTTGTCCTTCTGAAAGCAATGGTCTTAAAAAAAAAAATCTACTGAAATAAGGCCAAATGTAAAATTAGCATTTATGTAGCAGAGGTCATTAAAATGAGTTAGCCCAGGCCCTTTATAACATTAAGCCAGTACTAAAATGAAAAGAATAAAAAATAAAAAAAATAAAAGGTCTGGTTAAAAGGATCTTAAATGGAGAGGCTGTTGCTAATAGCAAGGCTATCTCAGAAGGACTAATTAAGCTAGAAATAAATGTGGTTCAAAGGGAAAGGCTATTGTGTGATCCACCTAAATGTCAAATGGCTGACCACAAGACTCACCTGCTGTTAATTAAAATCCAGTTGTCATCCCCAGTTAAGGAGCTGTGAGCATCTCTCTCAATGCTCTAAGAAGATTGTAGCCAGACACCCACCTTCCCCACCCTCATTCATCCTGCCAATTAATGTTGATTTTCATCTACATGTTTCGGGGTCAAAAGACGAAAGCATAACCTACTTTTTGAAACCAAGACAGCTGATCCCAACTTAAGTATTTGTGACAGTATGAGTACTTAAAAAATAAAATGTAAATCAAGGTTGACTTTGAAAAATTGTAACCGTTGGTACTCTCAGAGCAAAAAGTCGTTAAACATCCTCAATTAGACAAGTAACACTGTGTTCCTTCCCATTCATCTTGGACATTACATCAGTGTAGCCTTGCACATTTTATATGCTCATGTTCTTTCTGAAGACATTGCTAATAGGATCAGCTTACCTGTTCTCTAGGTCTGTAACTGACAAATACAGGCACACTATCACACACTTAGCAATTTTTGCCACTTCTGCATGCCACCTGTACTATTTATCCACTACAAATTATCCAGACACGCATATCTATGCATGCATACATATACACACACATTCATTCACTTTTTAATTTAAACTATCCATGTAATCATAGGTTTAGTATGCAAATTATTTAATACACACCTATACATATCTAAACTTCTTGGAAGTGATGGTTCTATATCTTCAGAGAAATTCATGTCACATAAGTGCACCCAGCTGTCAGCTCTCATCAAATGGTGCACTTAAGATGTGTGTATTTCCTTTTTTTTTTAAAGATTTTATTTATTTGACAGAGAGAGACACAGCGAGAGAGGGAACATAAGCAGGGACAGTGGGAGAGGGAGAAGCCGGCCTCCTGCGGAGCAGGGAGCCCGATGCCGGGCTAGATCCCAGGACCCTGGGATCATCACCTGAGCCGAAGGTAGATGCTCAATGACTGAGCCACCCAGGCGCCCCAAGATGTGTGTATTTCAATAGAAATCAATTTTACCTCAAAAAAAAAAAAATGAACATAGTGAGCTCTTGTTAAAGATCTGCTTCCTAAAGTGTTCAAGGTTGGAGGGTATTAGTGTCAACAACTCACTTTGAAATGCATAAAAACCAAAATAAGATGGACTGGTGATGGATAGATGCATAGACTGTGATAAAACAAATATGTTTAAATGTCAATTCTAGTATCTTGCTGGTTGGTATATCAGTGTTCATGACTCTTTCATCTTTTCTATATTTGAAAAATAATGTAAGATGTTGAAAAAAATACATACCTGAAATTATAACCAAATGCTTACCCATACACCACAAAAAATAAAATTACACCTATTGGAACATACTCCAGTCTTAGCAGCACCCTGGTGGTCTACAGTGGTCTACAATCAATGAACACTTCATGGGAAGGTTGCCAAATTTTGAACAAGATACAAAATATACTTCCGTTACTACTGAGTACACATTCTTAAAAGTGTTCTCCAGAGAGAACAGGGAGCTGAGCAAGGTATCTAAGCTGTAAGAGGCCAACTGTTAAATTCAACTGATGTCCCAGAACGACATCTGGTCTACTACAATCAGAACCAGAAGATGGGGGAACTTTGCCTCATGAACAAAGAAGGGAGTCTGATCAGGCTCCTACATATTTATGTTTAAACAGTGTGACCCACAGATGCCTTTATGAACACTCAGAGACAGGGCACATCACAGCAACAATTATATTTTTATCGCTGTTGTCAGGTTTACTGATGTTCAGCGTGGGCCTTGAAGAGAAAAAGGTTGAAGATAATCACTACTTTCAGGAGTAATTGTTTTAAGCTACTCAGTATTACAGAGTGTCTAAATGTTTCCTGTGAATATTCTCCTTTTACAGTGAGGCACATTCAACTTTATTCAAACACTACCCCTGCCCTGTGGGACAGGCCTGTCTCTTCATAGTTGAGCTATAGCTTCATCTTCCACCAAATTCCCATCCTCCCTCCAGCTTCATGGAATGGTTGACCCTTCCCACCACCATGCCTTTGTTTTAGAAGGTGCTGCTTATTTGTATAAAAATTTACTTCACTCACCACATGCCATGGATTCTTAAGATTCCATATAGGGGTTAACAATTTTCATTCCTTCCCATTCCTCCATGAATGCACCCATGACCCATGGACTAGGGACTTACTCCAACCCTCTACTATGTTAGGAGTGTTTGGGGAAGCAAGTGTCCAGTCTTCTCCTTCACTGAATCTACCTCACTGGGGGTAGAAGGACTTTTCTGATAGGTGCACTCCTCTATCTCCCTCTCCTCTCTTTCTCTGCCTGATACCTCCAAACAACACATGTTTTTTTTTTTTCACCTCTGTTTCCTAAGCTCACCTAGGACAGGTAAGCACACCGAAGGCAGTGTCCAGAGTCCCACCTTCTAGAGGCCAGCTTTATGCTCCATCTGTCTGAATCTTATTCCTCTGTGGTAAGAGGTATAGCAATGTCCTCTATACCGCTCAACTAGTTCCACAGTCTAGATGTGGCTGTAGAGATAAAGGGGGTTGGGTGAGAGCCAATTTCATCTTGGGGAAAAGCAACAGGATAGAAGCACAAACTCTGGAGCCAGACCATGTAGGTTATATTCCTGGTTCTTTCACATTCCAGATTGGTGGCCTCAATTTGTGCCTCTGTGCCTCAATTTCTTCATCTTTAATTTGGGGAGTAGGAGTGATAATAGTAGTTTGTTTTCAGGGTTATTAGGATGATTAAGTGGGTCCTTTTTTAGTACAGAGTCCTTCAAATTACACCTGACACACAATAACTGTTAAATAACTGTCTTCCAAACAAATATAAAAAGCACCATTTTCTAAGGAAGCTTCATGAGTAAATAAACCGAATTCTATACTTTAATTGCCACTGGGATTGTGTACTTATTTTTCCCTAGGTTGAGAGTCTGTAAGGAAGGAGGAAAATGATGAATCAGCTCCCTCCATCCTCAGTACCCAGCTCCTAGACAAGCACTTCTCTGTTCTCATGGATCTTCCCTCCTATTCTGAGGAGTGGGCCAGACTTCTAGTGTAGCAAGCCTAGTCCTTCAGTGCTCAATACTAAAGGACACCCAGACAACATTTGCTGAACAGAACACAAAACTCACGGGGCATAAATGTTCCATCTGATCTATATCAGAAGATCAGGAGTATTGAAACACTATGCAATTTAAAAACTAAAAAAAGAAGGAAGAAAAAAAAAAACCAGAGTTTTAGACCTTGATGAAATGTTGGTACAGAACTCTAAGACGCACATCGGTGTGACTTCAGAGGAAGGCAACACTATAATCAGCAACTAAATTATATGAAGCTGTTTCTTTATTTCTGTAATTTGATTGCACATAAATCAATTTTGATTAGATTCAAAAATTACTGAACATGCACCTCAATGAGCTGTCAAGTTTTATCTGATAACATAAACTTTACATGGGATCAGTGCTAATTTCTACCTAGAGCCAATGTAAGAATCCTCAACAACAATGGCAGACATCATTAAATGCTGCAAATGTAGAAACATAATTAAATTAGCTGATAATCATCATTCTCTTTCTATAGAGGCTCTAATTTAATGCACTTGCAAATGTAATGAGGCTCGCAGGATTGAAAAATATAGTGGAAATAACAGAAACAAGATTACATTAATTGGAAGAGATACTGATAAGGCAGATTGCTATGCATTTTTTTTTTTTTTTTTGAAAACCACACAGTTCTGAAAACTGTGATGAGACTGGCTTCCACCATGGTTGGAGAGAAATTAGGGAGCATGAGAGTAAGTGGGAAAAACACAACATAGAATGAGAGAACACTGTCTTAAAGTTCTAACAAAGCAATTTATAGTAGTTTCCCCTTTTCCATGGGGGATCCATTCCAAGACTCCCACTGGATGCCTGAAACGATGTATAGTACTCAGCCCTACATATACTTCTTTTCCTGTACACACATACCTATGATAGAGTTTAAATTCTAAATTAGGCACAGAGATTAGCAAAACTAATTATAAAATAGAAAAATTATAACAATATAACATAACAAAAGTTATATGCATATTGTTTCTCTCCAAATCTCTAATATATGGGACTCACTCTTGTGATGATGTGAGATAAAATGCCTACATGATGAGATGAAGCAAGGGGGACAATGGAGGTATTATGACCTAGTGTTAGGCCACTGATAACCCTCTGATAAGACCTCAGAAGGAGGATCGATTACTTCTTGATCCCACTGGACTGTGGGTAACTGAAACCACAGATAAGGGGGAATTACTGTGGTTGCAGCAGAAATACCTTAGAAAGGAAAGGAGCCATAATTTCATATCTCATTTTATAACTGGTAACTTGGTTACAGGAAGATTCTTACTGGGCATGTCTACATACCACCCATGTATTCATTCATTCATTCATTCATTCATTCAAATTGTTATTTTTGTTGGCAAGCATCCACTATTACTCAAACTGATGTTCTGGAGTCTTCCCAATTTATTTTTTTATATTTTTTATTTTGAAAGATTTTATTCATTCATTTGAGAGAGAGAGCACAAGCAGAGGGAGAGGCAGAGGGAGAGGGAGAAGCAGACTCCCCGCCGAGCTGGGAGCCTGACATGGGGCTCGATCCCAGGACCTAGAGATCATGACCTGGGCCAAAGGCAGACACTTAACCATCTGAGTCACCCAGTGCCCCCTTCCTAATTTAAACTGACTTGGCTACCTGTACTTCTCACATTAGTACTTAACCCAGCTGCAGTGAAGTAACTGAATGTGAGGTTGTTCTGGAATGTGCCCCTGCCCCAGTACCCACAGGAGGTAGCTTCTTCAAAGACCAGGGCTGGTCCTTAGGGTCTTTTATGATGGCCAACGTGGTACATGCTCATCAGGTGCTAAGTAAGATAAAAGAATTTATTAAAAAATTATCTTCATGGGCTTGACATTTGAATAGTGGGAGAGAATCTCCTTTTCTTCTCTTGTCATGGTTTTACAATCACCTCTAGGAAATTTTCAGTGACCTCAGGAACATGCCACAAAACTTACCAAACAACAACAACAACAAAAAGACCTATAAAACACATTTCTGTTCACTTTTATTTAAAACACTGTTACCATGTGGCAACTTTTGAAATAAAAGATGGTCTTGCAAAAATAATTCAAAGTAAAACTGTCCTAACTCCTAAGGCACAGAACATCACTGTGACCAGAACACAAGTGGGTGGAAGGTAAGGTGTTCAGGTCTGTAGAATGCATTGTAAGAGCTCCAGAAGGTCCACAGTTTAGTCACCATCATCACTCATTTCTGAGCCTCCTGACAGATATAATAAAGGAAATAGCCCTGCAAAAATCCTGATCTCACCAAAACCAGAAAAATAGCCAAGAATTTCAAGTAGGCAAGGGACAGGCTTTTTTCTTTCCTTTAAGAATTCAGAAGACAGACTACAAAAGTAGCTTTGTAAAGGAAGGAATGAGACATTTCACTGACCCAAAGTGTCTTTCCCTGGCTTGCTCTGGAGGAAAGAGAGTAATCATACCAGCCATAGGTACTACTTATCTCCTACATCACATGCAAGTTGCATTCCTTTGCATAGTTCTATTTTTTTTTTTTTTTGCCATTTCCCCCCATATATTCTTTTTCTGTGGTATATAATTGTGAGATGGATCACAGAAAAGAATTTCCACATAGCACTATGCAGCATGGAATCATTATCAGTCCCGCATGAAACTAACAACCAAACACATTCCTTGTAATTTAGGATTCATTGTCCCTCGTGCTGTGGTCTCTGCTCCCCACCTTCAGCATAGCAGACAAGCAAACACCAGCTTTCAAAATTCAGGTCAGCTCTGCTTCCCTTACAAAGGATCCCCTCCCTCTTCTGCCCCAAGATCTCATATTTATTAGCTTAATCTGTTTGCATGTATCTTTTGATCTCTTTGTCCTAGAATGTAAGCTGCTGGGTGGAGGTAGGGATGTGGGGAAGCCTTTGCTAGTTCGCCAACATGCTCAGTTCTCATAATACTGCCTGGGACATAGTAGGTGCTTAATAAATACATGTAAGTAGCAGACTGACAAAAGTCATCAAAAAACACATTTGGTTAAAGAAGATTTGCTAAAGATGTGGCATTGAAATAGCTATTTCCATTTAAATAGCTGTCCCTTTTATTTGTTTAAAAATGTTTCCATTTTCTTTTCAGAGTCTAAAGAAGAGACTATAAGAGACTATAATAAATTTAATTCTCTTATAAGCCTATAAGAGAATTAAATTTATTAACTAGCATCTTCTGAGAGTCCACTGTGTTGCCTAACTTGACAGAATAACAGCATGGACAAAAATAACAAAAACTGAATTCCATGTTTGCTCTGTGCCCAGAACTGTGCTGCAGGCTTCAAGCACATCAGTGGCACTGAGTATCATAATTTTGATTTAAAAAAAGGCAAAAATCCAAGCATGATCTTTCAAAGAGGGAAACTCAGAAGGAGAGACAGGGGCTCATTCACTTATTCATCCTTTTTTGTTATTTTATATGTTCCTTTACTTTTTAGGTATGCTTATGTATGTTATGTATGTGTGTTTATATGTTATGCATGTTTTATGTGCATTTATGTATGTTTATATATAAACATATGTTTATATGTTCATTTACTTTTTCACCCCTTCATTCAAAAAATTCCTTAAAGGGGGCACCTGGATGGCTAAGTCAGTTAAGCATCTGACTCTTGATTTTGGCCCAGGTCATGATCTCAGGGTTGTGAGATCGAGCCCCACATCAGGCTCAGCACCAGGCATGGAGCCTGCTTGAGATTCCCTCTCTCCCTCTGCCACTACCCCCACCCTTGTTCTCTCTCTCCTCCTCTGTCTAAAAAAAAAAAAAATCCCTTAAGGGATGCCTAGAATATGCCAATGACTCAGTAAAAGATTAAAATGTTCCACAACTGTTCCCTTTCTACCCAGACACCGCTCAAACCAATTTATCAGTCTCAGATCTTTTAATGGTCTGAAAATGAGGCAAGCACCTGTGGCTGATGTGAACTTTGCAACACTATGTAGCTCCTTTGTGTGACAACTTTTTCTGAGTTCATTTTTACTCAGCCCTTCAGTTGTTTGTTTGGTTTTTTTTAATCAATACATTCGCAGTAAATGAGTGCCCATCTTCTTTGTTAAGTATCCCTCAAGATGTTTTATCTGATCTGTGTGTTCTTCGAACTGGTATGAGCTTTCCCAGAGGTCAGTACATGTCCTCGGACTGGCCAACAAGAGCACAGAGTCCATCTAACTTCAGTGATGAGCACAGAAGTGGATTTATTCCTTAAGCCAGGTAATCAGAGCTAATAAGCATTAGTAGCCCAGGTCTTCTGAGGTTTGCTCGGTTTGCACTGAGGTTGATATATAGGTATGTGTAGTAGATTGAACTGTGCCCCCCAAAAGATATGTCCAAGTCTTAACCCTTGGTACTTGTACCTGGATTGAGAGTAGACCCTAAATCCAAAGACTAGTGTCCTGATAAGAGAAGGGAGAGAAAGATTTGAGGCACAGGGACACATAGAGAAGAAGGTCATGTGACAACAGGGGAAGAGATTGGGGTGATGTGGCTACAACCCAAGGAAAGCCCAGGGTGCCACCAAAAGGTAGGAGAGATGGATAGCAGGGATTCTTTTTCAGAAAGAACCCCACAAACACCTTGATTTCAGACTTCTGGCTTCTCAAATTGTGAGAGAATAAATTTGTCTTGCAAGCCACCAGTTTGTGGTAACTTGTTACAGCAGCCCCAGGAAACCAATACACTCAGTGTCCATGTAGACTTTCCGGTGACCATATATGGATAACCTCAAGAATAAAACCAACAAAGCTGAAAGCAGGTGGCAGAAGTGGAAAAACAGAGCTTGGCAATGGTGCCCAAAGTCCAGGCTTGCCAAAACGCCAGTCCTATCCTTAAACACTAGTTTCATAAGCATGAAGAAACCCTCTGTATTTTCCTTGAGCCAAGCTTAGTTAAGAGCTCTATCTACTGCAACCTAAAGAGTCTTAACTAAGCAGAAAACCATAAATTTAATGAGAAAAGAGATAATGGTAGAATGGGTTGAATTGTAATTGATGTAGTTTCACAAACTGGTCTGCAGAAAGTGGGTACATTGCCAAGCCCTCCCCACCTTTCATGGGAAGCTTGGCATGGAGAGCTATTTAAGGAGTGAGACTGGACTGAATATATTCCCTTGTATCAAGATACACCAGCCAGAGTGCTGAGGCCACCAACTCATTATCACGGAACCTGAAATTATTAGAGTTGTGTCGTAGCAACAGTGTTAGACAAGCTGCCTCTCTGCTTAAGGGAACAGAGGCATGAGACATCAGGCATTGTTCTTCCTTCCCTACCAGAACATGCTATCAGTCTCTAGCTAAATGCCATGCATGTTAAGTGCCTGGAAGTCATTTTAATTGGAATGCAACCCTAAGCCTTGGGAAGCTCTTTACTGCCCTGTCCACTGTACTCCTCAATTCCCTGGGAAATGATGAAGTTCTTCACATACTGTCTTTGCAGCCTGGGACTCAGGACTATAAATAACCCTCCTGCATTCTCTGCATTGTGTTCTCACCCTACAACTCTGCTGTTGTGGATGGCTCAATCCTCATCTAATGGGAGGACAACAGCAGGAGTAAACATAGTGTTCCAGACGGTGAATTCTTCATCAAGAAGAACACGATGCAGCCACACCTGGCACACAAAATGGCTCCAAGGACACTGTGGTGGTGGATTCTGCTAAGTGTTTACCTTGAGTGGTCAGCTTTAGAATATGTTAGTGTAGGCTGTCTTTTCCCTTTCTGGTGCCAACACCCCACATTCAAGTTTGAGGGTGAAGACAAGGATTCTGGAACCAAGTGCACATGGATTTGAAACCCAAGTCTGCCATATACTAGCCATAAGGTCTTGGGCAAGTTATTTAACCTTTCTGCATCCTGATTCCCTCCTCTATGAAATGAGCATCCTAACACTACTTGCTTCAGACAGCTGTGTGAGGATTAAATAAAACAACCCACATTAAGTGCTCAGTGGTAACAAAAAGACACTAGTTATTATGCTTGTGGATTACAATTATTATTTAAAAAAACAAAACAAGAGGCTCAAAATGGAGTCACTTATGCTAAGCCCACACCAACAAACCAGAACTTCATACCTACCCTTACTGCAGTTTCAGCCTTTCCCATGGATGTGGCCTTTAACCAGTCTGGAGTTAACCTGGTCAGCACAGTGAGGTCATCTGCCTGTAGGCCCCTTCCATCCCCTAAAGGAAGGGAACCTTGCCTGAAACAATCCACTCTTTGCCACAATAACTTCCTTGCCCCGCCTCCTTCTGACTATGGAAGTCTTCCATTTTGCACAGCCCTTCAGAGTTCCATTCTATCTGGTAGATGGGATGCTGCCTGATTCATGAATTGTTGAATGAAATTAGATCTTTAGTCAGTTGAACTTCGTTTTTTAACTTTATGAACATGAGACTCCAGACACGTTACTCTAAACTTCCTGTGCTTCAGTGTCTTCTTCCAAAAATAATAGTCTTTAATTTGTATGGTTACTGTGCATATTGAATGGGTTTACACATGTTAAGTATTTGGAACAGTGTTCGAAGTAAATGTTCAGGAAATAGTATCAATTATAATCAATGGTTTTGTTGCTATCATTTTATCATTCTAAGGGATACACATAATCACATTCAGTAATCATTAAGTATCATGATGAAAAAGGTCACTATGCAGGATGCCTAGAGCTAAGATGGAAAGCCAGACTCAAACTACCCACAGAAACACAAATATAACACTGGGAATAAAGACATTCAAGATACAGTGGAAGAAAGGTGGGAATGGAAATCCTACCCAGGGCAATTGAAAGCATCACAAAGGTTGCTGCATTTGAGCTGAGTCTTGCATGACAATGAGGAAGTATTTGCCCCCTGGATAGGAAAAGCAAGGTGAGCCTTCCTGATGGACACGCAAGACACAGGCATGCACCAAAGTACGGAATAGGATGCAAAGAGTGAACAGCTCTGGAGAGTTGCATAGAAGGATACTTGGAGAGCCATCTTAATATCTGAAAAGCTTCACTTTTGCTGTTATAGCTGCCTTGACACTTTCCAGATAACCATGTTACTTTCTATCCTTATCCAAACTCAGGTCACCTCCTCAGGAGACATGCCCCGATCTTCCTAAATAACAGAGGACTCTTATCACTCACTATATACCCTGACTTGACTTATTTCTTCCAGCTGAGATTATATAAAATATCCATGCTATGTCTATTGTCTGTCCCCTCTCCGTTAGACTGTAGACTCTGAGAGTCAAAACCTTGCTTGTGATGTGCACTGTCTTATCCTCTGCACCTGGAACACATGCAAAGCATTCAACAAATGTTTTTCAATGAATGAGTTTAAGAATATTGTGACTCCTCGGCGCCTGGGTGGCTCAGATGGTTAAGCGTCTGCCTTTGGCTCAGGTTGTGATCCCAGGGTCCTGGCATCGAGTCCCGCAGCTTCTCTCTCTGCCTCTGCCTCTCTCTCTCTCTCTCTCTCTCTCTCTGAGACTCTCATGAATAAATAAATAAATAAAAACATTAAAAAAAAAGATTCTAAAAAAAAAAGAATGTTGTGACTCCTAGCTGGAGGTTCATGCCTTCAGTAGGCCTATGACATCTAGATAAAGGCGACTTTTTAAGGCTTCCTCAAGGGAGGAAGATCAGGATCCACTTCCTCCCCATTATGGACACCAATGGTTTTGTGCAATCAATTCAAACTTAAATTTCCCTAATGGAAGTTTACATAGAACCCTACAGAGAGATGAGGTAAAGCTGGAGCTGCCCTTTTAGGAGAGTTGTGAGGAATCACCATCCACCAGTTACATCTCCCAAATCTTCCATAGTGGACCCAAAGCCCTCTAGGTTCCCCCTTTTTTTCTGTAAGATATTTATTTATTTATTTATTTATTTATTTAGGACTGCGGGAGAGGGGCAGAGGGAGAGGGAAAGAATCTCAAGCAGACTCCAAGCTGAGCACAGAGCCCAATGTGGGGCTCCATGTCAGGACACTGAAATCATGACCTGAGCCGAAACCAAGAATTGGACACTAACCAACTGAGCCACCCAGGTGCCGCAAAGCCCTCTAGGTTCTTAAGAATGCTATTTGAAGATCAGCAGTGTAGATTAGAGATCAACAAACTTTTACTGTCAAAGAGATGTAAATATCACCAAAATCAGACCATATGGTCTCTGCTGGAAAAAATCCAACACTGCTGTTGAAGAATGAAAACAACCAGAGACAATATATAAATGAGTGAGCATGAGTGTGTTCCAATAAAACTTTATTTACATAAACACAGGCCAGGTGTGGCCTATGGGTGGTAGTTTGCCATCACCTGGTGTTAGGTCATCCCAGAATTAATCAGAATAATGAGCCTAGCTATAATATCCTTCTTTACAGTGGCTACACTTCTTGAAAAAGTCCTGCCTTTTGCAATGAAATAAGAAAACTTATTGAAGTAATGCTTAGAATCCATTGTTCTCGAGTAACAGAAAGTTCCAATAAACAGTCTTTTAGTTGTGGCTAATAACTTGGTTATTAATAAAAGGTAACTTGAGATGCCTTACTTTGAACCAAATGTTGGAGAGAGAGAAAAAAAATCAAATGGTAGGTCATGCAAAAGATTTTTAAAAGCCCAGTTGTAGTAAATTATCCTTACTCTCCCCCAAACTTCCCATTTCCATCTTTTTCCTACATCCCTTGCAAAGAGGTTTTCCATGTAACTGGTTCTCAACAATACAATAGGAATGAAAAAATACACATCAATTCTAGGCTAACACTAGCATATGTGTTCTTCATGATTTTTTAATCCCTTCCACCTGCTGGATGTAGATAGTGATGATGATGATGATGATGACGACAAGGACAATGATGGTGATGGTGAAGGTGATGATGATGACACCCTAGGAGAAGGCTAAGCCATGAAATGGGTAGAATCACTGGATCCCTGAATCACTGGAGGGAAGGAAGCCACTCCCTGATCAAGCATGCCCAACTTGGACTGAGATGCCTGGAAAAAAACACTTCTATTGCATCCGAATCATTATTATTTGAGACAAGGGGGCTCTACAGATTATAGCATATAGTTAACTAATGAACTAGTTAATAATGAACTAGTAAACTTTTTAAAAGGAAGGTAAAATGGGCATAGATATGCTTTTTATTATTAACTAACCAAGTGCCCAAAGAGCAAAAAAAGTTAAGTGCATATAAAATGATGCAACATTTGCTTCTGCAAAAAAGCCTGACAATTCCCACAAAAGACTTTCTACTTTGAAAATGAGGTTCTATCCTGATCTGCTAGGCAGCCTTCCATATCAACAGCAGCCTATCTTTCCTAACAGTGAAGCTGGGCAGTGTCCTTGTCTTTACGTGTGGATTTAAAATCAGAACTCAGCAAGTCAAGCTATAATGTCCAGGAATTGGTACAACTGGCTCACAATTAGTTCCTGGAACTAAAGGAAATTAAGTGGGGGTGGGGGATGTCTTGCATCACATGAAGATTAGCAAGCAAGGGAATGTAATTCCACATGCCGAGCAGGCAGTGCCTGTGAGAAGGGAAATGTGGCTGCGCCTAACCCATCTGTTAATGCCAGTGCCGATTTCTCACGTGCATGCCAACAGACGAAAGCTATAAATAGAGGCTTTCAAAGGAGGGAAAATATAAGCATTTGCATTGATAATCTCCTGAATCGGGAGAGGGTGATGGAAAGCATATGGTCATTTCATGTAGAAGAAGTTCTTTATTTTGAGGTAACGGTAACTGACCCCATGGCCATACTCAAATGTGAATTTTTCTGAATTATTAACATTGGTGAATGAAATTCTAGTTTCTATCCACTGGGGAATTCTCCGAATAAAAAAGTAGTTAATCTTTAACAGGGTAGAAAATGCCATTTGTAGAGGGAAAAATAGCCACTAACAAAATATCTGTTTTGTACATTTAAACCACATTTCATTTAACATTAAGCAAAGATATAACTGTTTTCAGGATGCCATCCAAATGGCCCTTAGTCTGCAGCAGAGGGCTTGTAGATCTTGTTGGGCAATATTTCTTTTAATATTCATGCCTAGGTTCATCTCAAAATAACTGCACTGAGCAGATGAGATCCAGGTATCTATATCTTTTAACAGCAAAAAGATATGTTGAAGTCCTAACCTCTAGCACCTCAGAATGTGAACTTAGTCAAAATAGGGTCATTGCAGGTGTTATTAGTTAAGATGAGGTCATACCAGAGTAGGGTGGGTCCCTAATCCAATATGACTGGTGTCCTTACAAGAAAATGACCATGTGAAGACCGGAGCGCATAAAGACCACCACAGGAAGATAGAGGCAGAGACTGGAGTGACACATCTATAAGCTAAGGAACATCAAGAATTGTGGGAAGACACCAGAAACTAGGAGAGTACAGATTCTCCTTCAGAGTCTCCAGAAGGAACCAACTCTGCCAACACTTGATTTCAGACTTCTGGCCTCCAGAACTGAGGGAACAAGATTCTTTGTTCTTGCAATATTTTATTGCAGCAGCCCTAGGACAAAAATATAGTGGCCCCATAAGTAATTGGTTTACCCAGCCGTGGTTAAAATCAACCATATCCAAAAAATCAGTTCTGCTTTTGTTCTTCATCATAACCATCTATATCCTGGGTAGATGCACACATGCTTCACAAAAAATTCCCAGTGATGTTAATTCTTGACACTCAGCGTGATATTTAAAGATGGTTGGAAGGCAGGAAGTTAATCCAACACAATACTTAGAATTCTTCAAATCTTTGGTAAAACATTCTTTCCTATAGCAGGTGATTTGAAATGCATCGGACATGATAATTATTTCATTATTTACAAGGAAAAGTTTCTGAATGATACAATATAGCATATATTGTGTTACATGGGGCACTCAAGATTTTTGGTGAATCCCCCAAATATTACATGTTCATTATAAAATCCTCAAACAATAAAGACATTTATAATGTAGAAAGGGAAAGTGACTCTTAAACCCACTTCTCAAAGAAAAACTCTGGATAGGGGATGCCTGGGTGGCTTAATCAAATGTCTGCCTTCAGCTCAGGTCATGATCCCAGGTCCTGGGATCCAGCCCCGCGTCTGGCTCCCTGCTCAAGTGGGGAGCCTGCTTCTCCCTCTCTCTCTGCCCCTCCCCCCCCCACTCGTGTGCTGGTTCTCTGGCTCTGCTCTCTCTCTCTCAAATAAACAGATAAAATCTTAAAAAAAAAAAAAAAAGAAAAACTCCGGTTAGTAACTGAGGTACATTCTTCCATATTTTTGGAATATCTGCATCTACTTATCTTCACATGGTAGAATTAGATTTCTACCTCTTTATGGTTAGTAGTCCTCTAGAATTCCATTGTATTGGATCAACATGTCATATTTTATCTAACAACCACTAGGATTGTGTTACATGGTTGCCACTGCATAAAATCAGTTGTCCTTACATGAAAATTATATTACTGTTGACTTTACCTGTAAGTTTTTGGGGTGGAAGACATTGTGAGACCCTATGGTTTAATCTACTAATGACTCCACTACCTAAAGAAGCTACTTAGCTCTTTTGTTCCATGCATTATTATATGGACTTTTTGTGTATTATGAACTGGCCCCCACCATAGGCATTCAAAGGAAATTGCTCCCCATCTTTCCCAATTGATCCTATTTTCCAAGCTGAAAATCCTTTAGCAAGGATGACAACTGAGCATATGACACAGAGGAGAAGCACTCAGTCAGGGAGCTGCTGGGAAGCTGATGCTCACTGCTGCCTTGTGGGGGACCCATGCAGCAAGCATAAAGCCTATAGATCAAGGCACATGCACCGTGAGTGTAAGGTATTAATCAGGCCTGACAGTTCCTGTACCACGGTATTTATCATGTGAATTCCAAAACACACACAGATGCTGAGAAAAGCACCTGCCTCCTCTCTCTTTGCTCATGAACTGCATGGGGCTTGGTTTGTCAAACTGAATTTGGTAATCTGGATCTTTAGTTTTAAGGATACACTCCTCTGGAACAAACAAATATTTTTTTAAATGTAGAGGAAATTAATTGCCCTAGTCCCATGGAAAGCTTGTCATCTAATTTCCACTGCCTTGTAAAAGTAGTTTTTGCTGTACAATAATGTACAACTGAAGCCAAGATATTTAATTAGAGATTTGCATGCACACACCTACACAGCACATGTATGTATCTTGCATCTTTTAAAGCCAAGGCTGTATTTTGTTCTATTCAAAAACAGGTACCCAGAGAGTAATCCATTGTCTGGTTTTATAACTGTCACTCAATAAATATTTGTTGAGTGAGGAAATGCATCATTTCACCCTTTGACAAAAGTAACAGAGAAAGACACAAAAAGCAAGGAAAAAGTGGAAAATCTGGAGCTATCTTAGGAGAAATGTTTGATCCTAGGATGGGGGCAGGAGAAATATAATGAACATGAATGCTATTTTAGTGCAGAAAGTAAGGAAACTTTCAAAACAAAGGAATGGGGGCAGGTCAAAAAGACACAGGAGCCAATGTGAAAGGGCTCACAGTGGCTAAAGCTAGAACCACTGGAAGAAATACTTTAAGATTACAGCCAGAGCATAAAATAACTAGGCATGAGTCTACGCTGACAGAAATAAATAACTGTATTAAAAAATTGGGAGAGAACCAACAAATATCCCTTACCAACATGTCCAAATAATACAGTTATCTAGATAACTTTCCTTCATGGAGTGGAACTGAATTATTCTCACCTTGAGTGTATGCTAGACTTAGTTGCCCACATTCAAAAATCAAGTGTGGAAGAGGAGAGAAATAATACCCAAACAGTGGAAAAACCTGCTGGATACCAACTTAACAAGTGTGTGTATCACATACTGTCTAACATGATGTACTGAGCACCTCACCTCTGATATTCTGCCCCCATAACTCTAATGCATATTATGCACAAACAATGAATCATGGAACACTACATTAAAAACTAATGATGTAATGTATGGTGATTAACATAACAATTAAAAATTTAAAAAAACTCTAATGCAAGTCTAATTATGAAGGAAACATCACACAAACCTAAATTCAAGGGCATTCCATTAAATACCTGACCATTACTTCTGAAAACTGTTAGAGTCATGATAGACTAGAAAAGACTGAGAAACTGTCACAGCCAAGAGTAAACTCAGGAGACTTGGTGACTACATGTAATGTGGTACCTAGACTGGATCCCAGAACAGAAAAAAAAAAAAAAAAAAAAGATGTCTATGGGAAAACTGGTGAAATCTGAATAAAGTCTGGTGCTTAGTTAATAGTGTCATACCAAAGCTGGTTTCTTAGTTTTGATAAATATACTGTGTTGATGCAAAATGTCAACATTAGGGGGAAATTGTTGAGGGACTTAGAAGAATTCTCTGTAAATCTAAACTTATTATAAGTTTAGAATTATCCCAAAATATATATTAAACAAACAAATAAACAGGAGAGTATTCTTACCAGGGCTAATACTTAGATCCATAAATCTTTTTTTTTTAAGATTTTATTTATTTACTTATTTGAGAGAGAGCAGAGGGAGAGGGACAAGCAGACTCCCCACTGAGCAGGGAGCCTGACACAGAGCTCAATCCCAGGACCCTGAGATCATGACCTGAGCCCAAGGCAGATCCTTAACTGACTGAGCCACCCAAGCACCCCTAGATCCATAATCTTTTGCGTATAAGAGGGGAGTACCTTTTCAAAGGTAGGTATATCAAGATAATCCAAGGAACAGAGACTATTCTAAGACTTTTAAATGAAAAAGAATTTAACACAGGCAGTTGGGAAGAGAGGAAGAATCAAAGAGGGGTGATGGGAGAACCCAGAACCGGGAGACTTCCCTTGACAATGGAGACCAATGAGAAGAGGTGGTATCTTCAGAGGTCAGAAATCAGGGGCACCGCCAATGGAGGACGCACTGCCCAGGAGAGATGAGACTGTTGAGGGGAATGCTGACAGAGGACCTGGAGATGCCCCAAGAAGCACAGAGACAGAAAAATAAGGCTGGCTTTGCCCATTTTCAAGTTTTCCATCCATGCATGCAACTGCCTAAACATACCCAGAAGCCATAGTCCAAGAAGCATCCTCCTCTGAAATGGGAACCAGGGCAGAGGCAGAGGAAGGTTCTGAGTGTCCCAGGGCAGTTTTCTGGAACAGTGGAACATGATTATGCAAAACCATGCTCATTATGGAGAATTGTGTCATGAAAAGTAATGTTGTATGAGTACCAGAATCAAAAGTGGGCAATAAGCTTTGACACAGACCTTTAAGTAAAATATGGGCACCGTGTGAAGGTAGATGAAAACCAATAAAGTCCCCTATAACTCCCAACCTTTCTTTTTGTGCCTAAGGACTTATGAGTAAAACTGTATTTCTACAATAACATATAACTTCTTATAATTTAGCATTAAATATACACTTTAGAATGTGGCTGCCATGCAAATGAAGATCATATATTATGGTCCATCATATATTCTGATATGTTATGAATAGAACAGTTATATTTAGTAACAGACTTTTAAAAGAACAGCTTGGCAGTAATTCATAAGCAGTGTGTATGCCTAGAGTATATGTACATATATTTCTATTCTTCAAAGTAGATGACTTAAAAAATCATATACATTTGTTGATGGTATTATTGTGATGGTTTGGGGGAAGATGCTGAGTGATGTAGCCACTTGGCAATTTGATTTACGATTTACTAGTGTGTTTTCACCTATATGAAACTCATCACAATTAATCTATAAACATATTGTCAATGTTTCACTGATCCAGATGAGTTTCTTCTATATTAGTGAAATACCTGATTTGTTATTAAGTATGACTTTTGTGTCATAAAATCTAAAACCTAACTAGTTGAAATCTATCTTTAACTGAAATTATTTCTTAGGAGCTTCATTAAAAACTTGAGGTCTTATATGAATAAAATCTTAATAACATTTAAAAATAAACAGTGGAAAGCAAAATGTATATATAGGTCATCAGAATAATAATTTAGTCTAGTGAAGCCCAAAGAGCTTCAGACTTCGAGAATCAACATGGCACCCGCCGGGTCACTGAATTCCTCTTATCTCCATTCTTCTTTTACTTCTCTCTGGACATTTTCCCACCAAATCACCATTGTTAGTGTTACAAAAGGGATAGCTTATGCAGGGAAGGGCCACTGAACCATACTAGTGAAACTTTGCATGCAGAAAATTCACTGTGGTGTATATAAATACAGTTAATCCAGCTACAGTAATAAGCAAAGTTGCTAAAAAAAAAAAAAAGAAGAAGGAAAGGCCTTTATGTTTAAAAATCATCTTTACCATCAACATCTTCATCTTCAGGACCTGCTACATGATGTTCCAGCCACTGTGCAAAGAACTTCACCTACATCTTCTCATTAAACGCTAAGACCACCCCATGAGGTAACTGTGAGGGGCAGGATATCCATGTCACAATCCCCAGAAAATGTAAATATGTTAGACGAAGGAGAATTAAGGTAGCAGAAAGAATTAGGTTGCTAAACAGACAACCTTAAAATAAGTATGTTATCCTCGGTTATGAAGGTGATCTTAATGCACTCACAAGGGTCTCTAAAAGGAGAAGAGGGAGGAAGGATAATGTCAAAGTGATCTAATATGAGAGAAAATTATTTGGCCATGGCTAGCTTTGAATATGTAAGGAGTTCATAAGCCAAGGAATGCAAGCAGCCTCCAGAAGTTGGAAAAAGCAAAGAAATGAATTCTCCCCCAGAGCCTCCAGAAATGAATGCAGCCCTGCTCACACCTTAGTTTTAGCCCAGGGAACTCAATTTTAGATGTCTGTCCTCCAGAACTCTAAGATGATGAATTCTTGTTTATTAAGCACTAAGTTTGTCATAATTTGTTACAGCAACAAAAGCAATCTAGTGGGAGGGGGGTGGGGGATGGGTTAGCCTGGGGATGGGTATTGAAGAGGGCACGTTCTGCGTGGAGCACTGGGTGTTACGCACAAACAACGAATCATGGAACACTACATCCAAAACTAATGATGTAATGTATGGTGATTAACATAACAATAAAAGAATTTAAAAAACAGAGCTTATTGTTCCTTTTTCTGTACTCAAATAGAGCATTGGGTGTTCATCCATTGAAAATTTTTATATTAAAATTCATCATTTTCTTATACCAATTGTTGACTCACAAAAATGCTCATCAGATGATTTTTGTGTAAGTGGTTCAAATAAAAAAAATAGTTTGAAACATAGTACTGGGGAGATATATCTCACTCTCTTTAAGTACATTTATGTTTTGATGCCCAGATGTTGCATCATAGTGGGATAGAAATTTTCATTGTCTTAGGTATTATCTATTTTTATCAAAAAATGTGAATTAGCCAAGTATAAGTTTCAATATTAATGTGTTTTGATTTGTCAAATTCTGTAGGCCTATGGCATTTTGTAAAAATCATGTTTGTCTAACTCTGCCTCTTTGTGTCAGCGCTAGGTTTTGGTAGGGCTTTCCTCAGAGGTTACAGCATTTCACTTATGAATCTCCAGTCATGAGAAAAAGTGTTTTACGCAAGGTATATATTCAATAAAATGTCTTAAACTGAAACAAACAAACAAACAAACAAAAAAGCAATCTAGTACAGAGGAGGATTATTATCCCCATTTTGCAGATGAGAAAACTAGCATGGACCAAAACCAACCAAACAAAACACAACCAGTAGCAACAGCACTGGGATTTAAACCAAAGTCTTTCTGGCTCCAAAACTCACAGTTTTTGTATTATTTTATGTTTAATTTGAAGATGCTATATTGTTTTACTCTGAAATATTTCACTTAATTTGGATATGTAGTATTGCTTGTAATTCAAAGTGATGTTGCTCTAAAAAGAAACAGAGAAATGTGATTTTTCAAAAAAAGCAAACTTAATCTAAGAAAACATGAGTTAAGAAAATGTGCAGCAATTGAAATAACATTTTTTGAGCACTTATTGTTTCAGGCAGTTTTCTGTAAGTTGTCTTATTAAATTCTCTAGAAATTCTGTATAGTGAAAACTGTTTTTTGACTTACAAAATGATAAACCTTATAAAAGATACATAACTTGCCAAAGCTTACATGGTAAAGGGCAGAGCCAAGGCTTCAGGTGAAGCTTATTTCTCTCTCCAAGTTTGCTTCTGCTCTATTTCAGCACTTTGCCAACTCCAGAAGCAAGGATGTTTGTGGACAGACGGCAGTTAAACGTGAAATGAGGACATAAGACATAGTCTTATGTTCTCCCCATCCTGTGATAGCTCATTAGCAGGTAAAACATTATTTTTGTCTTTGGTGTTTTCAGTGAATTTTGGAACCACATAGTACATGGGGAAACTATAAAATTCTGAAATATTTGTGCCTTATTTGTATGTGTGTGTATGTGTGTATTTATATACGCAGACACAAAACATGGAGAGAGAATGGATCCTAACTGCTTAAACTGACTGGGAAATCACTGTCTGATTATAGTAACATTTATATTAAATGCATTATTTTATACTAATGCTTGATTTTTTTAAAGATTCTATTTATTTTTTCGAGAGAGAGAGAGAGAGAGCACAAGTGAGGGGAGGGGCAGAGGGAGAGGGAAAAGCAGACTCCCCACTAAGCAGGGAGCCTGACATGAGGCTCGATCCTAGGACTGTGGGATCATGACCGGAGCCAAAGGTAGCTGCCTAACCAACTGAGCCACCCAGGTGGGGCCTAATGCTTGATTTAAAAAAAAAACAAAACAAAACATGGATTTCAAAGATCTAAAATCTAAGATTTCCCTTTCCTTTTAACTGTATTAAACACAATGAAGGGGCGCCTGGGTGGCTCAGTCGTTAAGCGTCTGCCTTTGGCTCAGGTCATGATCCCAGGGTCCTGGGATTGAGCCCCGCATCGGGCTCCCTGCTCAGCAGGAAGCCTGCTTTGCTTCTCCCTCTCCCACTACCCCTGCTTGTGTTCCCTGTCTTGCTGTGTATCTCTCTGTCAAATAAATAAATCTTAAAAAATAAATAAACATAATGAATTGTTTCTGAAAGATTCAGCCTATTCCAACATCTCTCTGTAGCTTTCTAATGTCTAGTCGAATGGACGCTACACTAGTCACCCAGGAATTCTCCAGGAAGCCCACTAAAGACCTGGAGTCCTGGGGCACCTGGATGGCTCAGTTGGGTAAGCATTTGACTCTTGATTTCGGCTCAGGTCTTGATCTCAGGGTCATGCAATTGAGCCCTGCATCAGGCTCTGCGCTGGGTGTGGAGCCTGCTTGGGATTCTCTTTCCCCTTCTCCCTCTGCCCCTCCCTGACCTCCCCACTTGCACATGTGGTCTCTCTTGAAAAAAAAAAATTATATGGAGTCCCAAGTTCTACTCTTAGGGATTATGATTCAGTAGGTCTGGAGTGCAGTCACCTCGGATAGATTCAAAGATATACGGCCGGTTTTGTGACGTGGTACCCAAAGTCCTCAAGATAATTTGCCTGGATGTGTGAATTTCAGAAAGAAAGGGCTTTCTGTTGTATTGATATGCAAGCAATATCAGAAGCAATACTTTACGTAGTCCCCACCTCAGTCTCTGTTTCTCTCTCCAAGTCTCTGCCTATCTTTCTCCCTAACATTTACATTCCTGTATTACTAGAAATATACTTAGCATTATAAGATGCCCAGGCATAAGCTAGAACAAGAGACTCACTCCAGTGACAAATCCATTGGATGACTGCATTTGGGCAAAATGCTGTTACTTCTGGTTTCCCGCTTTAGGGTTTATTGAAGATTGTAAATTCAAAGCAGCTAGAAAGGTAATATTGCCACAATGCAAGACCCCATACACAGTCTGTGCTTGACAATACTGTCAATAAATAAAGCAGAATCCAAATGTACGTACAGCAATGAAAACAATACCAGAGGGCTAACTGGAAGAGCTAACATTAATTATGCTAAGAGAATGAACATGTAGATGTGATGTTCTCTATTTCTTATTTTCCTAATTGTATGTGCTGATTTTATTATGAAACTATTCATGTATTTTTAAAAAGTCATCCACTCATTTCTTTTGCAGTCACATTATTCTTAAGCACAGATTAAGTGGTAAGAAAGAAGTAATTATAGAATCTTGGAATCACATTCTTGTCAAACTTTAGACTCTTACAGATCTTAGGATTATGTCTGTGTGTGTATAATAAAATATTTAAACATGCACAAAGTAGAACATATTTTATAATTAGCCCCATATAGCCATCAACCATATTCAACAGTCATCAAGATTTTGCTACCTTTGTTTTTAACTTTCATTCATTTATTTGCTTATTTTAAGCAACTCTAGAGTTCATATCATTTCACTTGTATCTCCTATCAGTTTTTGCCACTAAAAATTAAGGATACTTTCTTATACAACCACAACGCTATCATCACAGGTAGCAAAATCAATGATAAGATTCATAAAGGTTTTGGTAATTAAAGTCATTTTAAAGATCATCTTATCCTTTTATGGTAGCTTCCTGTTTTCTTTCTTCCTTTTTTTTTTTTTTTTTTTTTTTTGGTAGGGCTTGCTGGGTTTATCTAAGTGACTCCAAAAAGCGAGCATGGAAAGAAGTGAGGAGTGTGTGTGCAAACAGCAAGGAGAGAAGGGAGAAGCAGGTGGGTCTGAAACAAGAACTGAAAAGGGCTCACAAGAACCAACCAGGGCTCCCAATGTCTCAAGGACAAGCCTGAGAAGACCAAAGGCAGCTGGGCTGGAGAAACCCAGAGGCTGAGAGATAAAGAGGACATCAAAGTTAAGAAGGTACAAACAAACTTCACTGAACAACTCACTTGCTCCAGAGATGTGATAAATCACAAAGTTTGGGATCAAAACTTTACAGAAGGTACCCATGGCAAATGAAGTTAAAGGGACATCTGTCCGTGTCTATAAAACACCTAAAAAAGGACAGGAAGCAAAAAACACAGGCAATAATCCAGATGTTAACCCTAAAATTAGGGCCATCTTGTTGTCCGGCAATCACAATCAAGATGTCCTTACTAATGGTAAAGGGGCGGGTAGAAGAGGGTCCTGGCTGTAGACGCTGCCTTGAGCCCACCAGTTCTGAGCCCTGATGCACATTACAATTACCCAGCAGCTATAACTAGTCCTGATGCCCGGAACCCACCCGGAGAGACTGATTCATTTGGTCTGCAGTCAGGCTGAACGAAGCACTGGCATTTTTTAAAAGCTTTCCAGATGATTCCAATGTGTGTGAGTGTTGAGAAACACTGGTCTAACTGCAAAAGCAAGGAGCTTAAATCAATAGTCCATATTCATCGCAAAGAAAGATTTTTTGTTTTCTGCGGGAGGTGGTGGCTTTCACTGTGAATTTTTTTTTAAGATTTTATTTATCTGAGAGAGAGAATGAGAGAAAGAGAGAGTGGGAGTGGGAGGGGTAGAGGGAGAAGCAGACTCCCCGCGGAGCAGGGAGCCCAACGTGGGGCTCAATCCCAGGACCCTGGGATCATGACCTGGGCCGAAGGCATATGCTTAACAACTGAGCCACCCAGGAGCCCCTTCACAGTGAATTTTTAAAATCGATTGCTTTAAAAATTTAAATTAGAAAAATTGAGCTACTTCATATAAAAATCCAATTTCCAGGTTCTCTTGAAAAAAATCAGAAGTTCTGACAATTTGGGGCTACCTTCCCATGTGGCCACTCAACCCTTTACACAGCCATGTTCTGCCATAAGCGTGGTCTTGAGACATGTGAGTTTGTGATTCTTATCCCTCAAGAATGTTGTGACTCAGGGGCGCCTGGGTGGCTCAGTCATTAAGCATCTGCCTTCGGCTCAGGTCATGATCCCAGGGTCCTGGGATCAAGCCCTGCATTGGGCTCCCTGCTGAGCGGGAAGCCTGCTTCTCCCTCTCCCACGCCCCCTGCTTGTGTTCCCTCTCGCTATGTCTCTGTCAAATAAATAAAATCTTTAAAAAAAAAAAAAAAAGAATGTTGACTCAGACCATCCCTAACCACTCTAGATCATCTTGTGTTGAAACAATAACCCAACTAAGACCACAATGGCAATGATTAGTATCCATTTGCAAGTCTATTTTATTATTTTGCCACTAGGATGGAGTCTAGAGTATGAGGCTAGGTAAACATTACTGAAATTAATGAAATTGTGAGGCTTCTTCTTTTCTTGTGTTAATGATAAAAGGAAATGAGGAGGGCATTGCCCTGAGTCAGGATTTCCAGTATCCAGCTCTGGTTTTATTGCTCATTAGTTACAGGAATTTGGGCAGGAGTCTTAACCACTTCAGGCCTCAGTGATTTCATGTGCATATTACAGGGGTGGGCTTCAGTTGTCTTTTCGTTGTAAAATTCGACAGTTCTCTAAGTGCTAAATGACAGCCAGAGAAACCCACAGAAAGCAGGGACAAGGAGCACTGCATCTCCAGCTCATCTTGAGTGCAGATGTGGTTCACGGATGAACATATGAGCTGTCCATGCATCAGTGAGTACTTGAGCACCTTGGAGGTGAGCCAGGGGGACTGGAAGGATGCTTTCCCAGGAGTCACAGCCTAGCTTCCCAGCATCATGTGCATCCCCACCCTTCAGGTGGCCTTTCTGCAAGAACATCTCAGCTTCTTGGGGGTTGGCAATTCGGGTTTTATCAC
Organism: Eumetopias jubatus; assembly: GCF_037043125.1. Classification (NCBI taxonomy): domain Eukaryota; kingdom Metazoa; phylum Chordata; class Mammalia; order Carnivora; family Otariidae; genus Eumetopias; species Eumetopias jubatus. The sequence goes on along the minus strand of NW_028274818.1, from coordinate 74,493,676 downwards.
ACACTGAGCCTCTCGCCTGCCAGTGGGAGGTCTGAACACCGAATCATGAGATTTAACTGCCCTTCCCTTCTTGTTCTACACAGAGCACCCCAGATTCAAACAAATAAACCATTTGCTGCTGTTCTTATAAACAGTCTAGGACAAAAACACAGGCAACAAAACAGAAAAAAACAGACACATTGGACTTCATCAACATTTAAAACTTTTGTGCATTAAAGGGCGCTATCAACAAAGGGAGAAGGCAATCCACAGAATGTGAGAAAATATTGGCTAATCAATGATCTGATAAGGAATTAACATCCAGAATATATAAAGAACCCCTAAAACTCAACAACAATAAAATTCAATTTCAAATGGGCAAAAGACTTGAACAGACATTTCTCCAAAGAATATATACAAATGACCGATAAAGAGCTCAGGAAATAAATAATGGGGGGAAATGGAATTCCATCCCTCTCCTCATGCCAAGCCTGCTTCTATCCACTTACTCCTTGATCCCCTGCCCCTCCCCACAAGACAGAATGATCCAAGTTAATGAGTGGACCTTGTTCCTGGAAGGCAAGGCCTCCATGCCTCAAAAGGCAGGATCCTTGGCTCCACCCCCTTTCCTCCATGCCTTTCAATCCCATGGGGTAGAAATCAGTAGACCGAGGAAAGTCCTGTTTGCTTGGGTCAAACCAGCCATGTCTTTTCTACTTTCTATCTCTTGTCCTCAGGAAATACATCTGAGAGGAAAAGTTAAGATGGAGCTGCTTCTATAGATCTGATTTCTTCTAATCTCTGTATGTACCCATGAGTATGCCAGAGTGACCTAGTCCCAAGGATTAGATTGGAGATAAAAGGGAAGAATAAAAAGATCCCCCAGCAGCCCTTTAACAGAGCTGAACTCAAGTACGGAGTGCTTGCAAAGCTCTGGAATGTTCCTAGTTTCTCTCCTGGTATTGTTCCTTGCGTCTAGAATTCCCTTAGGATCCCTACAGGAAGTGATATAAACGGTGAAGCTAATTCATGAGTCTCAGGAACTCTGACCATAAGACCAATAGAAACACCAAAACTCTTAACCTTAATCTCCATTAAATAATAACCAACGGAAAAAGAAACTCTCCTGAAAGCCCATCAGAGAGGGTAGCCCATAAGAAGCTAAAATGATAGAGCTGTATCTTTCAAATGATAACCCAAGTTGGAATCATATACTCAATTAGTCATTCAGCGAAAGTGACTCTTCCATTTCATGATCTTAAAAAAAAAAGTCCTAAATTGGGTATCTAATTTTCTTTCTTTTCTTCAATTTAAAGCACAAAGGCTTTAGAATTGGGCTAAAGGGGTTATTTAAATCCCTAAGCTGTTGCTACTCTATAATTTCTGGTCTAACACAAAAGTTTTAAAACATTTTTTTCTTTCATTTCTGTACTTTCAATGCCCTTTCTCGGGGAGCAACTACAACTGTAACTATAATCACATTTAAGAGGCTATATTTTCGCACATTTTTCTGATTCAGAGCATTACCTGAGGGACTTTGTTTAGTCATATTAGAGGCTTTTTCACAAATTTAATTCCCCAGTTAATATCCCCAGGTATAATTCACAAGGTAGCATTTAAGTTCCTCTTAAGGGATTTTTTGCCTTCCTTTCTTTCTTATGTTGCCTATGTCCTTGATCCACATAAAAGGATATAATCTTGCTTGTTACTTATATTGTCTGTGCGGACGAATGTTTCGTAACGGGGCTGTTTCTTAAATGGTAAATCTATAAACTTGTAATTGTATCGGACCAAGATATTTAGGCAGATTCAGATTGGTCCCATGCATGGTTTTGGCTCTGATTTCCCCAGCACTGATGACAGGTTTGTAAGTAATATTAACTGTCTTTTGTAGTAAATTACATCTTGTAATCACCACAGCGTTCATCTCTGGCCAGAGCAGTTATCAGCTGAAGCAAATAAAGGGTTTGGAGACTCTGCTATCTGTTTCCTTTCAGAATGCCAGAAGTCCTCTATAAACACGAGTGTGCGGAATGAGAGGTCATCTTTTGAAAGCTATAATAAAACATGATTGTAACAGAACATGTGACAGGCTGCTTAGCAGAGCAACCTCCTGACAGTGGCTCAGCTGGAGCACGATGCCAGGGGACGGGCGTGGGGGAGTATGAACAAAGCACCAGGAATTCTGTCTGCTGGATGTTGTGTCCATCAACACCATAATTAATATTCAGGAAAATTTGTCTTTGAGGACAAAAATTCATCAGAGTCTGTGTGCCGCAAACTTGTGTGATGGGTCTTATAAGGGAGGTGAGAAAACCGAGACTAAAGAACCCATGGATGGACTCGCAAACTCCTACACTGACTCATTCCAACACCCGGCAATGACATCCAGATTCTCTCTGTGGTTACCCCGGGATTTTGGGGAAGATGATATAATAACATTTCAGATACACTTATATGTGCCATGAGTTGCGTTCAACACAGTGCCTGCATTATCCTATTCACTGGGATTGAATGACACTTAGAAACACTTATTAAACACTTAACCATATATGTCAGCTACTCTTCTAGTTGCCACATGAGCGTTAACTCATTAGTGCTCAGAGCCCTATAAGCTAAGGGCTCTTGTTTCCTACACTTGACAAATGCAGACGTGAGACCTGTATTAAGTTAAAGTGCCTGCTCAAGATCACCTGGCTAGGAGGTGAGCAGCTAGGATTTGAATCTGTGCAGTCTGGCTTCATGGTCCCAACCCTTAACCACTCCCCCATATGAATAGTATTAGTGACCCTGTTAAGAGGTGTAATGGACTGAATGTTTGTGCCTCACCCGCAAATTCATATATTAAAATCCTAACCCCCCTTGGAGCACCTGGATGGCTCAGTTGGGAGAGCATGCAACACTTGATCTTGGGTTCATGAGCTCGAACCCCATGCTGGATGTAGAGATTACTTTTAAAAAAGATTTACAAAAATAGTAAAATAAAATAGAATCCTAACTCCCAAAGTGATGGTATTAGGAGGTGGGACATTTGAGAGGTAATCAGGTCATAAAGGTTGAGGCCTTATAAAAGAGATTCCAGAAAGTTCCTTTGACCCTTTCACCATTTGAGAACACAATAAGAAGACATCAAGTACGGACCAGAAAGTGGGTTCTCACTAGACACCAAATCTGCCCGTGCCTTGGATCTTTGACTTCCAGCCTCCAGAACTGTGAGAAATATACTTATCAGTTAGAAGCCACCCAGTCTATGGTATTTTTGTTACAGCAGCCAGAATGGACTAAGAAGATACTGTGATTAGCAGCTGCTGCAGAGGAATAAGGTAAATCTCTACAGGTAATAAATGCAGAAGTCTCCCTGCGTGCCTGAGAACAGAAGTTCCTAACCACTATGCTCTCCAGCTGCCTGGTCACCTCTTTGGTGCATTGCTGTGTGTGTGTGTGTGTAAATGTTCCCTGCTATTCTGAGGTAAGTAGGGGATTCCGAGATGAATGGAGTATGTTTCCAGAGTACTCTAACTCACAAGTGGGAAATAGGTTAGAATTGAAAAATATTTGGGGAGGCTCTTCATCAGCTTGAAGTCACTGGAGCCCAAGTTCTCTCTCTAGAAAAGGATGCTACTACTATTCCCATGATCAACAATTTTACAAATACACACACCTACTAAAGGCCCCCTGGCTGATTGGAAACTTAAAATGGATTCAATAAATGCAGATTTGCTTTATTTAAATTTGTGCAAAGCAGCAAGAACAGTGCAGTCATCAATACTCATGTTCTGGACAATGATTTGAAATGTGCTTTGATGCGAATGTTGGGTTGGAAGAGTAAAATTATTCAGTACAAGGCCATGGATGATGCCAAATGTGCACGTCGGAGTATTTGGAACAATGGACTGGCACAAAGAAAAACATTTAAAAGTATTCATCATCTCACCGCCCAGAGAGAACCACTGTTAACATTTTGAGGTGGATTTTGTCAGTTTTCACTCTAAACACTATAAATATCTTCATAATAAATATGGTATTTTATGGGTTTAGTTTTTGGATTTCTTTATGCCCTTATTGTGAAATTTTTCTTTTGACACTAAATATTCTTAAAAACCATCATTTGAATGGCTGCATACTGTTTGATGGTAGGGATACATATTAAATTACTTCACAAGTCCTGTATGTCATATTTAAGATGTTTCTCATTTTTTGCTATTATGTTAATCCTGGAATAATCACCTTGTACATAGCCATCTGCCCTTCTCTGTTTATTTTCCAAGGATTGATTACTGGGAGCTGACAAGAATATCGGTTTTATTATGGTGATTGCAGCATTACTTGTAATAGCCAATAAATTAGAATTAACCCAACTGTTTATTAGAATTGTGAAATAAATCATATCCACACATAATATAAAATAATTTGCAGTCATTTAAAACACTAAGTTAAGTGGCGCCTAGGTGGCTCATTCGGTTGAGTGTCCAAATCTTGATTTTGGCTTAAGGTCACAATCTCAGGGTTGTGAAATCAAGCCCTGCGTTGGGCTCCACACTCAGTAGGGAGTCTGCTTGGGATTCTCTCTCACCCTCTACCTGTTACTTACCCCCCAACTGCTTGCACACTCTCTCTAAAAATAAATAAATAGATCTTTAAAAAAATAGTAAGCTAAAACTTTATCTCCAGACAAGAGATGTCTTAACATATATTTGAGTTTAAAAAGCAAATTAAAAGCTATGAGTGGTCTGATCACATTTCAAAACCCTACAAAAAAAAAAAAAACCTACAAATTTGTGGACCTACATTCTGTAGAAGTGAAATGTACGAGTGTGTGAATCTGTGAATCTGTACGTGTTTGTACATGTATAGACACATTTGTAAGGATGATTTTAGCCCCAAGTAACAGAAACCAACTCTGACCAATAAGGACCATAACCATAAAAATACTAATTATGGGGGGCGGAGCAAGATGGCGGAGGAGTAGGAGACCTGGATTTCGTCTGGTCTCAGGAATTTAGCTGAATAGGGATCAAACCATTCTGAACACCTACGAACTCAACAGGAGATCGAAGAAGAGAGTAGCAACAACTCTCTGAACAGAGAAGCGACCACTTACTGGAAGGTAGGACGTGCGGAGAAGTGAATCCAAGGCGATATTCGGGAGGATAGACAGCGGGGGAGGGGCCTCCGTCGGCCACTTCTGGCAAGTGCTAGAGCCGCGGAGCACAAAATCGGAACTTTTAGAAGTCGCTCCGCTGAGGGACGTCGCTGCAGTGGCTAAGCGGGAGGTGGAATCCTCCCAGGACAGTGTGGTCTCAGGACCCTCGGGGTCACAGAAAGACCGGGGGTGCCTGAGTGTGGCAGAGCTCCCACGTATCAGAGCAGGGAAGCCGGCTGCAGAGACAGAGCCGAGGCACGGACTCTCAGCTCGGGGTTGCCATAAACTGTGATCCGCGGCCCAGTCGGCCCACTGCTCCTCCAGCAGGGACCCCACAAGCGGCAGAGCCGGGGAGACTCCCCTTCCTCCCCCGGGAGGATCGGCGCGGGAGCGCACTGCAGGGATCTGCTGGGTTTGGAGACTCCACATGGGGTCGGGTGCCAGAGATAGCAACGCTCGGTCACAGGCCGGGTGAGCACGGAGTGCGGCCGGAGACCAGGGCGACGGGAGTGTCTGATTTTCTCTGGGGGCGCACTGAGGAGCGGGGCCCCGAGTTCTCAGCTCCTCCGGGTGGAGATTGGGAGGCCACCATTTTTGCCCTGGTCCTCCGAAGCTGTACCGAGAGCTTGCAGGGAACAAAAGCTCCTGAGAGCAAACCGGAGCAGCTTCCTTAGCCTGGACCAACAAGGGCAGGGCAATTCAGCCTCCGGCAAAGACATTTGGAAACCACAGCAACAAGACCCTCCCCCAGAAGATCAGCACGAACAGCCAGCAAGCCAAGACCAAGTTTACCGATCAAGGAGGACGGGAGAACTCCAGCGCTAGGGGAATACTGCATATAGAATTCATGGCTTTTTTTTACCATGATTCATTAGTTCATCAAAGTTAATTTTTGTTGACTGTTTTCTTTTTTATTTTATTTTTCTTTTTCCCTTTTTCAACCAACATCTTATCAATTCCTTTTAAAAAAAAACATTTTTTATTTTTCATTTTTAGAGTCATATTTTATCCCTTCTTAGTAGTTACCCTTATTTTTGGCATATATATATAAGTTGTTCTCTCTTTAAAATTTTGAGATACAGTTTCTCCTAACAGATCAAAATATACCCTAAATCACTAGTGTATGGCTTTGTTCTAGTCTCTTGCCTGATCACATTCTCTCCCTTTTTCCTTTACTTTTTTTCTTCAATCTTCCTTCTTTCTTCAAACAACTTCTTATCTTATCAAGTCCTTTTATAAAATCTTTTATAATTTTCATCTTTACAGTCATCTTCCATCCCTTCATTGTATCAACCCTTATTTTGTACATATATGTCTTTCTTCCTTTAAAATTTTATGAGGCACTTTTTTCTAACAGACCAAAATACGCCCAAAATCTAGTGTGTGGCACTGATCTATGCACCAGCCTGATCATATTTGATCATATTCTGTTTTTTTTGTATTGTTCTGTTTTTGTTTTTATCTTTTTTTCTTTTTCTTTTTCTTTCTTTTCTCTTTCTTTTTTCTTTCTTTCCCTTTCTTTTCCCCTGGTTTCAGGTCTTTTCTGATTTGTATACAGTATATTTGCTGGGGACGTGTAAACCTGTTAGCATTTTGTTCTCTCATTCATCTATTCTCCTCTGGACAAAATGACAAGATGAAAAAAATCACCTCAGCAAAAAGAACAAGAGGTAGTACTGTCAGCCAGGGACCTACTCAATACGGACATTAGTACGATGTCCGACCTAGAGTTCAGAATCATGACTTTAAAGATACTAGCTGGGCTTGAAAAAAGCGTGGAAGTTATTAGAGAAACCCTTTCTGGAGAAATAAAAGAACTAAAATCTAACCAAGTCGAAATCAAAAAGGCTATTGATGAGGTGCAATCAAAAATGGGGGCACTAACTGCTAGGATAAATGAGGCAGAAGAGAGAATCAGTGATATAGAAGACCAAATGATGGAAAATAAAGAGGCTGAGAAAAAGAGAGAGAAACAACTACAGGATCACGAGGGCAGAATTCGAGAGATAAGTGATACGATAAGACGAAACAACATTAGAATAATTGGGATCCCAGAAGAAGAAGAAAGAGAGGGGCAGAAGGTATATTGGAGCAAATAATAGCAGAGAACTTCCCTAATGTGAGGAAGGAAACAGGCATCAAAATCCAGGAGGCACAGAGAACCCCTCTCAAAATCAATAATAATAGGTCAACACCCCGACATCTAATAGTAAAACTTACGAGTCTCAGAGACAAAGAGAAAATCCTGAAAGCAGCTCGGGAGAAGAGATATATAACCTACAATGGTAAAAATATTAGATTGGCAACAGACCTATCCACAGAGACCTGGCAGGCCAGAAAGGACTGGCAAGATATCTTCAGAGCACTAAATGAGAAAAATATGCAGCCAAGAATACTATATCCAGCTAGGCTGTCATTGAAAATAGAAGGAGAGATAAAAAGCTTCCAGAACAAACAAAAACTAAAGGAATTTCCAAACACAAAACCAGCCCTCCAAGAAATATTGAAAGGGGTCCTCTAAGCAAAGAGAGAGCCTAAAAGCAGCAAAGATCAGAAAGGAACACAGACAACATACAGTAACAGTCACCTTACAGGCAATACAATGGCACTAAATTCACACCTTTCAATAGTTACCCTGAATGTAAATGGGCTAAATGCCCCAATCAAAAGACACAGGCTATCAGATTGGATTAAAAAACAAGACCCATCAATATGCTGTCTGCAAGAGACTCATTTTAGACCCAAAGACACCCCCAGATTGAAAGTGAGGGGGTGGAAAACCATTTACCATGCTAATGGACACCAAAAGAAAGCTGGGGTGGCAATCCTTATATCAGACAAATTAGATTTTAAAACAAAGACTGTAATAAGAGATGAGGAAGGACACTATATCCTACTTAAAGGGTTATCGAACAAGAAGATCTAACAATTGTAAATATCTATGCCCGAACATGGGAGCAGCCAATTATATAAGGCAATTAATAACAAAAGCAAAGAAACACATTGACAACAATACAATAATAGTGGGGGACTTTAACACCCCCCTGACTGAAATGGACAGATCATCTAAGCAAAAGATCAACAAGGAAATAAAGACTTTAAATGACACACTGGACCAAATGGACTTCACAGACATATTCAGAACATTCCATCCCAAAGCAACGGAATACACATTCTTCTCTAGTGCCCATGGAACATTCTCCAGAATTGATCACATCCTAGGTCACAAATCAGGTCTCAACCGGTACCAAAAGATTGGGATTATTCCCTGCATATTTTCAGACCACAATGCTTTGAAACTAGAACTCAATCACAAGAGGAAAGTCGGAAAGAACTCAAATACATGGAGGCTAAAAAGCATCCTACTAAAGAATGAATGGGTCAACCAGGAAATTAAAGAAGAATTAAAAAAATTCATGGAAACCAATGATAATGAAAACACAACTGTTCAAAATCTTTGGGATACAGCAAAGGCAGTCCTGAGAGGAAAGTATATAGCAATACAAGCCTTTCTCAAGAAACAAGAAAGGTCTCAAATACACAACCTAACCCTACACCTAAAGGAGCTGGAGAAAGAACAGCAAATAAAGCCTAAACCCAGCAGGAGAAGAGAAATCATAAAGATCAGAGCAGAAATCAATGAACTAGAAACCAAAAGAACAGTAGAACAGATCAACGAAACTAGGAGCTGGTTCTTTGAAAGAATTAACAAGATTGATAAACCCCTGGCCAGACTGATCAAAAAGAAAAGAGAAATGACCCAAATCAACAAAATCATGAATGAAAGAGGAGAGATCACAACCAACACCAAAGAAATACAAACAATTATAAGAACATATTATGAGCAACTCTATGCCAGCAAATTAGATAACCTGGAAGAAATGGGTGCATTCCTAGAGATGTATCAACTACCAAAATTGAACCAGGAAGAAATAGAAAACCTGAACAGACCTATAACCACTAAGGAAATTGAAACAGTCATCAAAAATCTCCCAAGAAACAAAAGCCCAGGGCCAGATGGCTTCCCAGGGGAATTCTATCAGACATTTCAAGAAGAATTAATACCTATTCTCCTGAAACTGTTCCAAAAAATAGAAATGGAAGGAAAACTTCCAAACTCATTTTATGAGGCCAGCATTACCTTGATCCCAAAACCAGACAAGGACCCCATCGAAAAGGAGAATTACACACCAATATCCTTGATGAACATGGATGCAAAAATTCTCACCAAAATACTAGCCAATAGGATCCAACAGTACATTAAAAGGATTATTCACCACGACCAAGTGGGATTTATCCCTGGGCTGCAAGGCTGGTTCAACATTCGCAAATCAATCAACGTGATACAATACATTAACAAAAGAAAGAACAAGAATCATATGATCCTCTCAATAGATGCAGAAAAAGCATTTGACAAAGTACAGCATCCTTTCTTGATCAAAACTCTTCAGAGTATAGGGTTAGAGGGTACATACCTCAATATCATAAAAGCCATCTATGAAAAACCTACAGCGAATATCATTCTCAATGGGGAAAGGCTGAGAGCTTTTCCCCTAAGGTCAGGAACGCGGCAGGGATGTCCACTCTCACCACTGCTATTCAACATGGTATTAGAAGTCCTAGCCACAGCAATCAGACAACAAAAAGAAATCCAAGGCATCCAAATCAGCAAAGAGGAAGTCAAACTCTCACTCTTTGCAGATGATATGATACTGTATGTGGAAAACCCAAAAGACTCCACCCCAAAACTGCTAGAACTCATACAGGAATTCAGTAAAGTAGCAGGATATAAAATCAATGCACAGAAATCAGTGGCATTCCTATACACCAACAACAAGACAGAAGAGAGACAAATCAAGGAGTCAATCCCATTTACAATTGCACCCAAAACCATTAGATATCTAGGAATAAATTTAACCAAAGAGGCAAAGGATCTGTACTCCGAAAACTATAAAATACTCATGAAAGAAATTGAAGAAGACACAAAGAAATGGAAAAACGTTCTATGCTCATGGATTGGGAGAACCAACATTGTGAAGATGTCAATGCTACCTAGAGCAATCGACACATTCAATGCAATCCCCATCAAAATACCATCCACTTTTTTCAAAGAAATGGAACAAATAATCCTAAAATTTGTATGGAACAAGAAGAGACCCCGAATAGCCAGAGGAATCTTGAAAAAGAAAAGCAAAGCTGGCGGCATCACAATTCCGTACTTCCAGCTCTATTACAAAGCTGTCATCATCAAGACAGTACGGTACTGGCACAAAAACAGACACATAGATCAATGGAACAGAATCGAGAGCCCAGAAATGGACCCTCAACTCTATGGTCAACTTATCTTTGACAAAGCAGGAAAGAATGTCCAATGGCAAAAAGACAGTCTCTTCAACAAATGGTGTTGGGAAAATTGGACAGCCACATGCAGAAGAATGAAACTGGACCATTTCCTTACACCACACACAAAAATAGACTCCAAATGGTTGAAAGACCTAAACGTGAGACAGGAGTCCATCCAAATCCTAAAGGAGAACACAGGTAGCAACCTCTTCGACCTCAGCCGCAGCAACTTCTTCCTAGAAACATTGCCAAAGGCACGGGAAGCCAGGGCAAAAATGAACTATTGGGATTTCATCAAGATAAAAAGCTTTTGCACAGCAAAAGAAACAGTCCACAAAACCAAGAGACAACCGACAGAATGGGAGAAAATATTTGCAAATGACGTATCAGAGAAAGGGCTAGTATCCAAAATCTATAAAGAACTTACCAAACTCAACACCCAAAGAACAAATGATCCAATCAAGAAATGGGCAGAAGACATGAACAGACATTTGTCCAAAGAAGACATCCAAATGGCCAACAGGCACATGAAAAAGTGCTCAACATCGCTCGGCATCAGGGAAATCCAAATCAAAACCTCAATGAGATACCACCTCACACCCGTCAGAATGGCTAAAATTAACAAGTCAGGGAACGACAGATGTTGGCGGGGATGTGGAGAAAGGGGAACCCTCCTACACTGTTGGTGGGAATGCAAGCTGGTGCAACCACTCTGGAAAACAGTATGGAGGTTCCTCAAACAGTTGAAATTAGAGCTATCATTCGATCCAGCAATTGCACTACTGGGTATTTACCACAAAGATACAAATGTAGGGACCCGAAGGGGTACGTGCACCCCAATGTTTATAGCAGCAATGTCCACAATAGCCAAACTGTGGAAAGTGCCAAGATGTCCATCGACAGATGAATGGATAAAGAAGAAGTGGTATATATACACAATGGAATATTATGCAGCCATCAAAAGGAATGAGATCTTGCCATTTGCAACGACGTGGATGGAACTGGAGGGTGTTATGCTGAGTGAAATAAGTCAATCAGAGAAAGACATGTATCATATGACCTCACTGATATGAGGAATTCTTAATCTCAGGAAACAAACTGAGTGTTACTGGAGTGGTTGGGGGTGGGAGGGATGGGGTGGCTGGGTGATAGACATTGGGGAGGGTATGTGCTACGGTGAGCGCTGTGAATAGTGCAAGACTGTTGAATCACAGATCTGTACTTCTGAAACAAATAACGCAACATATTTTAAGAAAAAAGAAAAAGAAGAAGATAACAGGAGAGGAAGAATGAAGGGGAGTAAGTCAGAGGGGGAGATGAACCATGAGAGATGATGGACTCTGAAAAACAAACTGAGGGTTCTAGAGGGGAGGAGGGTAGGGGGATGGGTTAGCCTGGTGATGGGTATTGAGGAGGGCACGTTCTGCATGGAGCACTGGGTGTTATGAACAAACAATGAATCATGGAACACTGCACCAAAAACTAATGATGTAATATATGGTGATTAACATAACAATAAAAAATTAAAAAAAAACTAATGATGTAATGTGTGGTGATTAACATAACAATAAAAAAATTAAAAACAAACAAAAAAAATACTAATTATGTCTTAAAAATTCTAGAACAACAACAACAAAAAAAGCAGGCCTAGTCTTTCTCAGCTACTCTCAGATTCAACAAGGACTCAAGCTCTTTCCAACTTCCCATTCCACCATCCTGAGTCCAGAGATTTTCATCCTGAGGATTCACCTCATGGTACCATGATGAACAGGAGGCTCCAATCATCAATACCATATCCAAAGCCAAGAAGCAGGCAATGGTCAGTGAAACAAAGAGTGAGCTCCTCATGTGGTCATTCCTTTGAAACTGGAAGAAAATCTGCTATACTCCCTCTGAACTTCCTAATTCTTAATGTCTCATCAGACAGAACGGGGTCCCTAGTTGCAAAAGAGACTACAATATTGAGGATCTGGCTTTTCTAGATGGATATGGGAGGCTGAGAAAGAAAAGGGGGTGCTACAACATACAGAACTGACAAATCTTACTGCAAAAAAAAAAGGTCTGGGTGAATATGCACCAAACTATTTCTCTGGCTATCCTTGGATGCGAGTCTCCGTGAAGATTAGAGAATGTTCCTTAGTAATTTATAAACTTGCTAGGTTACATTTTATGTAGTTGATGTAAACTCCTTTTGTAATTTCTCCACAAAAAGAAAAGAACACAGTATTCCTAGATGTGGTTCTGGTGACAAACAGCCACTGTAGAGGACAAAAAAATCAGATTTTTATCAAGTTGACAAAAGGCTTTCCAGTAAGTCTCCCTCTTGAGAGTCCATTCATTCAGAAAACTTTACCAGTGGCAGAAAGTAGTAGCTGGCCATGTTTAATTTAAAGCTCTGTGTGTGTGTGTGTGTGTGTGTGTGTGTGTGTGTGTGTGTGTGTGAATGTATTATGTATATATATATTTACATCTATATCTACTTATGTATCTCTATAAAACCCTATTAATATCAGCAATTCCCAACTAGAAGTGATTTTGCACACAAGGGGACACTGTATGTGTGTGTGTCTGTGTGTGTATACATATATATCCAAGGAGGAAGAACACCTTTGCTCAGAGTCCACGTCAGATTTACAACTCAAATTACTCCATTAGAATCAGTTGCATTTATGATTGTCCAAGTCACACATATACAATGTATCAGAAAGTCCATTAAAAAGCAAGTTGTTTTTCTAGCCAGGCCTTTTATTTTCAAGTTCCATCCTCATTAACAGTTACCTTTCTCTTGTCACAGAGTTAATGTTGATGTAGAGTGAAAAAGGCAGGGACACAAGAGTAATACTCCTCCGGGCGCCTGGGTGGCTCAGTTGGTTAAGCGACTGCCTTCGGCTCAGGTCATGATCCTGGAGTCCCGGGATCGGGTCCCACATCGGGCTCCCTGCTCGGCAGGGAGTCTGCTTCTCCCTCTGACCCCCTTCCCTCTCGTGCTCTCTCTCTCTCATTCTCTCTCTCTCAAATAAAAAAAAAAAAAAAAAGAGTAATACTCCTCCTTTGGCAGAACTTTATTTTTTTTTGCTAGGTGGTAGAATTAGTACACCTTGACATATTTAAATTATCCAAATAGACCATCACAAAGAGGCACCCTACAGTCAAATTTAGTATGAAGTGCCTAGACAATGCAATGGGAACAAAATAGTGTTTTCAACAAAGGATGCTGGGACGACTGGCTATCCACGTGTAAAGTATAAAAGAGAACCCTTATCTCATATCACATGGAAAAATTAAGTCAAAATGGAGCATAAACCTAAGTGTTGGAATTGATACCGTACAACTGGTAGGAGAAAAAACAGGAGTAAATCTTTGTGGCGTTGGGGTAGACAATGAATTCTTATATATAATACCAAAAGAGTAAGCAAATAAAATGAAAAATAGATAAATTGGACTACATAGAAATAAAAAACTTTGTACCGCAAACAGTTCTATCTAAAAAGCAAAAAGGCAATCCATGGAATGGGAGAAAATATTTCAAATCATATATGTGATAAGAAACCTCTATCCAGAATGTATAAAAAACCTTATAATTCAATAATCAAAATCAGTAATAAAAACCCAGTTTTAAAAATAAAGAATTCCAGTAGACTTTTATACAAAAAAAGATGGACAAATAGCCAATAAGTACATAAAAAGATACTTAACACCATTAGTCATTAAGGAAATGCAAATCAAAACCAGTTAATGCCAAGGAAATGCAAATCAAAACCACAATGATCTACTACTTCACAACCATTAGAATGTCTACAATCAAAAAGAATGACTATAATAAGTGTTGACAAAGATATGGAGAAATTGCAACCCTCAGACATTAATGATGGGAGTGTAAAATGGAGCAGCCACTTTGGAAAGCAGTTTGGCAATTCTTCAAAATGCTAAACACAGAATTACTATGTGACTCAGAAATTCTATTCCTAGGTATATATCCAAGAGAAATGAAAACATGTCCACAGAAGTTCTTGTACATGAACATCCACAGGAGTATTATTCATAATGGCCAAAGAGCAGAAAAAACCCAAATGTCCATCAACTAATAATGTACAAACAAAATGTGGTATATTAATATAATGGAATATTATTTGGCTACAGAAAATGGATACAACTTTGGTATGTGCTATATAACATGGAACCTTCAAAACACTATGCTAACTGGGGAAAAAAAAAAACAGACGCAGAACACCACATATTGCATTATTCCACATATATGAAATATCCAAAATGGGCAAATCGATAGTAATGTAAATTAGAATGGTGGTGGCTTAGGACTGGGGGTTGAATGTGGTGAGGGGGATGATAAGTGACTACTAATGGATTCAAGGTTTCATTCTAGAGTGATAAAATATATTAAATTTAGATTACATGCATATTTGTCCAACTCAGTGAATATAATAAAAACCACTGAATTACATTCTTTAAATGGGTGAGTTTTGTGACTCACCATTATATGGTATGTGACTCTCAATAAAGAGGCTTAAAAAAGAGTACAAGTATTTGCGTGTATGGGCCCTGGGAGTTGTGCAGTGCACAACCTGAGCGCCCTTGGTGTGGGCCCAAAGAGTTTAAAAAATGATTTAGTACCAATAATTAGAAAATAGAAGATATCACATTAAAAACATTTGTTTTTTTCTTGGAAATCATAAGATCTGGCCCACGGCTCTACGTGTCAACAATCTGCTAGAGCTCCGGAGCCTCTTCACCCAGAGCATTCACTGTCTGGTTTCCCACCACTCCCTTTAGATATCATAGCCTAAAATGAGAAGTCAGCCACCATTCATAATCACCCATGCATCCTTGCATTCCTCATGAAGTGGTTAAGGACAAGTGAAATATTTGATCTGGTCTGTTTCCTTAGGTCACTAAGTATGGCTGTGTGAATTGTTCTTGTGATTCCTGAACTCCACATTGCTGCCCTCCAGGCACCAAATCTCTTTTATTTGCGGACTGCACCTTCCCTGGCACTTCCTTTTCTCACTAGACAAAGGGTGTGCCTCTATCTGTTCTTGATAAGGCCCTGTCATTCCTTATGAATTGCTTCTCCACTTCAATATGACAAGGACACCTTCTGTGGATACAGATCAACTCAAGTGTCCTCAAGCAGTCTTGTTTCCTGTGTAGTTAATACATATTCAATTCACACTGCAACATCAGAAAGAGGGAGGCCGTAGCTTTCCAATGAGCAAGAGTGATCCTCAAGGCCAAATTAAACAAAAGCAGTGGGGTTGGGTGGAGTCTGCGATTCCAGTAAAAAGCTAGGCAAGGGGAGACCAATACCCTGAGCATTTCCCTAGTTTTCCATCAGTCATGGACTATCTTCCCAATGTTGCCATACCTGGGATCTGACATATGCTCATACCACCTGTCTTTTTATTTACTAACCAAGTACTCTGACTATGTGGCCCAGGGCTATCGAATGGTACACCTTTGTTACATAAAAAGATAAAAGAAGATATTACTTCTTCCAAACAATTCACTTTTTTTTTTTACTCAAATAAGCAAAATTAAAAAATTATAAAAGGGAATTCTTCTATGGCTACAATAAATTAACAAACAGGAATGCTATCATAAAGAGAAGGTAACTATAAAAATAAAAGCAACCCCAACAAAAACGTTCATCAGCTGTAGCAAGATCACACTGCCAGCCCAAGGCCTCACTCTCCCTCTGTTAAAAGGAAGACTGGAAAACTTCATTAAAGGTAAACCATTACCAAACTGAAAATTTCCTCTTAAGGTAATCAGGAGGCTCATAAGAAAAATGAAAGGCTTAAAATTTCCTTGCTCTATGATTCCATATTATGTTAATCCTTTCTTTTTCAGCCTAAACGCATTGCAGTGACCCATTGGTAAACTCACAAGGCACACTGAGCAACATATTCTACGGAAAGCATAAGGATCCACTGGAGCAAGAAGGACGCATGGGCAGGGACAGCCCCTATTCTCCATCCACAATCCCATGCTCTAAAAACCCATGAGGGGGAAGGCTCCGCAGCTGCTTGTCTTGGTGAGTGGGAGAATTGGAATTGCAACGTTAATGTCCAGGGTACATTTGCCTACATAGGAAGAAGCCCACAGACCTATTTCATCAGCCTCTGGAGCTCTCTGGGCACATGTGGGGGAGTGTGTGCACACGTTCGCGCGCGTGCACACACACACACACACACACACACACACACACACAGAGTCTTGCTCAGGGGACTATGACCTGCAGGGCCAGACAGGTGTGCAGATCCCCTCAGTTAGTAGTTGAGCCTCAGTTTCCCCATATGTAAATAAAAATATTCATCATGGAGGATGACTATAATTAGTACATGTGCAACTTCAGCTTGCTGCTCAGGACCCTAGAGGAGCCTAGTTAACTGGTAGCTATTATTCTTCCAGTTCAATCTTCCTATATTGAAATACTGCAAAGTAACGCTAGAGAAGGAACGGAAGAGAAGAAATTTAGAGAGATGCATTTGAAATACAGACTTAGTGAATCTTTCTACCCCGTGACCTGTGGCATGTGGTTAATCTCTGTGAATCTCCAATTTCATGTATGTGAAACAGTATAAAAATGTTAAGTTATATAATTAATAACTATATAATTAGATAATAGGAGGGTTTTGAAGACACGCAGCACATAGTAGGTACTCAGGGAAGGTGAGTTAATTCTCTATCCACAGTTGAAAGAGTTAGAAATATAAAAACCCAGTTTCACAAAGCAAATGCATTTTTCTGATCTGATTTTCCAAATCCCTTCAAAAGGATGTCTGGATGTACAGGATGATCTGCTAATCTCACCTTTAGTAGTGAGCTTTGTTAAATGCATTTAAAATATGTCGTCTTCTTTATTTTGCATTTTAGATCCTACCTTCTGGGCAATTTTCAAGTTAAACATCATGGTACAAGTTAAGGATAGAAACTGCGCTGCAGAGGGAACAAAAATTAAATTCTGTAACCTTAATTATATGTGAGTCCCCTTTGCCATGTTATGTAACATATTCACAGGTTCCAGGGCTTAGGCGACCACTCAGCCCACCATGGCAGGTAAGATGCAGGCCTGAGAGGTTGCTCTTGAGGGAACCTGTTTCCTTTACTAGAAACAGGTAGGTAAGGACTTCAGTGCTGTGTGTCACAGCAGCTAAGACCAAGACTGAAAGAGGAGTAGTTTCTAACACCTGACAAAAGCTAGTGAAGCGGTCCCAGTGCCTCAATAGTCCCTGCCCCACTGCCAGGAACTCAGGCAGGGAGAGTCTCTGCTGTTCTTTATAGAAGGAGTTCTGAATAATGTACTGAACACAGAGCTCCCTCAGTGATGATATATTTACTACATACTATGCACAGTGTACCCACTCTTAAAGGTATCCTAGTGCAATCATGGCACTTACTACTTCACCTTCATTTTCACCCAAAGATTCATGCAGGAATCCAATGTTGGCTAGGTGTGCATCTGCAAACCTCATTTAAGATTTTTTAAATTTATTTTAGAGAGAGACCATGCAAGCGGGGGGGGCGGGGGGCAGGGGCAGAGCGAGAGGGAGAGAAAGAATCCCAAGCAGAATCCGTGCTAAGCATGGAGCCCAATGCCAGGATCAAGCCCAGGACCCTGAGATCATGACCTGAACCAAAATCAAGAGTCAGTCACTTAACGAACTGAGCCACCCAGGCACCCCTGCAAAGCTTATATAGATTGAAATGTATGCATGTGTATCAGTTACTAACACAGAGAACAAATGGGGTGCAAATTGCTCCCCATACTAGTGGCCAAGAGCAACCTCTCAGGCCTGCATCTTACCTGCCATGGTGGGCTGAGTGGTCCCCTAAGCCCTGGAACCTGTGAGTATGTTACATAACATGGCAAAGGGGACTCACATATAATTAAGGTTACAGAATTTAACATAGGGAGATTATCATGGATTACATCTAATGTAATCTCACAAACCCTTAAACCAAGGGAACATTCTCTGGCAGTAGGTAAGGCAGTTGAGAAAGAAGGGGAGATCGGAGCACGAGAAGAGTTTGACTCATAACTGCTGGCTTTGAAGGCAGAAGAGGCCACGAGCCAAGAAATGTGGGTGACCTCTACCAGCTGACAAAAAATCCTTGGCCAACAGCCAGCAAGGAATCAGGGATTTGAGTCCCAAGATCACATGGAATTGAGTTTTGCCAATAAGCTGAATGAACCTGGAAGCAAATTCCCTTTCAGAGGGTCCTAAGTTCCCAGATAAGCTGATACCTTGAGTCCAGTCTTGTGAAACACAGACCAGAGAATCCACCCCAAACAAACCACTGCCCCAGCCATCTGACCTACAGAACTGTGAAATAATTCATTTGTCTTAGCTTTAAGCCATCAAACTTTTGGCATTTATTATGATAGTAATAGAAATCAAATACAACTGTGTTCCCAACACTGACTCACAGGCCAGAAAAGGTTTACAAGCAAGTTTTACCAATCCTCTATTAAAAAAAAGAAAAAAGAAAGAAAGAAAGAACTAAAGAGTAACTAAAAAAAAAAAAGAAAATTGATTGATGTTTTTCATGTATAGTTTGGTATAAGAAAGTCAACTCTCCTTTCAAGGCTAAGCACAATCCTTTCTTTATTCTGAGGTGACATCCTTTCTGATTCTTTGACCTTACATTGTCTTGGTTTTTTAAAAGATTTTATTTATTTATGAGAGAGACCACAAGCATGAGTGGGGGCGGGGAGAAGCAGACTCCCCACTGAGCAAGGAGCCCAACACAGGGATAGATCCCAGGACTCTTGAGATGATGACCTGAGCCAAAGGCAGACGCTCGACTAAGACACCCAGGCACCCCAAATTGTCTTCTGTTTTATGACATTGTGATGCAGTGGATGATTATCTTTTCAGGAAAGACAAAATGATGCTAGCTCTATTTCTGCTTTTTGGTTCCCTCCCACATTTTTTATTTTTATTTTTTTACAAATTTTATGGATGTGTGAAATCCCAAAGTCTGAGAACCACAGCTGTCACCAGCTAGACCCCAAGACATGACCTTCACTGCCCACCTGCTTTTACTTGCCGACCTTTGTCCCACATTTTTCCTTAAGCTCTTCTTTCCAGTTTATCTGTTAACTCCAGCAATTGGAAACAAAAACCACCTCTCAAGCAATAGCAACTTCCCTGACAAGACTTCAAGCCAGCCCAGACCAGTTTGAAGCATAACCCCCAGCTGCTCCTGTGCATGCAGGTAGACCATGGAACAACCTCTAGAATGACCAATGTTTACATTTACCTCATTGTAATACTAAAATCTCAGCACAAGGAGGAGCAAAAGCCTCACTTACATAACATACGTTTGTATAGGCACGGACCTTATGCCACCTGTACTTACGAGGACAAGGATTCCCTTTTTAAATATTTATCCTAACTCTAAATAAAAGGAACCTGTTCACCCTTGCTTGAGGAATCACGGCTTTGGAAGTTATTCCCCATGATCTTATTTGCTGCAAATAAAGTTTATTTTATACAACAACTTCCCCTGGTCTATCTATGACTCACCAAGGAGCAGACTTATGTTGGTGTGGTTACATTGCCACACATTACACACTTTCTTCTTTGAGGCCAGCAGTTGAAGAAATGACAACCAAAGGGACACAGAAACAGTGAGGAGACATTCTGAGCGCCTGGATACTAACTTGTCCATATCCTTCTGTTTAGGAAAATAGGTATATCTGATTCTACAAAGTAGAGACATCCTAAAAACTGTGGCTCCAAAATGTTTTGGATTTTGTTTGAGAGCACGTGTGGTTGTGCTTGTGGGTTTGTGTGTAGGTGTAAATCCAGTTATATTTCAAAGAAGGAGATAAGATTGCTATACCAACAAAATGCTATCCACTCATTCACCCATTTATTCATTCAATACATATGTATGGAGTACCAACTATGTGTCAGAACTGTACTAGATCTTAGGAATTAATGATGAACGAAAATAAAGTCATTTCATGGAAGTTAGAATCTCATAAGGGAGATGGAAATCAATGAATTAATTCCACAAATATATGCCAAACTGAAACTGCTATGCGTGCTAAAAAAAGAGGCATCTCATAGTGGGTTTCATCTGGTCTGGCTGGGGTGTCAGACATGACTTCCCTGAGAAAATGATGTCATAGCAAGAATCTAAAGGATGAGGGAGCCAACTAAGCAAAGCAGCGAAGACCAGTGTTGTATGCAAATACAATAATCCTTATGTAAATGGAGATACATTCTGAAGAGGAGAGTCAGTACATCCTTCCCCCACCCCCCTTTTAAGTGGAGCTATTTGTGCCAAAAGAGGAAAGAAGGCCTGAACTACCAGCCTGGAAATCTGGCTTCTACTCTCAGTATTTTAGTATAAATGTGACTCAATGTCTGGTTTCAGCTTCCTCATTGCTCACATGTTCTACTGGGACTCTATGAATTCTAAACTCTCTGTAACATCCTAAAAATTCCCACACTTCTGAATCATTGTTGTCAAGAACAGAAAAGATGAGCTAATATAAATAATGACAATCAGCAGCAGCAACAAGGAATGTATTTCATTGTGCACTTACTGTGTGACCAGACACTGTATCAATATTCTCCATCAGTTAGCTCATTTAAGCCTCCTAACAACTCATGAAATAAGTTTGTGTGGCAGTGACTGACATGGCTCACTATCACTGGGAGCTCTCAGCCCCTGAACACATGGTAAGATTGTAATGCCTGACCCTCTGTGGTTTGGCAGTACTCTATGATCTATGTTGGCCAATGAGCTGTGAGCAGAACTCCTGTGTGCCACCTCTCAGCTGAGCATGAATTTTGGCACAATACCCTCCAGAAGACTCTTTCTCCCCCTGCTAAGGTGACCAGCAGTAATTTCGATGGTGGCTTCTCCACAAGTCTGAGTCCTTGAGTGTGTCTGACAAGAAGCACAGTCCATGGAGTTGATGAAAAATACTTTTATTATTTGAAGCTACTGAACTATGGGGTTGATCGTTACTGCAACATATCCTAGCTTACCCTGTCTAGCACACATTTATATCGATCTGCTTTTTTTTAAGTTTATTTAAGCAATCTCTACACCCAACATGGGGCTCAAACTCACGACCCTGAGATCAAGAGCTGCACAGTCTACCCACTGAGGCCCTTCATCTGCTTCTTATAAATGCCAAAACCAAGCTCAGAGAGGTTGTGTAACTTCCCAAGGTAATGAAAATGATTAAGTGGTGGGGCCAGCATTTGGACTCACTAGTATGACCCCAGGTTCTTTAATAACTACACTAAGCTAAATGTGCAGATGCATGACCCATTGTGCCACAGGATATTTCTTAGAGTAGTGTGATTCTTGCCATAAAAATGCACCCAACGATATGGCATATATGTTCCTGTATCATGAAACAAATGAGAGCACTAAATCAAATGCAGCCATCCCTGGACCCTTTGAAGAGAGCGCAGAGGAAGTTGAGGAAATTTACACCTGCAGACACTTCCCCTTCCCATTTTCTAGAAAGATTCCCGGTATGCATGTAAATATCCTCTGAATTCAGAGATGAAGAGGCCTCCAGCTAGGCACAATAAAGCCAATTTAGCTTCTTAAGCTGAAACTGCTTTGTGAAATAATTCTGTAGAACTCTCCACTAAATGAGTTACAAACCAGTCGCATGGGGCTTTCATTGAATTTACTTGTGAAAGCTATAAAGGACAATTGTCTCTGAACCAGGTACATCAAATACAGGCCTGCTACTGTGTAAAAGCTTGGAATTCTACACCACCTACACACACAAAGAAAATTAGCTTTTGATTGAAAGGAAGCACTATTGAAAAACCCCAGGGGAGGAAAAAGAAACAACACAAATGAATGACACCTACAGGCAAATCCAATGGTTGAGGCCATTTGACTAAGGACTTTCTTAGTCTGAAAGGGAGAGGAAAGTACAATTTCTGAGATCATGAAAGATAATCGAACCAAATCAAAGGAAAAGTAGTCACTCTTGAAATTCTAAACAAGGAGAGTTTAAATATGCCACGTGGAGATAAAATAAAAGTTTTCCACACTTCTGAGTATTTAATGCTGGGGAAAAAAACGTCAGCAAGTACTCAACCTTTTCATTCTTCTCTTTCTTTAAGATTTATTTATTTTAGAAAGAGAGACAGAAAGAGAAAGAGAGAGTGGGGGGGGGAGAGGGGGCAGGGCAGAGGGAGAGAATTTTCAAGGAGACTCCCAGCTGAGTGCAAAGCTGAACTTGGGACTTGATCTCAGGACCCTGAGATCATGACCTGAGCTGAAACCAAGAGTTGGAGACTTAACCAACTGAGCCACCCAGGCCCCCTCATTCTTCTCCTGATTGTCATTATTCCAGTTGTACCTTCCTTTTCTCTTTCCTTTTCTTTCTTTAAGATCTCAGCCAAGACTTAGAACTACTTCTTAGTCTTCCAAATGCTGTTAAAAGAAGGGGAGTAAGTTGTGACCTCAGTCATTACTGATATTTTTCTTCAAACTCATGCTGTAGCTACAGGTAGAGTTCTCTCATTTTTGCCAAATACTCTCAAAGTATATATTTTTTTCCTGGCAGTGATATTCCAACTTGGTGCTATGGTTCTGCTGAAGGGGTACAGTTAACATTTTTTTTTTTCCTAAGAGAGAGAGAGAGCAAGGAGCAGAGGTGGGGGAGAGAGAATCCTAAACAGGCTCCATGCCCAGCACAGCACCCAATGTGGGGCTTGATCTCAGGATCCTGAGATCATGACCTGAGCCAAAACCAAGAGTCCTATGCTTAACAGACTGAGTTACCCAGGCACCCCCCAGGTTAGTTCCTAATTACTACACTAGTTTATTCTGGGGAGATCTGCCAGTTACCAAGTGATCAACTTTACTGTCATCAACAGTGGGGCAAAAGACATAAAGTATCTCCAGATAAGATGCAGTGGGATACAGTCAACATCACTGACCATGTAGTGCCCATGACAAAATGATGAAGCTGAATCTAACTGTGGGGAAACAGTCAAGTAAATCCTGATTTTGAAACATCGTGCAAGGAAATCATCCAGGACTGTTCAGAAATGTCAGTACTATAGAAGATTAAAAAAAAAAAAAATGGTAGGGAGACTTTTCTAGATCAAAGGTGAGAAAGAAAGAAGACAAAAGCAATGCATATATTCCTTAATTGTATCCTGGATTAAAATAATAATCATAATTGTATTGTGGTTTAGAAAATACCCTTGTTTTTAAGAGATGCATGGTGAAATCTTTAGGCATGAGGTATTCATGGTGCCTGCAATTTTTAAATAGTGCAATATATATAACGGAGAGAGAGAAAAAGAGAAGGTCAATGTCACAGAATGTTAACAATCAGTGAGTCTAGGTGAAAGCTACATGGGTCTTCACTATACTTTAAATTTTTCTGCAGGTTTAAATTTTAAAAGTTTAGAAAGAGGGGCACCTGGCTGGCTCAGTCCGTAGAGCATGCAACTCTTGATCTTGGGGTCATGAGTTCAAGCCCCATGTTGAGCGTAGAGATTACTTAAAAAAAAAAAAAAAAGTTTGGAAAGAAAAGATACTTTTTCCTTAAAAAATCATTTTTATAGTTTTTACGTTAAAAACCTGTATTGTAGTACAGTTCTAGGATTTACTTGTCCATCATGCCTTTAGTTTCTTCTAACATTAAGACTCCTTGAAGGGGTGCCTGGATGGCTCAGTCGGTTATATGTTTGCCTTCGACTTACGTCATGATCCTGGGGTCCTGGGATCGAGCCCCACATCGGGCTCCCTGCTCACTGGGGAGCCTGCTTCTCCCTCTCCCTGCCCCCGTTCACAGTCTCTCTGGCTATCTCTCTCTCTCTCAAATAAATAAATAAAACCTTTCAAAAAAAAAAAAAAAGGACTCCTTGAAACAACCCTTTCCCTTTCCCTTTCCCTACAATCAGTCCATATGGTTATGATGAGTCTCACCCAAAACCTTGCTTCTTAAGATGGATGACCACTGAAATTAGGTTCTCTCTGCCACTGGGCTCCTGAGCTGTTGGGATATAAGTTTGTACCTGTTGGTAGCCATCTTGCTATTTCTAGGGAACAGCCTGAGAATACAGCCAATACAGGGGAATGTGTAATTGCAGGAGGAGATACTTGGGCAACATTCCTCGTGCATCCTGATTCAGCCTTGTTCCCAAACTGCTATATATCTAGGTGTTTCAATAACTTAAGCCAGTAATTCTTTTTTCTTAAGCCAGTTCAAGGTGGGTGTATGTCATTGACCACCCAAAAGATCTCTGATTAATAGAAAGAGTAAGAGAAAGTCACAGAGGTGTGATACACAAAATCACAACACATTGGAGATAACTACTGGATTCATGCTAGTTTAATTCATTTAGTGGGCATTTTAGAAATAAACAGTTTTTCAGTTATCTCTGTATAATAAAGAATACCCTTGAGAATGCAGGGTGGTCTGTTAAAGGAAGTTGTTGCTCTCACATTTACCTTTCTCATTGAATTGGGATTTTCCTGATACTGTAGGCTGAACACACATACAGCTACCTTCAGCCTACAGCTGAAGATGACAGTTATGTTTCCTTCTGAACAGATCAGTATCACCTGATTTTAAATGTCTAAATTTATCATAACAGACTCATTGTTTTTGACAATGGGTGTATAGGAAAATGTTACAAATTTCAAGTGAAATATAAATGTTTACTCTCAAATACAGCTAATATCTGTTTTACATACTGTAGTATATAATTTCACGTGTTGGGGAAAATGTATCCCACTGTTTTAAAAGTGAAAGCCTATAGTTTAAAGCTATCTGTAGACCCTTCAATTAGAAGAGAAAGAATTACATACAATGTAATGTCTGCAATACTCACAAATACCTATTTTATAGAACTTCCCCTAAAATTCTCAGTATCATTGCACAGACTTCTGCCTAAATTGTCTGAGCATCAGAGGAAAAAAAAATCTGAATTAGTTTTGCAGTGATGGCCAATGAGAGTACATCTGTTTTTGTTCCCTTTGAACTGCAGCAAACAGATGCATGATTTTAGGAGCAAATATTTATCATTCTGAGCATTCACCATTGTTTACCACATTATTCTTGAACAGAAAAGGTTTGTATCTTTGATCTAACATAGCACAATCAAAGGAGTGGAAATGCCCCATGCAGACCATTGGAGGGAATTAAACAGAGCTCAAAGTCACAAAGGCAAGAGCCTTCCAAAACATGTCAAGATGAAAAATGGGACTTGAAACATTTATTTTGAGTGTGACATGGGGGATCTATGATTCTATTCAAAAGGGACAGGGAATACAAGTCAACCTTAGAATTAAAATTGAAATAAAGTCAAAGTCAATGCCAAGCAAGGAAGAGAAGATTCCAAAGTTTTCAAGAGCGTGAAGGAGCTGTTCTTCACACAGTAAACATGTATATTTTAAATGCTGAATGACGGCACTGTGAGAATATCTTTTACTTCACAAAGGTGTGATGATAAAGGTTTTCTCTAAGACAGGACAGATGATGACTGCCTAATAGGGAGGTGCTTAGGAAAAACACCCAGAGAACACTAGGATAACCTGGCACTGCCCTAGAATGATTTTTACCCCCCTTTCCATGAGAATGTCTCTGTTAAGGTTCTGACCACTGTGTATATTTAAGGCATCTAGAGACAGGGAGCCTCTCCCCACTTGTAAGAAGCAGAAATGACACCTACAGAGCCCTTGCCAGAGGTCACTCAGTTTAGGAATCCTGTTTGCTGGCTCTTTTGCTTCAGTTTAAGTACTTGATTCCCCTTTATCTAAGTAAGGTGGAGGGAAGTTGCCGTAATTTTCACCACAGTGCATAATCCTTGCCTCAGGAAGGGAGATAATGGCCAAACACCCTCATCTGTTGCTGAAGCTAAAGCCCAGCTTGTGGGGGATCTGCTGGAGGCTGCAGGCAAAACCATTCCGGTTTGCCACAACCCTTCAGGGATCAGTACTAGACTGGCGCTGCCTTGGTGGGGAAGAATTACCACCTTCCAGCTGAAGGTGGGAGACTAGGAGTAACTGGAAGATCTTTGGGTGTGTGGTATTTTAAAAGGAAAGAGCCTAAGAAGGCTGCTACCCTCACATACCGGTCTCATTTAAGTCAAAATGGTGGATGTGTTGATCACATCCAGAATACCACCTTTGCTGGACCCTAAAACTCCATCTCGCAAGATTGCTGTCATGGTCTATTGAGAAAATAGATGTGGTTACACCGGGCAAAATGCCTGTCACACAGTAGGAACACCAAGCACATCAGGGGAAGATGACAGTTATGTTTCCTTCTGAACAATCTTTTAGTATTTGTGATTTATTCACTTTTTTTTTTAAGAGCCCTCAACTCAGGAATCCCAAGTTAAAAAAAAATGTGTTGTTTTAATTTTATTTTATTTAAGTTTATAGCTTTCTCATTTACCAAACTGGACTAACAGTGATACAATCGCCTTTCTTTATAAACAAGTGCAGCCAAACTCATTAGCCTTTAACATTTTCCAATCCGATTATTTGTAGATTCCCCTGCTTTTCAATGAGTAAATAAAACAAGCTGGGAATGAAACATTTATTTTGGCATCACACCAACCTAATTAAACTGCAGTTTCATTAGGCTGTAGCAGGCTGCTGAAAAATAATGTAATTGACCTATTAAAAGTTACTACTTTGGTTCAGTTTTCTGAGCTACCAGAAATTACACTGTGATTTAAAATGCCTAGTTACCTTGACAAAACCAGCCAGAGAGCAAAGAACTAAGAGTTACAAAGAATGGGAAGAATCCAATTAGAAAGGAAACAGGTAACAAGATGCTCTCCCCAATCACAATTACTTGGAGGAAAGAAATAAAATGTAAAATGGAACCTAGTTAGCTCTAGTTATTTCCTCCATTGACTAAATGTTGTTCATACATGGAGGCTGGTGTGAGATGCTCTCCCCAAAACTTAGCAGTGAGGTGGTTTAACGAGCAGACACTGGTTCTTTGCCCAGTTATCATTCCACTTGTTTGGTATCAGCAGGCCCATTGCTGGAGGGATCCAGTCTCAGACCAGGAGTTTGGGTGCAGTTAAGTCCTGGTTCAGAGGATGTATCAGTGTTCCAAGCTGGCTAATCATAGCATCGCATATTCTGGCCACAGTGACTGACTCGTTCCAGGACCAATCAGAACTTCTGTTGGGCCTTCTGCTGGATTGACCAGGAAAGGAGACCTCTATTGCCCAGCTGGTGTTCTGAGTGGAGAAAGCCTGTCTCTGTTGGTTAGCCATCTGACATCTTGGAGGGAGAACCCACCTGAGAATGGAGTCAATTCCTAAGAGAGATGTAGGGTGAGGGTGAGAGGGAGAAAGACAGAGCAAGAACCACCGATAACAACAGTCCTTCTGGTGCCATATTTTTACCAATAGTCCCTGTACGCTTGGAACCTCTGTTCTAGGTCTAGGCCATCTTTGAATTTGTGGATGAGTTCCACAAGCTTCCTTCACTAGATGCCCTTCTTAAGATTACTCCCATCACCGTGTTCATTTGTCCATTCATGTATTCACTCAGTCAGTATGTTTCACTTTCCCAGTGTGTTCCAGCCCCTTTGCTAAGCATAGAAGAAATAGCAGAAAACAACACACATGTTCCAAAATGTTATAAGGCTTGGATTTGACTGGTTATTAGTAAAATAATCATGTGCACTAACACAGAATTACATGGTGCTGTAGGCACATCTGAGGGAAGATCTAATTTAATGAAGGACTGAGTAAGTCAAGGGAGGTCTCATTGATGAGGTATCATGGATGTAGGGATATGAAGAAAGAGACAGGGCCAGATATTGAACAGGGAGGCAGCAGGATAGAACAGTGCTTCATGCAGAGGAGCAAGATGCAACAGAAGACAAGTTAGAACACTGACCTGAGGGGTAGAGTGACATGAGGCGAGGCTGGAGAGCAGCAGCAGATCCTATAGATTCGTGGGCAAAGGGATGACTATATTCTAAATGCCCAAGAGAAGACATTAGAAATTATTACCCTACCATGAATAAAGAATCTCTCTGTGGTGATGGCAGTTGGCAGACTAGTTTGTTGGTACATGTGGGATGCCTTTTTAAGGACACCCTAAAACAACTAGAGGTGCGTTGAGAGATGACTATTCCGACAGTGGAGCAAATATTGGCCTACGATGTCATAATTTAAGTATTACAATGAATTTCATAAGCCCTGACTTGGACTGGAGGTCCAAGATTGATGGGTTCAAGGACTTTTTATCCACCTGACTGTATGTAGCATTGGACCATTGAGTTCCAAGGGCAACCAAATTAAAGGAAAAAAATTATTAGCTCTAACATTTGAAGCAGCAAAGTCAAAATTATTACCTGCTTAATTATATTTCTCCAAAATGCAGCATTATATCATCATCATTAAGTGTTAAATTTGGATTCATAAATATTTTATGACATTAGAAGACAAGTTGTATGCTGTTTATTCCTCTTATAGGAATTCCCAAGTTTATGGGACAATTGCTGAGAAATAATAACTAATCATCAATTAAATGGGCTATTAAGAGTTAATTCACTTTCATAGCAAGAATATAAAAAACCTCTTTCAACATTATGCTGTATTAAAATTGTATTTTATATTAAATTTGGGTGCACTTTAATTAATAACTTATATCAAGTTTTCTCAACCTTGACATTTTGGGCCAGATAATTCTTTGTTGTGGAAAGGGCTGTCCTGTGCCTTGTAGGAAGGCTGTCTAGCAGCAACCCTGGCTTTCACCCACTAGATGCCAGTAGCAACACTCCCCCAAGTTGTGACAACCAAAAATATCTCCAAACATTGACAAATGTCCCACAGATGGGGAGGTAGAAGGTGCAAAAGTAACTTCATTGAGAATGACTGGCGTATATGAATGCCTGGGGCAAAAGAAACCCTTGAAATATCTCTGATTGTGTTAGATATATAATCAACAATTGCTTCCTGGAGGAACATAACAGCAAAGCTAAGAATTTGGGACATGTATCCAATTTTTACAAAGTTTGAGAGTCTCCGGTAAAACCTACCTTTAGTTCCAGATGACCTCCATAAACCCAGCTGAGAGTCCCTCATTAATGAGCTAACCAGGACACATGAGGGAGGCCTCATCAGCAGCTGGGGAATCAATAGGTCACCTGTTTATGAGAAGGCGGTGTAGTATTTTCATAGAGAGGCAACAGGACTGAAATGGCAAGATCGATATCTGCCTTCTGCAAGGGAAGGGCCTGTCCCTAATCAGCACTTGCTGTTTGCTTCACCTCAGCCGGGCCCCCTGGGAACCTGGCAGGGCTCTGAAGGGAAAGGGCAAGCCTTCTTTCCCAAAGCAGCAGTCTACATGACTGGGGGAGGGAGCCCTGTGCCAGCTTTCAAGAGCAAAAGCAGCAAGACAAACAGCCCACAAGGACACTCATAAATAACCACTAGCTCTGCCAAAGAGGAAGGCAAGAGTATTGGGTTTGTGTTTAACAGGAGTCTTCGGAAAGCAAAGGGATAGCACCTAGGTAGGAAATAAATTCTAAAGCACAGCTAGACTTTGTTACCCACCAAAGGGACAGCTTCTGCAGGCCTGGAAACCCCAACAGAAGAGGCTTCATGAGGGATGGTCATGGCACATAGAGCCCCCCACTGGCTTTCGGTCTGTAGCTTTAAATTAATCAGCACACCATGGAAGGCAGGGGCAAAGGAGAGGAGGAAAAAGAAAATGAGGTTGGAGAAACATTTGGGGCAACCTTCTAAGATCAGACATCCATCATCAAAAGCAAAACATTCTTTAAATACTGCCTCTGCAAGTATTACCTCTGGAGGGAAAAGGGCAAAACACCCAAATGAGATGCCCAGGGAACTGTGGCTCTGTTCATTTTAATTCTCTCCCTGTAAAAATTCAATTCCATTAAGACATGTTTGGAAGCACATAGGCTTTGGGTGTAACAAAATGTGGGTTTGAACTCAGCTCTAGAAGTGGATCAGTTGTGTGGGTCCAGGGAACTTACTGAACCTCTGTAAGCCTCAACTGGTCTCCTCACATCACCAGAATGTGGTAAGAATACTAATACCTATCTTGCAGGTCTGTGTTTGGCTTTATTTTATATATTTCACAAAAGTGGCTTAACAAAGAGTGGTCCCTCAGTATAGCCCTTATTACTCACCCTTCCTGTGACATTTCTGGTTTGGTAGTATTGAGAAAACATGTATTTATTTCCTTTTTCTTTATTTGTATGATTATGAAAGGGACCATAAGGGATTATGTCTTTGGGAGCTTTTAATCTTGCATGGTGTTTATTACTGTGGCTTTGCATATCGGTGAGGCTTAATGCTCAGCTATTGAACGACCACATAATTAGGAAGTAGCATTCCTCTCCAGAAAATTGGCATTGCTGTTTTTACTCAAAATTACCTGGAAATAGTTATCAGCAGACTGAAGCAAATCAAATTTGTGATGGAAAAAGTCAAAGGATGTAATTCCTTAATAGGTAGACATGTCCACGAACCTACACATAGAATTTGTGCTTTAAAAAGTACTAAGGGTAAAGAGTTTGGCGTAAAAAGATATTGAGGTAAAAACAAAGTAGGTGAAAAGACATGATGTCAGTAGCCTCATTTCTGAGCAAAGACTTTTTTTTAGTAACTAGGAAATGTATTTTTATTTTTATTTTTTTTAAGATTTATTTATTTACTTTAGAGAGTGAGAGCAAGAGCATGAATGCAGGGGCGGGGGGAGGAGAAGAGAGAAAGGGAGAATCTCCAGCAGACTCCCAACTAAGGAGGGAGCCGGCCCTGAGATGACGACCTGAGCCGCAATCAAGAGGAAATAGGAAAATTCACTTTCTTTCTGTTTCTCTTTCTCTCTCCATTTGTCTCTCTCCCTGTCTCTTTCTCTTTACTTTCTCTCTCCCTCCCATTCTCTCTCTCTTCCCCACATCTCTCTTTCTCTCTCAACTTCTGTCTCCTTCTGTTTGTCTGTCTGTCTGTCTGTCTCTCACACACACCCCATAGCGGATATTCTTCCATCAACACAGTAAGTGAGGTTCAGGATAAAATGTTTGTGCTGAATAAAATGCAAAATAGCTTCATTTTTCCTATGGATCTTTATTTATTTCTTCTAAACACCCTTAGAAGCACATCAGTGCTCCATTAACTACCCAGCCAAAGACAGAGAGAAGAGAACACCGTCCATCCATAAGGTAATGAATCAAGAAATACTAGCTCCCTACTGGTATATTTCAAGGACATTACTTGTGCTAACTTCCCCCTACCCTGCACTCAGACTCTTACACCATTGTCCATTTCAGGCCAGGACTCTTGTGTCCCTGAAAAGGGGTTTTGCAGGGACCTGCAAGAGTTTTCTTAGACCCTCACATCACTACATAAAGACTAACGGTATTGTTTAATATCTACCAGTGGTCCGAATGCAGTTAACAGCTTGGTCCACTTATTTGTCTCCAGCACGAAATGGTAAGATTCTTGAGGACAAGGACATCATCTCATTTGGTGTTGTAAGATGAAGAAAGAATTCAACAAATGACTAGTAAGTAAAATGATCACTCCTGAGTAACATCCTTCATGATGAAGCCTGTCTTTTACTAGTTGGGAAATCTTGTCCAAGTTAATGAAGCTGTCAGTGCTACAGTTCTGTCATCTGTGATTTGTCAACAACAATTGTCTTGCCCGCTCCACCAGCTGATTTCCCTTTCTTCTGGGAAGGGTACAAAAGGACAGTGCAGGCCATATGACTAGTTCTGGCCAATAAGATTTGGGAAAGTGAAGTGTATCACTTCCCAGCCAAAGCATTCAACAGCCAGTGTAAGACTACCAGGCCAATTTCTCCCTGGGTGGTGTGAAAACAGTAATCAGCATGGAGGTTCCTTAAGTATAAGACACTAGGAATACTGAGCCAACACATGGAGGAAAGCTTCCCTATAGAGGGACTCAGACCCTCAAGTGTACTTCCACGAGCAAGCAATCAACCTGTGTTCAGTTATGTCATGGAGATTTCAGGGTTGTTTGTTACGAGAGCATCATGTAGCCCTCCCTGACTGATACAGAACAGACTACTGGAAGAAAGATGAAAGGAGATAAGACCGGTAAAGGTCTTAGCACTGGGTGAACCTACTACTTACATTTCATAAGCTATTATTGCCAAATGTTAAGCACCATTGGTCCAAAATCCAAATCTTTGCTCTCAGTAAGGACTCAATTCACACCAGATGCAAATATCCATCACTATTATTTTAGGCATCACTAGCTGCTATAACAGACATGCCCCCACATTATAGGCAATGTCATAGGGAACAGCAGGAAGCAGTGGGGGTGGTTTTGATCCACAAAGTCATTCAGGGACCTAAGAACTTCACCAAATTCAACATACAGCTTCCAAGGTCAAGCGAGGGTCAATGGGAGGGTGGGGGAAGGGAGAAGTATAGAGGATCCCAGAGGGAATTTTGGGAGCTGGTCCTCAAAGTGACCTATCACTTCTTCCCACATTTTCACTGGGGGGAACTCAATCACATCTCACTGCTTAGATAAAAGATATGCTGGAAATGTGTCCCTAGCTGGGCAGTTATTTATTGGGTATTTGAATTTATTGTGAAAGATGAGCATGAATTATCAGCAGATAGCCAGCCACTTTGCCACAGTACCCTTTAATATTTTCAGGAAGCAATTTCCCAATACCCATGAGATCTTTGCTCTTGCTCAACACCCCCTACCCCACACACTAGAGGAATGTCATCCTTCCATCTAGTGTAAACTTCCAAAGTTAACAGTAAAAAATTACTGCCTTTCTTATTTAGCAGAAAAGATATCCTCCCACATAGGGGGAATTCAGTCACTACCTCCCTTACCCTATCAATAAAAATAGAACAATCCTTCCTTTAGCTGGCATTTCCTCCTGGTTTTTGTTCCAACAGGGTTCTAAGTACCCTTTTATGTTCGTACAAAAAAAAAAAAAAATAGACACCAAAATAGGAGAGAAAACTATACAATTGGTAATGTCCTCAAGTTTCTAGGACCTTCACGGGAATGTACAGTTGAGAGTATATTTCAATTTGAAGAAAATATAAATACACAAGGACCAAACAACATGTATGTGCTTAATCAAGCACATAATTGCTTTTAGACACTAGGGTATAATTATCTTTATCAGAGTTATGATATGATATAGAGAAAATGATTCCCCAGAAATAAAATTAGGCTGTGTCTTTCTAAAGGCAGATTTTAAAGAAAGTATCAAAATCTGGCCTGATCACCTTGGGGGAAGTCCCAAGCATGTCTCAAAGTGATTCCTGTTGCTGGTTTTTGAGAGAAGATATGGATGGGAAACCTTGCCAAACCAAGATCTACCCTTTTAGGCAGACGGCCACCTTTATCACACAGCACAGCACTCTTGTTTCTGGTCTCAAAGGCTTGACACAGAGCTGGCACTGGTGAGAAAACACCGTAAAAGCAGAAAGCACCCAACCTGTTCACATGAGTGGACCTGGGTAGAGCTACAGTGAAAGGCATGCTGGATGTGAGCAAACCTGGGTAGAGCTACAGTGAAAGGCATGCTGGATGTGAGCGGACCTGGGTAGAGCTACAGTGAAAGGCATGCTGGATGCGAACAATGTGCATTATTTCAGTTACGCCAGAGGTGCCAACAGTAACCCCATTCTATACACAAGGAAACAGATCCTAAGAAGTAATCCCACAGATAACAAGCAGCAGAGTCAAAACTAAATGCAAAAACTTCCTGAGTATATAGCTCAAGCATTAGCCGCCCCAGTCATAGTCTGCCTGCTGAAGAGTTAAAATTCTCACGAAGGAAAAGGAGATTCACAGACAAGACGTGAGAGAGGCATTGGCCAGGAGACAATTATACCAGCTGTCTCAACACCAATGGAAGGCGTCTTTTAGAAACAAGCGAACCGAGTGAGAGCAGACCCTGGAGGAACACAAAATGTGCCTTGCATGCATTCATCTGCTGTCCTTCAGGACACCTAGCCCATCAGTGCCTGAAAAAAGGACAGCTGCGGGACTGTCCCTGTGATGCCAGTGGGTGTCACTGCCTCCCCGCGGTGCTCAGAAGGGAATCTGCAGCAAAGAGTGGAGGACGGCATGCTAAACCTCTCACTCTCCCTGCAGCTGCACTCCACGCTCATGTCTTCTCCACTAACTTCCCTTTCCTGAGGTGTGTCACGCTGTGCCTGTCACAGAGCAGGCCATCTACCTGAGCTGGTGACCATCGCCATCGGTGACATTACTCATGGTGTTACTAGCTCTCCAAACACGCTGCTTCCTTTCAGAGGTCATGCTACACTTAGAATGAAAGTAAGACAGATGGCAAGATGCAGGATTATCAGTGATCTGGATTCAGAGTAAAATGAATTTGTAAAACCTTTCCTAAGTCACAGCATGCTCCAAACCTGATCTGTGTGAATGGCCGACTTCCCCCAGTCCTTTTACTTAAGAGACAAGCCAGGGTAAGGTAACATCTTTAAAGAAACTCCTCAGAGTGGACAGAGCCCCAGCCTGGAGCAGGAGAGCGCCATCTTTCTAGGGGGGAAGAGTCTGGTGTCTGAAGCAGCGTTCAGCAAGGGACATGTGTGACAGCCAGAGCTACCCCACCATGCTCCATGTCTGCTTTAATGCCAACTACTCAAAGGGCACTGTCTCCATCCACATGACAGTGATGATGACGTCTAGGGTAATGGGTCTCTCTCTTTCCAGTATCAGCTCTCTAAGGAGATCAAGGGGAAATTGAAGCACTGTCCTGTTTCTGTAGAAAGGCAGAGTGTTGACCTACTCTCTAAATAGAGTGACGCCCCCACCTAGACTTAAGCACAAGATCCCTGAGGGAAGGTATTTATTTTGTTCACTGCTAAGTCCCCAGTACCGCGCTACAGATACGGTAGGCACTTAATAAACATTTATTGTATTAACCTCCATGGAAGCCAAAGAAAGAAGTTGTAAAAATTCAGTGTCTATCTGGGGAAGAACTAGCAATAATGTCTGGGTATGGTTCATGCTAAATCGTGTTGTAATGGATTAGATGTGTATGTGTGTGCATGTATACACATGTATATGAGTATGCATATATATATATTAAGTATATATGTGTGTATATATAAATCAGATGTGTTATATATACATTTAGAGCAGGGCAGGGTCTGTCAGATAAGAGCCCAATCAAAGCTAAACATTCTTATTATTTTCAGATGTACCGTTGTTGTTTTTTTTTTAAGTAAGCTCTATGCCCAATGTGGGCCTTGAACTCACAACCACAAGGTCAAGAGTTGTACATTCTACCAACTAAACCAGCCAGGAACCCCTCATGTGTACAGTTTTGATTCTGTAAGTTTATTTTAAAAAATTTAACCTTTCCCATTTAAAAAGTAAAACATATTTATTAAAGAAAATGTGCAGGGCACCTGGGTGGCTCAGTCGGTTAAGCATTTGCCTTCAGCTCAGGTCATGATCCCAGGGTCCTGGGATCCACCTGTGATGGGCTCCCTACTCAATGGGGAGCCTGCTTCTTCTCTCTACTCCCCCACCCTCATGCTCTCTCTCTCTCCCTCTCTCAAATACATAAAATCTTTAAAAAAATGTGCAAAACTACTGGGTATTTACCACAAAGATACGAATGTGGGGATCCGAAGGGGTACGTGCGCCCCAATGTTTATAGCAGCAATGTCCACAATAGCCAAACTGTGGAAAGAGCCAAGCTGTCCATCGACAGATGAGTGGATAAAGAAGATGTGGTATATATACACAATGGAATATTATGCAGCCATCAAAAGCAATGAGATCTTGCCATTTGCAACAACGTGGATGGAACTGGAGGGTGTTATGCTGAGTGAAATAAGTCAATCAGAGAAAGACATGTATCATATGACCTCACTGATATGAGGAATTCTTAATCTCAGGAAACAAACTGAGGGTTGCTGGAGTGGTGGGGGGTGGGAGGGATGGGGTGGCGGGGTGATAGACCTTGGGGAGGGTATGTGCTATGGTGAGCACTGTGAATTGTGCAAGACTGTTGAATCACAGATCTGTATTTCTGAAACAAATAATGCAACATATGTTAAGAAAAAAGAAAAAGAAGATATAGCAGGAGGGGAAGAATGAAGGGGGGTAAGTCGGAAGAGGAGACGAACCATGAGAGACGATGGACTCTGAAAAACAAACTGAGGGTTCTAGAGGGGAGGGGGGTGGGGGGATGGGTTAGCCTGGTGATGGGTATTAAGGAGGGCACATTCTGCGTGGAGCACTGGGTGTTATGCACAAACAATGAATCATGGAACACTACATCAAAAACTAATGATGTAATGTATGGTGATTAACATAACAATAAAAAATAAAAAATAAAAAATAAAAAAATGTGCAAAATACACAATTAAATATTCAACAACTTGTGAGTGTCATGGGCTTATTTTGTATCCCATACAGAGTTTAATATAGATCAGTTACTTTAATATTCATTATAAAATTAAACACTGCTACAAAATGGTTAAATAAATGATGTCAAGTCCCCACTATGTGTCGGGATGCAACATTTTGAAAGAAGGCAGTAGACATTTATGGACTAACAAACAAAGGGCCCAGGACACCTGCTAAGTGCGCATTTGAAGAAAAATACACTGTGTATCATTTCATTTATATTTGAGTGAAATATACTTGTACATGCAATGTAAAGCCATAAAAAATGTGCAAGGCTATCACCAAACTGTTAACAGGGGTGAGGAGTAGCATTGTGTTATTTGTATATAAAATTATAATAATCTATAATCATAATAAGTGATTAATAAAACTATTAAAATTTGTGAAAACTGAGAAAAGAAAAATTATCCTCAATCAGACCTCCCATAATAATGACTAATTTTTTTTTTACATATCCTATTTTATAAACTCATTCGAGGAATATTTATTGAATGCCTGCAATGCGCCCAGCACTCCATAGGTGCATTCCTCCTTCTTCTGTGTAATAAATATTTCCTGACAAGACCTTTCTCCCTAGTCAATCAATTTTTTTGTAAAGATTTTATTTATTTATTTGACAGAGAGACACAGCAAGAGAAGGAACACAAGCAGAGGGAGTGGGAGAGGGAGAAGCAGGTTTCCCGCCAAGCAGGGAGCCTGATGCAGGGCTTGATCCCAGGACCCTGGGATCATGACCTGAGCCGAAGGCAGACGCTTAACGACTGAGCCACCCAGGCGCGCCCCCCCCCCCAGTCAATCAATTTAATGAGGCATGCCTCCAGGAGGCTTAGGAGAACCCCAAGATTCTCCATAACGAGCAGATGATCGGTAAGGATTCTTAAAGTATTGGCAAGCAATAGGTCACTGATTATCTCAATCAACCCCCCCTCCCTCCTCCACCACGTCAACACACATACCCCCTACCTCTTAGTTCATTAAAGCATAAAGACTTGAGTCAGGAAAGAAAATGCACTGGAAACATACACAGTATAAAAAGCACTCAGAGCCCTAGGACTAGGCCATAGATCATGGCTGTGAGATATCGATTCCTGATAGGAATGACCTCCCAGGGTTAGAATGCTCCATTTTCTCTGGAATGCTGCCCTCCCACCCCTGGCATCTCTTGCAGGGCATCCTCCCTATTTCTTTTTGCCCTCCAGTCCTGCCCAGGTTCTCGGGGCCCTCAGAGCCCCTCATATTACTAAGGGGAAGAGCCTCTGACAATTTCTGAAGAGGCCTTGTGGGAATAGACCCCTTTTGTTTGCAGTTATCAAAACAAATTATGCGCTACATGCCTGAGATGATGTTGACTCCAAGATGTCTTCCCTGGAGTCCCGCAGACTCACAAATGTGAATTCCAGTCTTTTGTAGTATAAAGGCCAATCAAAAGCACACACTGATCTGAATAGAGCCTGCCCCTTAACGATTCCTGGGGGAGTCTATATTTAAAGTACAATAACATTATTCTGAGAACGGGGTGCTCAGTGCCCCTGAATAAGAAGCTATAATAGT
The DNA here is from genome assembly GCF_037043125.1 of Eumetopias jubatus. Taxonomy (NCBI): domain Eukaryota; kingdom Metazoa; phylum Chordata; class Mammalia; order Carnivora; family Otariidae; genus Eumetopias; species Eumetopias jubatus. The sequence continues at coordinate 74,455,225 of NW_028274818.1, read as the reverse complement.
CATGTAATCAATGGTCCTGGAAGATTAGCATCTAACTGTTCAGAATCTCTTCCTTCTCCCCACCCCACCCTTAACCAAGACGACCATCAAGGACAGTAGTTCAAAGCTAATTGAGTTTTAAACGTAAAATAGTTATAATAATCAAAGAAAAAAATATTAGCTATTGCCACACTTAAACAAATGCCACATGGCACATAAATTCTGCCATCTGCTTTAACTTTTCCTGAGTAGGAAGTTGGCAGATACTGCATAATATCTACATATGACTGATAATTTTTAGCCAAGTCTAAATAAAAAGGTGCTTTGTCTTCATGTGCTGCTTAAAAAGCTAGAGATACATAAGATTAACAATAAAACATGCTTTCAATGTTTACTTCTCCCATTTAAGATATATATCTAAATTATACGTACATATTTATGTGTGTGTTTATATAGATATTTTGAGATATATCTATATTACACAGTAAACTATATACTTTTTTAGTCTTGAGTGCAAACTTAGTGATGTTATACATTTCAATCTTTTGTATGGAAAATATTCCATCTTATCTGTTTTGATGTGTTCCAGGAGAGGCCTAAAGTACAAGGCCTTGCTTATACAGAGTGCACTGAGAGGCAAAGCAATAAAAGCACTCATTTTCAGAAGGAAAGTGTATCTTACAGTGAAGGGGGTCCAATACACAGTGGAGATAATTTGTACAAGCCGGAAAAAAAAAATCCATGGTCAATGAAATCGTGTCCCTGTAGAACACTCGAAGTTTCCTAATATATGACGGAATTAGTATAGTCAGATTTCATTGAAGCACATGGCTCGGCAGTCCATTATTTAAACAGCTCTGTCAGTCATGAAAGAATACTTCAAGTGCATGACAACAAAATGCTATCAATACTGAAGGTCGTCCTCTAAATCAGAAGGGAATGCAAGGGTTTCCTAACGACTTCTTCTCAAACAAATTACCGGGAGGCTGAACCAAAATGAATTTTATTATTGAGGACAAGTGAATTGTACAGTACTTATAGCAAACACATTAGAAGATTAAAATTGATTGAAGGAGATTGGATTTGAAAAGATATAAATAGGGAAGACATGAAAAAAATCTGCTCAAAGTGAACTTATGAAAAATGCAGTAGAATTCAGCCACTGGCCAATCACTTTCGGGAAGAGATGCTTTGGTTTTCTCTGGAGAGGGAAGTGAGGATCCTGGATTCTGGATGGTGGTGAAGGTTACTGCACAGATGTGCTGAGGCTGCAGGATAAGCACCCATAGAAAACAGACAGCATGGACATATATGGTGGACAGAGTCCCTGTGGCAAAAATTAGGCTTCATGTGGTCACTATGTGACCTATTTGCAGTTTACCAAAGGAAGTTGAGCTTGATTCCACCTCGAAGGTCTGACTAGGGCTGTCCAATCCATTCAAAGACAGCTGAGGAAAGCACAAATGAGTGCCCGCACTCATTAGCCATGGGACAGTCCAAATAAAACAAGACAACACTTCCTAAGTGCAACTCTATGAGGTAGGTACTAATAGTAGCTCCATTTGATAGCACAGAATACTGAGGTCAGAGAAGCACAAAAAGTATCCCCTGTTCACATGGATACCAAGAGGCAGAGACGGTGTTCAAAGTTGGGCTGCCAACACCAGGATCTGTGTTTTTAAATATTATATTTTAAGACTTGGTCTTAGTAGGGGCACCTGGGTGGCTCAGTAGTTAAGCATCTGCCTTCAGCTCAGGTCATGATCCCAGGGTCCTGGGATGGAGCCCCGAGTTGGGCTCCCTGCTCCACGGGAAGTCTGCTTCTCCCTCTCCCACTCCCACTGCTTGTGTTCCCTCTCTCTCTGTCTCTCTCTGTCAAATAAATAAATAAAATCTTAAAAAAAAAAAAAAAGACTCGGTCTTAGGAATCAAACCATCCACCCAAATGGGTCCTGGGATGGAAAAGGAAGTAGGGAAGGCTTCTGGTATTCTGAGAAGCATGTTCAATCCATCGCACTGTTCTGAGAATCTGAACAAGATATATGGTACCACCCTCCAGAATGGCCCTTAATGATATCTTAACCTTAATGATGAGGTGGACCTCATGGTATCCATTATTCTTGTACTGATTCCCCCACATTGGATCATGGTTGGTCTGTGTGGCAGAATACAGCAGAAGTGATAGTATGTCACTCTGAGATTAGGTTATAAAAGACCATGACTTCCATTTTAGAATCTCTCTCTCTCTCCCTCCCCCTCCCTCCCTCCCTCCCTCCATCCTACACTCCCCACCCCCTTACTCTCAACACTCACTCTGGAAAAACCCAGCTGCCAAGTCACCAGGACACTCCAGTAGTCATGCAGGGAGGCCTATGTGACAAGGAAGGAACTGAGGCTTGCCAACACCCACATGAGTGAGCTAGGAAGTGGATCCTCCAGCCCTCATTTAACAGCTACCCCTGCTGAGAGCTTAACAACAACCTCATGAGGCTCCCTGAGCCAGAACCACCCAGCTAAGCCGCTCCCAAATTCCTGACCCTCAGAAACGATGTGAGATAATAAATGCTTATTGTTTCAACATACTCATCTTGGGAGTAATTTGTTATGCGGTGTTAGATAACTAATATAATACGTGCTATTACCAGCAAAGCTGAGCTCTCAAAGACCTTAAGTAGTGGGGTTTGTTCATAGACTTCAATGCCTAATTCATTCCTTTATACAGAGCAGTTCAATAAGGTGTCTTAATCAAAACTCCATTCCTGAGAGAGAGAGATAATGTTGTGTGTAAATATGTATTCATCTATTAATATTTTTGAAAATCTACTAGGTGCCAGGTGCTGCTGTAGTGCTGGGATGTGGACACTAAAGAAACGAGGTCTCCTGGGGCGTCTGGGTAGCTCAGCCGGTTAAGCGTCTGCCTTTGGCTCTAACCCTAACCCACTGTCAGGCTCCCTGCTCAGCAGGGAGTCTGCTTCCCCTCTCCCTCTGCCCCTTGCTCCCCCCTCGTGCTCTCTCTCTCTCTCTCAAATAAATAAATAAAATCTTAAAAAAAAAGAAACAAGATTTCCTTCCTTGTATTCTAGCAGATAGAGACCGGCAATAAATATGTAGGTATAAATAAGAAAAAAACAAAGAGATTGTACTATGGAAATAATATAGAACACTGAAATAGGTGATGACCGTGATTCTCTGGATAGAATAGTCATGAAAGGCCTCCCTGAAGAGGGATATTTGAGAAGAGTCCTGAATGATGAGAAAGGCCCAGCCAAGGAGAGATCTGAAAGGAAAAGACCAAGTAACTTGGCCTCTTCGATAGTTGTATCTTCTCTGGTATGACACCTAACATTAGGGCCTCCTGTTCCCCATCTGCACACTTGGGACAATAATAATTTGCCTCATAAGGCAAAGAGAATGAAGTGAGAGTCTATACATGAAAAGAAAAACTTAAAAATTGAGATGCCACTACTCATTTTTCCCCATTTAAAAATAGCATGACTGCTTTGGTCCAGCTTTGAAATCACCAAGACTGGGGCAACACTTTCCCCCAAACCAAAGGCAATGCAGGAAAATTTGGACAGCCTCCTGATTTAATAGAATATCAATCTCAAGGGAAACTAACTCAGTTATAGAACAGTCTGACCATTAATTTTAATGATTTGACTGTGTAATATAATGTTTCAATCCTAGAACACAATTTAAACTGGGACAGGTAGTCATTACTTAACTTACAGTCTGCAAATTCATCTCCGACATGTCAATTTTTTGTAGTCTATGTTCAAAGACTTGCCAAAAAAGATATGGGGAAAATATTTCAAAGTCTATGAAATCTAGCATCTCGATATCAAATAGTGCCTTGACTGCTACTGTAGATAAAAATGGTGATAGAAATTTTTATTAAAACAGTAAGCAAAGGGTAAGCATGCTTGTCAAACACAGATCCCGCTTCCCATACAGATGAGTGTACGGAGAACAGTGAAGATGACAAATGGAACACAGACTGATTTAGCCTGTGGGGAAGGGGGTAACAGGGAGAGTAGGAAAAGAGTCAAAACGAGGACCCACTAGTGATACCTTCTAAAGAAAAAGACAAGAAACAAAATAAAATGATATTTTGGCAAACAAATGTTTCAAGTAATACTCAAAAAAGCAGCAGCCCACGGTACGAAACTAAAAATTAATTGCCCATTAACTGGGAAAGCGTCTGTTGATTAAGGGATCCAACATCTCAGTCTGGGGACCAACGCAAAGTAAAATTGAGAAAAAAATCAAATTAGATGTATATCAGGATGTCTAGCCACAAAAGTTACACAGATGAGAATTAAAATACGGTTAGTGCACATCCTAAAAGCACTGCTTCTGGTCTGACTGCACTGGGAATGGACATGTGGTCAGGTGTGGCTATTTCCCATGATGCTGTGGGAGGAAATCTTAGTTGCTATTCACTAAAAACTTCTGCTTCTCCCTCAGGGCAGAAGGGGAGACTGTGCTACCTTGCCTGCTTAGATTTAGGTGCAGGCAAATGTGTTCCTTTGGCTAACGCAACGTGAACAGAGGTGACACATGTCACTTTGGGGTAGAAGCTTTAAGAACCAGTATGCAATTAACCTTGTCCTTTCCTTGTCTAGGTAATTGTAGAAGAATGGAAGTGGAGCCCATGACCTCAAGTGAGGGAGAAACAGAACAGCACTACCAGCCAACCCACAGAGGACCTAGAGAATGTGTGATAAGCAAAAAGTTTAACAATTGTCCTTTTAAGCCACGGAGCTGTTTGTCACTACGGCATGATCTGCCCTGTGCTGACTGATACCCTTTTTTAGCTACTAATCCTTCTAGTCTCTTTTCACCAGGTGAGGCTTCCAGCATAAGTTGAAGAGGAATTTATTTGACATCTTGGGGTCTCTGGCTATTTGTATTAGCGTGTTCTATAAGGAGCAATTTTCTGCCATCATCATTCTTCACCTTCCCTTTTGCAAATGCCTTTTGACTTTCAAAAGCAGGTGCTTACTCTGCATTTCCCTCAGCACTGTGGACAGGCAAATGCCCCATGTATTTTCATTAAAAACAATAGGATGTGTTTGATGTATAGATGACGCTTTCTCAAAAACACTGCGGAGTCTTAGCGCCATTCCAATCACTCCTTCACAATGATGTGAGGGTTCATACCCTCACCAAGCTTACAATCTTCCCACAAAAGATTAAAGAAGCTGGAACAATAAGCAATGAAGCTATGAGAACACAGAGAAGGGATATTGAGCAAAGGTTGGGGAGTGAGGTGGCCAGAGATGGCTTCCAGGGGGTAAAAACAAAACAGACAAAGCAAGAAGAGGGGCAAGTGTTGTGGGCAAGCGCTGCAAATGGCTGGAGGAGAGAGAGACAAAGACACTGGATACAACTGAAGGCTGCTGGGTGTGGCTGTATTATGGGTGGGGTGGAGAGCGATTCCGCTGGAGGAAGTCAGGAGACAGCTCCTGAAAGCCCTTGAAATCAAGTTAGCCGTGTTGGATTTATCTGAAGGGGAATGCAGAGCCACTAGATGTGGGGTGACCTAGTTGGGTTTGTTGGCTAAAGAGCCATTGTGAGAATGGCTTGAAGAGGATAAATATACAAAAGATAGTGATGCTAGTTACCAGGATATCACAGCAAAAGGTCACAGTGGCCTGGATGCAAGATGGTGGACGCAAAGACAGAAGAGTAAAGATTTGAGGTATATTTTGAAGACTGAATTGAAGCGCAATTTAACTTCACTTTTTGCCCACAGCAGGGTTACATTTTTGGTGATAGAAACAGCTGCAGATTCTTCACTCAGTGTTAAAATTAATCATTGCACTGGAGTCCCTTCATATAAATATAGGACTCCAGCCATATTGAAATGTTGAAACATAGGACCATGATCCTTATTAGCACCACAATTCCATTTAGGATTGTGTTTATTCCCCCAAGACCACATTACTTGCATCCTCTACATCTGATCTTAAGTCCTCCAGTAAGAAGTGTTGTCTATGAAAGGACTATGGATTAAACTGGTACGTGGACTAAACTGCTTCCCAGAAACGTAGAGGACACTTGCCATTTGGTTTCTGAGGATTCTCTCATCTAATTGTGCAAATGACATCAAACCTATGATGACAACTGCAGTGAGCCTCACAGAAGGTACATCACACAGAAGAATGTACCTAAGTGGGGGTTATGGAGGTTCACCCCATGGTGCTTGGCCTTATAAAACAGTCACAGCCATGAAAGAAAAAAAAATCAAGGCCTGCAGTCGTTTATGCCAACTCAACCTGCAGCAACATTCTCAATTAGAGAGAGAGAAAAAAGGCAACTTTTGCAGAATATGAACCTCCAAGGAGTTTTAAAGGGTATTTCATAAATGACTGTTTCACATGGTTCCAAGAAAGGAGTTCCAGATCCATGGTTGCTTTCTCAGTTGTCAACTGTAGGTATCTATTAGAGTATGCAAGCTGTTTAGAAACTTGCACAACCACTTATAACCTATTAGTGAAACATCCAATTACATGCCTGGCCTCTTCATTTGCTTCCCAGCCAACCACTTGGAGGTCTGGACTGGGCTAATCTTGCTATTCCTACTATGCTCCACCCCAGATGGAAGGTAGAGTTGAACTCTTTTGATTATTGTAGACAATTGTTGATGAAATTCATTAAATATCCAGTATTTGATCTGAAGAAAGGTAAATGATTTATAGATACTCATTCACAGGAACCTTATGAAGTGGGTACTAACTTCATAAATCACACCCATTTTACAGATAAGGCAATCAAGTTTTAAAGCAGTTACCTGACTTGCCCAAGTTCAGAGAACTAATGCCCTGGTCATTTGGTTCCAGAGCCACAAGCTTTTGAGTACAATTTTACACATCCATGAATTACCTTGCACTATGAGTCAAATTCTCTATTCCTGTAGCCAGCAGCAGGCTGAACATCTGTTATGATGGAAATTTCATAATGTCCCACTGAAAACTTAATGCCTCACAACACTGACATGGCCTCACAGTTAACTCTACAAAAATCATTCCTGTCCAATATATCTAGATGGTTGATGTAAATATGATTCTCTTTTCCTTGGCTTAAGTAGACTATAGTGAGGTATACTCATTAACTGATATTCTTATGGAAATCATTTATCAGAATCCAACTTTTGGATCTGTCTATATCCATGAGATTAGCAACTGGAACACTGGCCCCTATACATGTTCAGAAGTGTACAGACACTAATCACTTACAAAGCCATATTGTGTTTCCAAGAATTAAATTATTTAAAAAATTTACCCCAGCGTCATTAGCATTCAGTCTTCCAGGAACTTAAAAATTAATGAGGAGGAGGAGGAGAGGAAAGGAGAGAAAAAGAGGAGAAAAAGGAAAAAATAGGAGGAACAGTTGAGTCTACAACTATATTAAAATTTCCCTTGAAAATTGGTTGTGCTACATGACAAACGCTCACTCTTCTAAAAATCACACATCCTCTTTTACACTCTGTCCATAATCAAAACATCATTAAAACTACACCCATAAGTTAGCCTGATAGACTAAAGACTGGGAAGGTTTCTTCAGAACTGTCACAGACTATTGGGTAAATACATATTTGGTACACATTCTAATTTTGAAAAACATGTTATTTACTTACTAGACTGTAACAGTTCTGCTGAACAGTTACAGACTACCAGGTAAATATGTATTTTGGAATGCATGCATACTAATGCTAAAACATGGATCATTTATCCACTAGAGTGTAACATTCTGGTCTGCCATGTACAACCCCTGCCCCATGAATCATTACCCTGGTGGACCATAGGGATACTTTCTAGTCATTTGTTTGGGCATGAAGCATGTTCATTTTAAGGAGGAAAGTCTTTCAACCTAGCGTCAGATTTCTTTTTCTTAGAAATATCAAAGTTCACATATTGCAAAGCAAAACAGGACTGATTAAGAACAGTTGCATATAGCAACAATTAGGTGGATAATTAAACTCAAGCCTTTGGTTGGGAGGTACTGAAGTAGTCTTCAAATGGATGGGTAAAATTAGATCCTGAGCTTGAAATTTGCACATTGGTTGCCTACAATACTTGCCTCTAAGGGATGGATGCAAATTAGCATCATCTTGATGTGCCCTGTACTTATTTTATTCTTCCACATTAAATATTTACTGGACAACAATGTGCCAAGCACTGGGCTTGATCCTGGGGTTTCAGTGAAGAGCAAAACCAGCCCTCCTGGAGCCTATGGTCTATGGCTACGAACTCTGTTAACGCCCTTAAAATATACTCTCAATGTAGAAGCCCTCATTATCCATTTAAAATATAAATCAATTCTTTATTTTACTCAAGTAAAAACAAAGTCTCTAATTATCTACAAGGCCTACATATTTGCCCCCTTCCCGCCCCTACCTTGCTATCCCCTGAACTCATTCCCTCCCTACTATTTTCTGCTCCAGTCTCTCTGATCCCTTGTGCATTGAACACAGAGGTATGCTCAAGCCTTAGGTTTTTTATTTTAACTATTTGCTCTGCCTGGAATGTTCCTTCCCCAAATATCCACAGACCTTACTCCTTCACCTTGTTCCCCTCTTCGCTAAAATGTCACCTTTACAATGAGGCCTCCCCTGATTCCCCTCCCTCTTCATTTAAAATTTTAAATAATTCTTCCACCCTGCTCTGTTCCTCCTTATCCGTTTCCTCTTTCCTTTTATCATAGCACTGGTCACCTTCTACAATGACTTGCTTATTTATTATATGCACTTTCATGGTCTTTGTGCCCCACTAGAATTGAGGCTCCATGAAGGCTTGTCCAAGTAGTTCACTGATAGGTTCTCAATAGGAAGAGGAATTCCTGGCATATAGGAGGTGTTCAATATATACATACACATACACACACACATGTACACACACATATATACATATATGTATATAAATACATGCATGCATGTTGAGTAGAAGAAACATATATTGCTATAAGATCACATGCAAGTCAATTCTCATCTATCCTAGGGAGTTGGAGTTGGGGTCCGGTGGGAATCCCAGGAAAGGCTTCCCCAGGAGAAGTGGCACTGTTGAGCTGAAACTGAAATGAGAAGTAAGAAGCAAAGGAGTGGGGCGGAGGGAACAGAAAGTACACGACTGAGGAAGAGCTTGATGTGTTTGCAATCTGTCTTTTTGCAATGTGGCTGTAGCACGTGAGCAAGTGGGTTTGAAGATTTAACATATGGGGAAAACCATATTCTGTTAATTGAAAGCTATTCTTCACCTATGAGAGGGAAAGAGAAATTGAATGAATGAAGAATGAATATGCTGCTGCTTTGGCATTTTGTTTTCTTTTGTTTTGTTTAATTAGCCATTTTGGGCTATAAGTCACAATTTTTCTAGACATTGACATGACAGCTGCACATCCCCAGGACAAATCCTGAAAGCCCCGTGTCAATTTGCAGGCCAAACTTTTGAAGGTCATGACAAAGTTCTAAATGAACAGCTGATTTCCCAGTGTCCTTCCAATATGGCAGGTGACTCAAGTTACAGAATTCAAGAAACCTCCCACTTCCTGAGCAGGAAATCCGTGTTTCTTAGAAAGTGCATAGTTCTAGACAAACTTCCCTCCTCTTCCTATAAGGGAAGATGACACTGCAATTACCTCAGTGATGGGGTCAGAGGCAGCAGTACCAGGCCCTTTTCTTTCTCAGTTTGTGAGGTGCTTCCTCGGCCGACAATGGGAGGTGGGGACAAGACACCTGAAGTCATTTCACCCATCACTAACCCAACACACCTACACATTCTCCACCTCTATCACACGTTCCCCAGGCCTTCTGGCAGAAGATATGTTTTGAAAGATTTGTAAAGCACTCATTTGGAGTACATAATAACTTAATATTAATTTAAATGACTAATATTTGGAGTATAAAAAAAGAGAGAGAGAAAAGGTTCCATTTGTGAAAAATATATCTCAATTTTCCTAGAAAATGTCTCATGGTGACAGCAATGTATCCCATGAGCAGAAATAAGGTTGTTGCTGGCAGGAATTTAATTAAGATGAGTCGGGCATGCCATGAGCGGTTCACAGCCAAGGAAGCATTAGTGAGGTACTTACCACACCGATGTGGAGAACACACAATATTAAAATGCCCAATAAATTAGCCTACAAATCTACTTAGCTCTACATTTGTCCTGCATCACCAAATAAAACATTGCCTTGAAATGGAACTGTCTGAGATTTTTCACACCAAATCAATTTATACAGAATAAGGAAAATGCTTATACAACTCCTGGGCTGCCGTTTGCAATGAGATACTTGGTAGAAGAGAAAATTTTCCCCTTCTCTATTTCATCAGACACAGAATGGGAATTAATCAGCAATACTTAACTACCCTTTCAAAAGGACTCCAGCAACATCCCCAGAAACACTCCATTTCTTTCAACATTTCTGAACAACAGACAGTCACCAACTTTTAATAATTCCATATATTACCGGAGACTGTGAAAAAGGATTTTAAATCACAAGACTGATGACAATGTAATAAATTAGAAAAACTGTGGCTGTTATTGTGAAATCTTAGTGCCCCAGTGTGGTTCACATCTCAATTTCTTGATGTAATACGATTTGAGTATAATTATTAGCAATTATTATCAAAGCATTCATAAGCTTTTCCCCCACTGTGAAAGCAAAGATTCTTCTTTATATCCTATTTTTAATCTTAATTCATGGGTGTCACACATCAACCACAAAAGAAGGGCATGGTGATTCCAAAATGTCTGTTTTGACAGATAGCTCTTTCCTACTTCTTTTATATTATAAATATTTAATACATGATTCAACAATGAATGACAAAATCTAGCTCTGTGATCATCCAGTTAAGTGAAATCTCCCCTACTCCTCCTCCTCCTCAAAAGACAGCCACCAGTCTTGCCACAGGAGCAAAGAAGGGTCATAATACAACATCTGCATTAACATAAGCCCCTATGGGCCCAAGTCATAAGAAATTTCCCATTAATTCATTTTTCTGCCACTTTTTCTTTTAAATGCAAGTTTCTAGGGCAAGACCACCGCACTATATTTAATTGTCTACATTGTGCAATTATAACAAAACAATTCTGTGATGGTACCATGTCATCATTTAAATACACGCCATCTTATCTCTCCCTATATATTAATCTAAAATGGAATCTGAAAAATGACAAGAACATCTCATAATGGAACACCCAGTGAATGGCTGATTTGCCTTTCATTGTCCACGAGCCTTAATGTGCTGTGGGCTTCCTGGGAACAAATGAGACCTCGGCAGCGACATGTTTTCATTTTATCACATTTACTTAAGATGACCGAGGACAGTGCCCAATATTTATTCACCACGTTCAACATTTGCCATCATCAGAATAAAAGGCGAGACGGCACAGTTTGAACAACATCTGGTAATTCCAAAGAGATAGTGTCACTTCAAGAACAAATGAACCTTTGGTTAATAAAATCTCCCCCTGACTGACAAAGATGGCTTTTTGTACACATGCAGGATCCATGATAAGTAGATACAGAAACACAGATAAAGAGCACCCGATTCCTACAAAGGGAAGTCAATGTGCCCATGTTTAAATAAAGACAGGGTTTATTACTGGTCTTTTATGAATCATGATAAATTAAATGTCCTGAGTTCTGGAGGGATGAAAGATTTAAATTATAATTCTGAAAGCCATGGGAAGTTTCACTACTCTCAAAATGCTCTTATGCCTCAAAGTAAGAATAATATTGCCAGGACGAAAAAAATAGCTGGTTTCAAAGAAGAAGCCTTTCATCCAGTAATGCCTGAGTTAATAGAGTCAATTCTCCTATATTCTGAATATCTATAACCCCAAGCCCTTATGAAACCAATATGTAACATGAATCTATTAAGAACCAGACACTGTCCTAGGTGCTTGTATCTAAATAAGGAAATGTCTGGAATAGGCAAATGTGTCTAATGTGAGTGCAACTTCACCCAAGTGTCTATGCAACCACATGTGCACATGAACACAAACACACACACACACACACACACACACACACACACACACACACACACACACCCCAGATGGGGTGATTTCCTTCAATACATGAAGAATGGGGCTTCTGCCTATCACTGAGTCACAGTCCATATTTCATACCATATTTCATTCCATTACCATACCACTGGTATTGATGTATTATAAGTATGATCATGTCCACAGACAGGATTTGGGTGGAAGAAAATTAATTCAAGAGAAGTCATTTATAGACATGGATCTTAGCTGATATGCAGTGAAGAGAACATCTTCTGATCCCTAGGGACTCCAAATTTTTAAAATGTATTTATCATAGAAATGACAGAATAATCATAATAAACGGACCTCCTGAGAAGATAAATATACTGTGCCCCCTCTTTTTCGATACTGTTATGAGAAGATAATAAGTCTATGAAAGTTCTTTGAGGGCTGTAAAAAAATCATGCAGACATAGAGATTATTCTTAAAGTTTAGAGCCAGAGTGAGTGGTCTTTGGCATAGAAAAGCTCCTGGCATAAATGGGTCAGTGGGAAAGTTTAGAGGCATTGGCTTTGATCTTCTTTCTTCTTCCCTAGCAGTTTGTTCCCCAGGGTACCTGCTGTAGATTCCCCAGCTGGTGAAAGGGTATATTCTGGTCCTCTTTCTCAGCCATAAGAGTGTACAGAGGAGTGGGGAGGAGGGATGTACATCATGAGTATACAGAGGAGTGGAGAGGAGGGAGAAAATGAAGACAGGGGTATGGGTGCCTACTCTATCAGTGACTGATAGTAAGTCTGAAAAAATTGGGAGAGTACAGACAAACCCGTTTGGTCATATATTTTAACTTAGATTTATTTCATTAATAAAATGTATTTCATTTATTTCATTAATAAAAACTAACACCTTAGTACTGCCTTTTTAAAAATAATACCTTCATTGAGATGTGATTCATACACCATAAAATTCACCTATTCAAAGTGAGCAATTCAAGTTTTTAGTATATTCACAGAGTTGTGCAATTATCCTACAATTTAATTTTAGAACACCTTTTTCACCCCAGAAGAAAATGCCTATAGCATGTGCACTCACTTCCTATCATTCTCTCACCCCCAACCCATGGCAATACTAATCTACCTTCTGTCTCTATATATTTGCCTATTCTGGACATTTCATATGAATATGATCAGAACCTTGAAAATATTAGGCTAAGTGAAAGAAGTTTGTTTATTTCCTTTTGCCTTCCTTCTGTTCTACTTGCTTGGTCGGTTCTTATTCAGTAGGGAAATAAGAGGATTTTATTCTTTGAACCCCTAGAGCTACCACATACCTGGAATTGTTTCTTGTGCTCTATTTTAGTGATATCAAATCACTTCTTTAACACTTCATAATTCTAATTTTGCATAGACATTAAACTACTATATTAAGGTCAGCATTCACTTACCCATTTAACCATCCATTCATACTTTCAAAATACATTTATTGGTCCCTAATATGTCTGCCAGACTCTGAAGCTCCTAAAATGAATAAAATCTGATACCTGCTCTCAGGGAGTTCACACTTAATTATTGGGAATGATTTATGTACAAAATTGCATAAAATATATAAAACAGATCCACTAGAATGTAAGTCCAAGAACTCTTGTTAATCCTCAGATTCATTACAATACTCGACACCATCCACAGTTCCTGTTCCTAGGAAATTCTCTCTATCTTTTGTGAAACTCTCCTCACCTTGTTGCCTTGCTATCTCCCTGACGATCTTCTTAATGTTCTTGTCTCCTTCTCCATTCATTCAAGAGATCCTTTCTTCAGGTAAATCCTTGTGTTCTTCTTTCTCTTCTATCTTCCTTTCCTTGGAGACATCATCCATTCCCACTACCTCCACAGCAACTTGTAAGCAGCGGAAAGATGAGTAACACATGATATGAAGGACTTAACCCTTGAACTGAGACTTAAAGGACACACTGAATTTTGGGTGGTGTGTTTCAGGTGTATGTGCATATATGGATGGATATACATGGCATCAATTTCTACCAAGTAGCTTTGTCTTTCCCTTCTTGCTGGTATCAATTAGTTAACTCACCTCAAAATGAGCAAAAATTATTTTTTCCTATCTACACTTGATATATGTTCACAAGATAGTCCTGTCAACTCCATACATTATGCCCAGCAGTTGCTGCCTATGCCTGCATGTCACAATCTTTATTTCAACCAAAAAGCTGCTGTCATCTCTAAATCTGTGGTTTCACAAAAACTACTGATTTATGGCGATGACCCTTCTTGCCTGTGCACATCTCAAATCCACAGAGTGAGGGGAGCCCGGAAATATTTATTCAGACAGATAAAATCCTCCCTATTTAACAGAACTGACTTCCATGACCAGTGGGCACATCTTGTTACCTAGGGACATTTCCACAGGATTACACAGTGAGGCTCTGGCCAGACTGTTAAGTCACTGCCACTGAACTGTCAAAATAAATAACAATAAAAATCAACCCTTACAGAACTTGGGGGTAACTGATGCTTTTTCTTAAAAAAATAAATTCTTTATTTTTAATTGGAAAAAGGAATATGTATTATCTAACAACATATATTTTGTTATGTATAGCATAAAACAGAATATAATACTAGATATACTTTATGTTATTATTTTAAATCTATTAATAATATAACACATCTAGATATGCTCTATATTATAGTCTATGTTATATATATTACATATATTACTACATATAATTGTGTATATATGTATTCTATAAATACTATAGATTAAAAAGTATACATACATATATGTGCATATGTCATATAACTAAATTTCTGGACAAAGTGAACATAAAATTTTGTTTCTTCTTCCCTTTATCAAGGGCTACAAAATTATTCCTCAAACCTCAAAATTCTTCCAGAGTTCTTGTTTATTATTGTCATCAATGGATACAACACTGGGACAATGACTATCATTTAATCGGCAATTACTATATACTAGACAATCTTCTGATCTTTTTGCAGGTAATATCTCCTTCAATCATCAGGGAAAATCCAATAAAAAGTGGATCTAAAAATCCATTGTAAAATCTCTTAATCCATTAAAAATTGATTTTAAAAATCCATTGTTGATTGTTTCCATTTTGCAGATGGCATTAAGTCTCAGAGAACTGAAGAAACTAATCCAACATCTCAGTGATGACAACCTGGATCTGTCAGACCCTAGATGCTGGAATGATACCCACTGCTCTGACCGCCTCCTTGATATTAGCTGTACAGTTTTCCTTTTACAGTAAAAGTGCTCCCCTCCTTCAAACATTGTCACCATTTTAATCACTGATTAAAGTCTGATTCAACTTGAAGTAAGATTTTCAAAAGAACCAACATCAATTGAATGTGTTCTACCTTTTCAAAACATTGGAAGAGCTTGGCCATAACATGAACACCACTGTTCCAACAAGAAGTGGTGAGTAATAAAGTGTTCTCTAAAGCATAATCAATGGTACCAAGCAGGAATGGAAAGCATGGATATTCCTCCTTGCATCTTTGGCTGAATTGATGGATGCTCTGAATTGATGGGCAAGTGGATATGACTGGAAAAGGAGAAGAAAATTCTTTTGAAGTCCAAAAGAAACCCCCCCACTCATTTAAAGATTAGATAGGATTCTAAAGGATATTAAGTCGTAAGCTTTTCTCTTTCCAAAATGGTCAATGCATTGAGATAGAAAAATCATCTTGGCAGAATATGAGATCAAATCCCACTGATAATCACAGCAGCATTAAAATCCAGGTTGGATAAGGACCATCTATCTCAGCCACACATAACTGCTGCTTTATCAGTAATCATAAAAATTGATAAATTGTTCATTTGGGCTCTAATCTGTGGATGATCTTATAGATAACTAGATTAATTATGCATTGCCAGGCAAAATTTACAGAATTTCATATTTTAAGTGTTCATAATACTAAGCACCTCCTCTTCAGATCAATTATGTCCAAATTTTCATTGCAAATACGATCATTTGATCAATTTCTGTTCCATCAGCCTGTAGGCCTCATGAGCCAATAACTATAAGCAAAAGCTGTTGTCTGTTGAAAGCTTACTATGTGCTGGACATTATACAAGTAATAGCTCCTTTAATCCTTACAATAGCTCTAGGAAGTAGCTATCTAGCCCCATTTTATAGATAAGACAATTTAAGTGTAGGACTGTTAAATAACTAGTCTAAAATCCCAAAGACAGCAAAAGGTAGCCCCAGACTGGACCCCAGGCAATCAAGTTCCAAGCATGAGGGCAAGAGCCACGTATATATTTACCATCACATACCCCCAGAACATAGCCAATGATCTATAAAATTGGATGAATGAATGAAAAGCTGCTTTTTTTCTGGCTTGGGCTAGATCTACACAGACATGCAAAAAAGACCCTTGCTTTGTGTTAATCTCAGAGAGATGAACGTGTCCTCCTATAACTCAGAGCAATTATCATGTAAAATGAGGCCAGGTGAATCAAATTCCCATGGGCCCCCAACAGAAACAACCTTCCCCTACTTCGCTTACATCAGTTGACTGTCCTCCTGTTCTCCTCCAAATGATCACTTAATGCCCACATTCACATCCCCATAATAAAACACAGCTAAACCCAAATGATAATGGAGTTGCCCAAGTGCTTACCTCCTCCATTAGTCTTGTCTGGGAAAACTTCACCAAAATTAAATCCCTATGTGGTACCAGGCATTGTGCTATATCAATCATGAAGTGATTAAAAAGAACACAAAATGGCATCCTGTTTCCAAAGAAAGAAATGGATTCTTAAAAACTAAAATTAAAGGCCAAACATTCTAGGTATAAGAAAAATACAAGTTTCAACGGGAACACAGAGGAAGAGGAAATTTATTTGGACTCCTTTTAGAAAAAAAATCATGAAGAAACAATCAGAGATGGGTTGGGCGGGGTATGGGAAGGGAAGAGGGGCTCCAGGCAGAAAGAAAAGAAAGATTTTAGGTTGGAGGCACATGAGAAAAACATTTTGGTTGAATTCATTTAGTATAGACTAGACTTCTCGGGTTGACTTGAAACTGTCACCTCTATTAGGCAATATTCAGGAAATGTCAGAAAATCCTCTGCAAAAGCAGATTCTCCCAAGGTGAACAGATATAAACTGGCAAGCAGAGCAAACAATTAGACAGCACTTGGCTAATTGCAAAAGAGTGAATGAGAGGGCCCCTCTACTTGTCTTTCTTTATTTGTTTTAATTTCTGATCTACACCAAATCCCTTACTTTGGAGAACCATTTTTACACTACTCTACATTTATCTACACAGTTTAAGTGGAGATCTACACCTCTCCCCCATGACCTTACTCCATGGGGAGGAGACTCAAGACCAGCCAATCAGAAAAACCAGTCCGATAGCCCAGGGATTTGCTCAGTAGCAGGCACATGGCCAATCAGAGCCTTCCCTAGGATTTTTGAAGTACTCCCCCAAAAGGTGCTAACTTCTCAGAGAACACATATAGAAGCCCACTGAAGCTTGATACCAAGAGGGCAAGCAGACCTAAGAGAGAATCAGAGTTCTTGTGACATCATGAAACCTTGAGTCTCAACCATGCCTGAAGCCTACCTTTTGTGCTGCCCAGTTCCATAACCCAAACTTTCTTTATTCTTCAGTTTATTTGAATTGTTTGTGTGTGTGAGTACGTGTGTTTCACTTGGAACTGGAGGAATCCTGATGAAATCGGTGCCTAAATATCCTGTAACATAATGCATTCTAATTCTGCACTGGTTGTAGCTTCCCTTCTCATAACAAAAACTAGTAAGTTTGAAGAGATGTTACACACTTCCCCAATTTGTTTGATATTAAGACCCCCTTTGGAATCCACATCTCTTCTTTTAAGCACCACACTGTTTTCTAAACTGCCAGAATAATTAAGATAATCTCAGACACCAAAGTTTGTTTGACAGTTGCTGCCATCTAGCAAAAAAAAAAAAAAAAAACCCTCCAAAAAACAAAACAAAACAAAAGACAGCTATGAAACTGAAGGGGATTATAATGTTCTGCAAGACCCAAAGACTAACAATGTTCAAGGCATGTCAGCAAGCTGATATATTAAACTGGATTAAATTTAAGCCACCCTTCACTATGTAAAATATGTATATTCTTTACAGAATGTTAATAGTAGGTCCTGGTACTTCCATATCAATGAATAGTCTGATTGAGCTTATCAATAAGCTAATGGATAATAAGGTCTGTGATTAAAGGAGACTGTTCTGTCTCCATGCATTGTGGTAGCTCTCCTCTTCATTTCCCAGCTAAGAGGCCACCACAGCCCGACGTACAAAAATAGGCTGGGGTTTAATCAGCATCCTAACTGTGAGAAACCCTGTGAATTAAATACCATTCCCTTCCAGAGTTCAAAGAAGTCACATTTTAAGGCCAAGGTTTAGATGCAAATATGAGAGATGTGATCCTGAGGAAAAAAAAAATCAAACATGACCAGGAAGGACCCCTGCTTCCTGCCTAAAAGAAATGTGTCCCAGAGAAGGTTTTCTCTGATCTCTGCTTTAGAAAGATCAGTCGTCTTATTTGAAACCTCGAAAAGCTGTCACATTTATTATATTTCTGGAAGCCTGTAAATGATGAATGTTTCTTCCATTTCCCCTCCTTCAGGAGAAGGAAAAAAAAAAAAGGTGTTACTCTGCCTGACTTCCAGGAAGATGTCATGAGTATCTCAAAAAAAAAGAAAAGAAAAAAAATAACCACAATTTGTCCGCTGTTATCAGCAATTAAAGAAACTTTATCTAATTACTATGGAAGATGGCACCGTTCGACAATCATCTCTGACAAACTGATCATTATCAGTAATTTATGACCAGTTTCTTAGTTAATTGTCTTCAGGAAGGAGAGCAAAAACCATTTGTATAGAAAAATAAGTAGTCATTAACAACAGTGGAATTTGTTGGGAATGTGATTATAAATCACCAACCAGGGCTGGTAATGATTCCTGGGAAGAGAAGAGAATGAAAACAATGTAGACACTACAGCCAACTTTAGGGAACTATTCGGAGGAAAGAAGACTTCATAATGAACTCCACCCCCCCCCAATTAAAATGAAGAATGGCATGTCTCCCCTTAAGAGTATCAGACACTTTATTCTAAATGCAGGAGAGTAAGGCAAGGGAGGAACACATCTCTGCTTTTGCATGCAGGGCTAGTTATAAAACACACTCAAATCCTATAAAGTTCTGCCTCTCCTAACCAAGCTCACTTTGCATAAAGAAAATGGGCCCTGCTTCACTTTTTTCCAAAGCTAACTGAATCTATCTGACCAAGCTTTGATTTTAGGGCTTGAAAACCAGTCCATCTATCTGGTCCAAAAGCCAAGCATGGACTTGTGAATCCTGATCTGTATTTGAACTTCACGTTGCCAATTACAAGCTGTGAAACCTTGGAGTATGTTGCAGAGCTTGTGGCCCTTTATTTGTGAAAAGGGTATCGGATGTGTACTTGCTATGGATATGGAACCCTAAGGATATGGGTTGACTTGTGTCCCCTCCCCCACCCAAAATACAATATGTTAAACCTCTAATTAATGGTACCTATGAATGTGAGCTAACATACAAAGAGTCTTTGCGGATATAATCAAGTTAAGGGAGGTCATGAGGGTGGGCCTTAATCCAATATATGACTGTTATCCTTATAGAAAATTTGAACAGATACACAAACAAAAGGAAAGTGTTGTGAACGTACACAGGGAGGACATCATGTGATGATGGAGGCAGAGGGAGGAGCAGCATGGCTACAA
Source organism: Eumetopias jubatus (assembly GCF_037043125.1). Lineage (NCBI taxonomy): Eukaryota > Metazoa > Chordata > Mammalia > Carnivora > Otariidae > Eumetopias > Eumetopias jubatus. Next base: position 74,435,469 of record NW_028274818.1, on the reverse strand, counting down.
TCCAAGGAATGCCCACAGCTGATGACAAGCCACCAGAAGGTAGGAAGAGGCAAGGAAGAATTTCCCTATGGGTTTCAGAGGGAGCAGAGCCCCGCTGACCCCTTGATTTGGGGCTTTCTGCATCGAGAACTGTGAGATGATAAATTTCTATAGTTTTAACTATCCAGTTTGTGGTACTTTGTTACGGCAACCCTAGGAAACCAATGCAGTACTTTATAGAATCCTAAGACACACTGGATGAGAAAGGGTTTGGAATGTGCCCAGGACAGTGTTTGGTTGGTGATATGCATGCAATGAGAAAGCTTGTTCATGAAAAATGAATACAAAGAATGAAAAAATGATCCATCCTAGACATGAAAAATGACCCATCCTAGACACACAATAAACAATGAGTACACAGATCATGATAGACAGAGTGTCTGGAATGCATAGTACTGGAGCTGAAAAAGCCCTGGACTTGGCATGACAATTCTGAGATTAAGACTCCGTTCTGGGGCACCTGGGTGGCTCAGTCGTTAAGCGTCTGCCTTCAGCTCAGGTCATGATCACAGGGTCCTGGGATCGAGCCCTGCATCGGGCTCCCTGCTCAGCAGGAAGCCTGCTTCTCCCTCTCCCACTCCCCCTGCTTGTGTTCCCTATCTCGCTGTGTCTCTGTCAAATAAAAATATAAAATCTTAAAAAAAAAGAAAAAGACTCAGTTCTTCCATTTCCAAGGCCTTACCAGAGTGAGCTTTAGATTCTTCACCTATACATTTGAGATAGTCCAGCAAATGCCTTTCTTGCCAGGATGCTATGAGCTCCAACTGGAATAATATACATCAAAATCTCCTTGTAGTGGGAAACATTCTTCATTCATCAAGCCACTAAGATGAGTTCTAGGGATACATGGTGACTAATTTAATAAGAAACCACAACAACAAACCTGCAATTATAAACTAGAATCAGAGTAATGTAGAAAGAGAGTGCAATGAGATCTTTGGGGGACAGTTATTGGAGAGGCCAGACAATGCCTCTCTGCTAAAACAAGCTAAAACTTGACATAAGAGTGGACCTTGCCAGGTGATGGTTACAGGGAGCACCCTCTGGAAGATAGAAGAATATGTCTCTAAGACTGGAAAGAACATGGGGCCCACTGTAGTTAGAACCCTAGGAATGAAACCTTGGAGATGGGTTGGAGAGAAAGGCAAGAGGCCAGATGATGCTGGGACTACAGGCCAAGTTAGCCATTTTTATTTTATCAGGGTTTTTATTCATGGTTGGGAGGGTTGGAAGGGATGTGGTGAACTGACCTGATTTGAATATTAAAATGATCACTCTGATCATTCTATAAAAAATGGATTAGAAGACAATGGAAACAGGGAGACCCATTAGGTGGTTAGGAGTCCAGATGTGGGTAGCTTGGATCAAAGTGGTGACAGTGGAACTAGGAAAAAGCAGACAGATTTTGAGATCTCATTTGGAGGAAAGCCATTATTATTACTTTTATCTCCTAATTTAATTCAACTCTGTCCTATTGGAATGCCTTCTGCCACTTTCCTGACAGATGGTCAGCCCATAAAAAAAAAAAAATTCATTAGTCTAAACTGAATAACCTATGCTCAATCACCCTTTTCCACATCCCCCATAAAAAAATTAACTAATAATTTTAAAAGCAGATATGTGCAAACAATGCTACTGGGCAAAGGTAACTGATTCCAAGTTGGATGGAGCTCAGTAATAGGAACATCGGCATTGCATACCCTTCACTGACTAATTCTGTGTGCCTGGCATCATTCAGCATGTTATACACCCTAGCTCATTCAGTTCTCACACAAACTTTGAGAACTTAGTATTACTATCTCTATTTTTAAAATGAGGAACCTGAGATTTTATTGTATTTGTTTTTATTTTTTCAGAGAGAGAGTGCACACAAGTGGGGGACAGGTAGAGGAAGCGGGGGAGAGAGAGAATCTTAAGCAGGCTGTATGTCCAGTGTAGAGCCCAACACGGGGCTCGGTTTCACGATCCTGAGATCAGGTCCTGATGTGAAATCACGAGTCTGATGCTTAACCAACTGAGCCACCCAGGCACCCTGGAAACTGAGACTTTGAAAGGTAAAGAAACTTGTCCAGAGGCACATAGTTAGTATGGGGTTGATATGCTACAAGTGAAATTGTAGGTATGGTCCTCAAATACACCAAATATCTTACAGGGAACCATTAAGTTAATAAAAAAGGCATTTGAAATAGTATGATTTGGGGGCACCTGGGTGGCTCAGTGGGTTAAGCATCTGCCTTTGGCTCAGATCATGATCCCAGGGTCCTGGGATTGAGCCCCTCATCAGGCTCTCTGCTCAGTCAGGAGTCTGCTTCTCCCACTCCCTCTGTGATCTCTCTCGCTTTCGTTCTCTCTCAAATAAATAAATAAAATCTTCAAAAAAAAAAAGGAAGAAATAGTATGATTTGAAGCTAAGAAGAAACTATCTGAATAGTCACTTATAATTGGTGATAATGAGATAGCTGAACCCATATGTAGAAATTTCTATGCAATCATATGAAATGCTAAATTACAGTACTTCCTAGAACATCAATTTACATAAACTGCAGAATGCAAGAGAGAAATAATTTAGGTACAAATATTTGCTAGGTGTTTCTCAGACTGGAAGTGGGGAAAGGTTTCTTTTATACCATTAGTAATGATTTGCTACTATCTAGACATTCTTGATTTGAACAATGTTCAAATATTCAAATGATGTTCAATGTTGTCAGGTTAATTTCTTGTCACCATATATGTGGCCCATAAGTATGTTTTTTCCCTCAAAGTGGAGCCCATGTACCATAATATGGATGTCACCTTCAAATACGGCCCGTTGCCCTCTGCATGAGAAGACTGGCAGTCACTGGGGGCCTATGTGTGAAATACTGTACTGATGCTAGGGACGCAGAAACAGACAAGACATCTCCAGGTCTCAAATAGCTCACAGTGCAAGATGGCACATGATGGAACACTCAGCAAAAGATCTCATGTACATATTTACATGTACAGAACTGGCAAATGCAAGAAATCACAGACACAGTGCTTTTTATGATCTTTCTCTTTTACATCTTTTAAGCTTAAAAGTAAAGTGCCCTGGTTTTTTTGTCTCCCAAATGCCCAAATGATCTTGATATCTTGTCCTTCCCTTGCCTTTTTTCTTTTTGTTGTTGTTTTTTATGCAGGTGCTCTGCCTAGATACATCTTCTCCCAGAGAAGACCACCCTGTGACATTTTAGAAAACTTGTCTTACAGTGTTTAGAAAGAGACTCTAACTTCCTTGGGGATGCTTCAGTGTGATTCTCAGGGAAAATTTTTCACACAACCCTGTAGGTTTCCCTCAAAGTGCCTCTCTCTAATCAGGCAAAAATCATTCAGGCCAGAAGGGCACGTAAGTAGAAAACAAAGAAAAACAAAGCAGCAAAGGTCTTCCCTGAGTCACAGTGAGGTATAAAAAGGGCAAAACTCAAGGTGTGGGGAGGAAAGGTCAAAGAGAGGGAAGAAATAATCTCCCAAGTCAGAAGCCATAGTTAAGAAAGAAAATATTTCTTCAGGCAGACCTTGTTCATGCTCATACATGAGGGTGGATATAGTCCAAGTGGTTTCTGCCCTTCCATCTTTTCAAGTCACAGGCAGTAAAGTATCTTAATGACAAGCAGCTGTTAAAATGCCCAGGGTTCCTGAATTCATAAGCTACAGGCTATAGGGAAGAGACACCGTACTATGAATTTGAAACACAAAGCCAAGAGAATGTTTTCCCCCACCTACAAAATTCCAACGTGCTTAAACTAAAGCACAGGGTACAAATGTGCCACATTTTGAGTATACCTTTCATCAGCTGCTAAACATTAGGCTCATTTCAATTTGAAATGAAAAAAAATCTATTGATCAAAATTGGCTTGGATGTGATCACTGCCAAAAGATAGACTAGCCTGGGGAAGGAAAGCACAGGAAGAGGAATGATAAACAGCAGAGTGTCAGGGAGCAGAGAGATGTCACACTGTGATGACAAACATCCTTTCAAACTGTGACTCAACATTGTGTGGTCCCCATTAATGTATCAAGAGGAAGTCAATGGCAGGTTAATGAAGTTCACAGACAGTCTTACAAAAGAAGATGATCGCAGCACCCAAGAAGGCAGAACCCTTGTCTAAGGCTGTAGTCCCATGCAGGGAGGCTGATCATGCTATTACCCACTGAGACATCTTTCAGCTCTGCTATCAGTGGACTCAAAGGAAAGCAAGCAGCAGGGTGAACCTCCATAGCACACCTGCACTGATCCCTGAATTTACTCCACCCCACAATCCAGCCCTATGTGAGGTGTTATTTGAGAAAGAGAAAAGAAGGAAATAAGCATCCACCCTCTGGTCAGGCATAGCTTGTGGATCTCAAGATTTATTCTAAAAACACAAATGTAAATCAATACTGTGAATGCTGGTTGCACAGCCTGATGCAAACTTTTCTTGGTTTCATCCGTTCAGATGGTCAAGCTAAAAAACCAAAGTTATCTTAAAGTCTTTTTTGCTCTCTCCTCACACTTAGTCTAGAGGCAAGTCTTCATCTTTATGTTTGGCATATATTCTGTGTCTGTCTACTGCTTCTGCCTCCTCACTGCTACCATCTTAGCACGGCTATCATCATCTCTCCCTTGACCTACAGCAGTAGTCTACTAGTCGGTCTTCTTGCTTGCCCCTTAGACCCCTAATAACAGATTCTCCACAGAGTTGTCAAAGAGGTCTTTTAAGTATAAATCCTATCATATTCCTCCTCTACTTAAAACTCTACAGTATTTTTCCACTGCACTTAGAAAAAAAAAATCCCAATATCCTTATTCCTTACTAATGCCTTCTATTTGCTATGCCTATCTTTGGTGCCACTAAATTACCCCACATTATTGTCATCCTAGTGTTTCCCAGTTGATCATCAACTAACTGTTTATGGTCTGATTCTCAATCCCAGGACCCTGAGTGGATCACACCTGATCAGATCACGACCTGAGTGGAAGGCAGACAATTAACGGACTGAGCCACCCAGGCGCCCCTGTGTATGGGCTGATTCTTGCATTGGGATGAAAGCTCCATCTGTGGTGCTATGTGCAGTCTTGGTCACTGCTGTCACCCCTGTTTAGAACAGTGTTTGGCACTTGGCAGGTTCTCCATAAATACTAGGAAGATGAATGAATGTCAGAGTCCTCTATACAGTGAGGAGGCTGAATATCTTTTCTTTTTTTTTTAAGATTTTATTTATTTATTTGAGATAGAGAGAGACTGAGAGAGAGAGAGCACAAGCCGGGGCAAGGGGCGGAGGGAGAAGCAGGCTCCTGCTGAGCAGGGAACCCAATGTGGGGCTCAATCCCAGGACCCTGAGATCACGACCTGAGCCGAAGGCAGACACTTAGCCAACTGAGCCACCCAGGTGCCCCAGGAGGTTGAGTACCTTGATCTCAAAGTTCCCTTCCAAGACTATTCTAGGAGAGCCTACAATCAGTTTCTCTTCCAACACTAACATGGAAGGGCCCAGAGCTATTATATGACTGTGCAGACTGCAAAGGTTCTAATTTGTAATCCATCACTAACTGATTATGCAACCTTAGTAAGAATATTTTTCCTGTCTGAAATAAGGTTTTCATTCATTCATTCATTCATTTCATTCATTATTTGGAAATATCTTAGAGTTCTTCCATCTCTAAAAGTGTCCTTGTCCTCGGATTCTTCTTTATACAAGTACTTTATCCATTCCTAGTTAATATGATCACTGCTTGCTCTTGGTACTCTCTCATAATGTGGAAGTATGTGGGTGATCTGGGCAGGGATTTCTTCTGATACCAGATAATCACTGACCTAAACTCTAAAAAGTCAGAGAACAGATATTTTAATAGATTTATAATGTAGAAATATTATAAATATAATTTAAAACAAAATAATCTACTATTATTCTCTTTCTCTAATAAAAAAGCTGCAACTAGGTAATAGAAGTCAATGGTTTTTTAAAACAGTGTTGTTTTAAATTATTTATTAGATAAATTGATAAATTTAAAAATCTAAGCATCTTTTGTGCATTAGATAAGAATTTGTCAACAAAGACATCACAGATGTGTGATGAGCATTCATGAAATTTCTGGACAGTAGCTAGAGTGAATTCTTATAACCATCTTGTTTTGTGGCCATCTATGAATAAACAACATTAAAGGAGAACTTCATAAGACTTAAGGCCAAAAACTGCTTGTAAGAACATTCAAGTAGTGAAGTACTTGAAATGTGAAGTATGTATGTGAATGTGAAAATATGCCTCTATAATTACAAGTTGGGATTCTCCAAGCCTCATACAAAATTGGATCGTTATCTATAGGCACTGGGTCCTAAACTGACCTGGCAAGGGCAATCTGCTTCTCTATTTCATCAAAAGCAAGATTCTTAAGTCCCTACACTATGGGCAGAGACTGTTGGGCCTGTGGGGTTCCTGTATATACCTGAAAGCACTAAACTTCACTTTCTCTTAAACATTATAAAACCTTCACTCTTAGGGTGGCTATCTGTAGAGAAAACTTCCAAAATTTATGTTTAAAGTTTGTCTTATTCAAGAAGGTTCAAAATGTTCACAAAGAAGGACAAAGGCAATTAGCTTGTAGAAGGAAACTGAGAGAATCATGAAAGTTATAAAAAAAAAAAAGTGGTTGTAACATGCAAGTAAGATCCAAACCACAGAACAAGGCAGAGAACTAGGGCAGGGACAACCAGAGAAATAATACAGTAATAGTTGCTATGTACCAGACACTATACTGAATGCTTTCCTGAATCATCTTATTTGATTATCAGCCACTTCTGTAAGTACCACAATATGATTTATTTGGGAAAACTGAGGCCCAGGTAAGTTGAGTGACTTGCCCAAGGTAACACACCTGGCAAGTGGCAGAATTAGGGTTTAAACGTACATCTGCCCCCATCATTCTGCCTAGTGATTCAAATGGAATTTTCCTGCCAAGGAAAAGAACAACCATGGCGTAGATAATTTCTGCACCAAAAGTCATTATCTGTTCTTTCTCCTGGGGTCAGAGGAGTCTGTCGTAGACAGAAAACAATGGGGGAGGACTCTTATTTTAATCATATAGGACACTCTACATGACATAGTGAGTATAATACCTGTGATATCAGAGTACTGGGGCAGGGTCTGGGGGAAACTCTTTAACCTCCCCAGCTGGTCCTGGCTAAGAAAAGACAATGAATTCTTGTGATGAGGAAATAATCCTTTCTAACACAGCAAGTTTAGATATCAATGGCTAATATAGTGATATATGCCAAAAAGAAGTGAACATTAGCAATTAAGACAAATTCTGGAAGAAGCAGTGAGAAAACTAAAGATGCAGTTGGAAAAAGGCAAAGAAATTCAGTCATCAAAAGTTTGTACAAATTCCATTTTAACATTTTGAGAACCTCCCCCCAAACTGTCTTCCATGGCAGCTGTACTATTTTGCATTCCCAACAGCAATGTATGAAGGTTCCAATTTTTCCACACCCTCAACATGTTACTTTCCTTTTTTTTTTTTTTTTTTGGTTTTTGTCTTCTAGCCATCCTAGTAGGTATAAAATGGTAGCTCGTTGTGGTTTTGATTTTCATTTTTCTAATGACTAATGATGTCCAGCATCTTTTTAGATGCTTATTGGAGGTGATGGTTGCACAACATTGTGCATGTCCTAAATGCCACTGAAATGTACACTTTCAAACAGTTACTTTTATGCTATGTGAATTTTGCCTGGAAAAAAGAAAAAAGGTTAAAAAGCATAAATCTAAATAAACAAAGACAGAATTAATCTGCAGGTGACCTCAAAGTTCCTAGTATATAAATTTCTTTATCTTGTCCCATAGGTCATTTTCTCCAGCCAGATAATTATTTCAGATAATGGCTTAATTTTATATACATATTATCTCCTCCTTGGATTTCAGCTATCAATGAGTACTATTTGCTGGACTTTAATGCGACCACATCACCTTCTCTTGTCAGCTGCAAAACCATAACACATGGCCTCGGGTACTCAATTAATACCTGTTTAAGTGTTTATGATGATAAAAATGGCAAAACTCTAGAGACTACACTCTAGACAAACTTCATTTAAGGCAACAGTCTATGGCAATGTAGGTGTTTAGACATGGTTTCTGAAAGAATGCCTGAGGTCAAATTCCATCTCTACCATGCATTCCACTATCATTAGCACTGCAACTTGATCATATCACTAAATCTCTCCAAGCTGTATAGCCCCTCAACTATATAATGGGCATAAAAACAGTGGCCACCTATATTGTTGTATTAAATAACAGTCATGACTCCATTCATATTAGGTAGTATATATTAATGCCTGCTTTTTTCCTTCTCTACATGCAACTCTATTGCAGAAGCATCCATGTGCAAGTACGTTTATTCTTGGTTAACACCCTATAAAATCTTGCTATTCATAGTGTGACAAAACAAAAGCATCATCGTCACTTGGAAGCCTGTAAGAAATGCAGAATCTTAGCCTTCAGCACAGACCTATTCTAGAGAATATGCATTTTGAGAAGACTCCGAGGTGATTCCCAAATTCATAAAGCTTGAGGTGCACTAGAATAGAAAAGGTGAAGAAAAGACAGCATTAAAGCCTCTTCTCTACAGCAGGGCTGGGAGCAGCTATAGTTCTATACTTCCTACAATAGACGTGAGTGTACACTTGGCTTTCTACCTGGGAAAGGCAATGTAGAGAGAGAAATCCCCTCAGATTAGCAGAATATTGGAAGAAATAACAATCATTCCTTACAGATAGTTTAGATAAGCCATGCCCCCTCCTCCAAATTATTCTAATATTCTGGAAATGTTATTTAACTCCCATGAGTAAAATAAGCAACAAGAATGTTAGTGAACTTGACTGTGGCAGACCAACATTACTAATCTCCTGCACTATCAATCTCCCCTTTATCTTTCAGAACTCTTTCCACTTAAGACCTACCTCAACTTGTTGGTTTTAAGACAAATACTACAAAAATCTGAAGATATCATAGGGATCCAAGGGACCTCACAAGCCATACTAGCTGAAGAAATACTGCTGTTTGCTGCTAACTATAATTAGACTTCTCACACTACAAGAACAGAAGGAAATTTAAAAAAAAACAAAAAACCCCCAAACAAACAAACAAACAAAGAAAAAAACCTCCTGGGCGCCCCATCGTCCTTTTGTGGAAGAGCTCATTTAAAATGCAGTGCATCATCAAAGCCACATTACTCTGATGATATAGAATTTATGAGGGATGTCCTACTTCAAATTATGCATTAACTTGAAGTCAACAGGGGAAAACAATAGGGGACAAAAATTAGAATGTGCAAAACATTTGGAGTCAATTGAATGTACTCAATTGCATGCTGGTAAAAACATAAATTGCAAAATGATATCTATTTTTTCCCCTTCCCATAAGATTAGCTGGAAACACTGGAAGACTTTCAAAAGACTCTTGAATATACTGGCTACTTACTTTTAGTCTAAGGAAGCAAGCACATCTGTAATATAAGATTTTTCATTGCATTTATACAAAATGGCCTTATAAAGCATCTGGGTATCAATGTCTACTGAGTATTTGGTTATTAATATCTCTGTGTCATCTCTGCTATTTGCTCGATGTCTGTTCTAGTGACATAAAAGCAGAAATCATGCCTCTGAGTTTTGCAAATGGCCTACAGAAAAATAAATACGAAGTCTTTGAGTAGCAAAAGAAGAGGCATCTTAAGGGGGTGAAAATTTGAGATAGGTCAACTCTAGAGAGAGATTACAGGAAAGAGGAAGAAACAGAAAAATAAATAAATAAATTCTAAAAATCCATATTGCCACCATCCAGGAAAAAGGGAATAGAGAAGGAGGTTGAGAGCTAGTGTGGCATACACAAAATAGGTAGTACATAATTAAACACACTTATGCTGGCTACTTTAGCCCCAAAGAAAGATAGAGATCTCCCTGTAAGGGCCTTCCTTCAGAACATAGTTCAAAGGGCTGTGGCTTGAAGCCGGAGAGATTCCTACGTGTCAGTATTCTGCTCTTTAAAGGAATTAAAACTGATTAAAACTGACGGATTGATTGGTCATTCATTCAATCATTCAAGCAAAATTTAATAAGCAGTGTGTGCCAGGCCCTTTCCATAGACAGAAGATACATCGGTGTATAAACACTAGACATGGCAACAACCCTTAGGTTGCTGTGGGAATAAAAGAATAAGCAGTGGGAATAAAAACATTGAGCCAATAATTTTAAGTATGTTTTTCTTGATGATCATAAACCCTGAACTGGTATAGTTCATCTGTCCACACTCTCAGTATCCATCTCACCCACTTCCAGGTTTTGGCTTTGCTATTCCTGTATTGGTCTTGACAGTTCTAATGTCTGCAATCTAGTACTTGGCCAACCTAGGATGGTCCTGTGTTTGCCAAGGGTGTTTTACAGGACAGAACATAGGATTCACCAGAAGTAAGATTAGTCTTGTTAGGACTCTATTCCCAAGTAGCCAAGACTATTTTCTATAACCACAAGTGTTCCTCGGGGACATCAAGAGGCTTTCCTTTGTTCAGATAGGAGGTGAGAAAGAAGTGTCTGGTGATGTCGGTGACACCGGTGGTCAGGGAGCCAGAGTGTGGTCTCTTACTCACACGGGCAGTCTGCAAACTTTGCTTTTCTACTTTCCAAAGTATACATACCCTAGAAGCAGAGACAGGCAGCACAGAAGTGGGGAGGGTAACTGTACTAAAATGAAAATAAATCTGGGCGCCTGGGTGGCTCAGTTGGTTAAGCGACTGCCTTCGGCTCAGGTCATGATCCCGGAGTCCTGGGATCGAGTCCCACATCGGGCTCCCTGCTCGGCAGGGAGTCTGCTCCTCCCTCTGACCCTCTTCCCTCTCGTGCTCTCTATCTCTCATTCTCTCTCTCTCAAATAAATAAATAAAATCTTTAAAAAAAAAAAAAGAAAATAAATCTAAGTTCATTCATAAGGGTGCCTGGGTGGCTCAGTTGGTTAAGCGTCTGCCTTCAGCTCAGGTCATGATCCCAGAGTCCTGGGATTGAGCCCTGTGTCAGGCTCCCTGCTCAGCGGGGAGTTGGCTTCTCCCTCTCCCTCTGCCTCTCTCCCCAGCTTGTTCTCTCTCTCTTTCTCTCTCAAATAAATAAAATCTTTTTAAAAATAATAATAATAAATCTAAGTTCAGACAAATGGGTACTGAGTCCAAAGCAGGGAGGACAGTCTAGAAGAGAAATCTGCAACAGAAAAGTGTACTATCAGTATGTGTAAGTGCAAGAGGAAAACTGTAGGAGAAAATAGACATTGACCAGGAGGTAGAGCAAACTGCACCAGAGGAATGATTTCCATAAAGGGAGTGCACGCCTGATCAAGAGGCATGTTTAGGAGGCAGAGAGGACAGTACACCCCATATACAGAAACAGTAGTTAATAAATACCACCTTAATGCAAAAGAAGACTGTAGAGTTCTCCATACATCCAAGAAAAGGGAAGATGGGCAATGCTGTGTAAAAGCAACCTTGAAATGTAGCCTGAAGCAGCTCTGAATCAACCCCCAAGCAAGAGGACAGAGATCAGCCTTCCAGTGAAAAGAGACTGACCATAATTTCTTGACTGCCCAGCAACTGGTTCTGTGTCCTAAGAGTACCCCGAGTTTTCTAGGGGTTACAACTCCCTCATTTTGTGCAGTCTTGGTGGGACCCCCTTCAGAAGATGACAGTTTCCTGAAAGCACCTTCTGTCAGATCCTTGTTCTCCCTGCCAAAGTGAATTTAAGAGTGGGATCTGTGGCCTGAGCTTCGCCAATGGGATGCGCTCCCCTGGGATCTAGAACTGGAGCAGAATGACAGATGGACAGAAGCTATGGCTGGAATTCATTGCTTCCCTAGAGGAGAACTCACTATTGCTTTGTGAATGTCATGCTGCTCATACTGCATTTCAGCCTCCCTTCAACTCTGTAAACTCCCCAATAACCACTACTAAACATCCCTTGTGCTTAATATAGGAGGAAAATTGGTTTCTGTTGCTTGCAACCAAAGAGCCCTAATTGGTCCACAAATGTGAGATTGTCCATATAATTAACTCCAATGTTTAATTTCACTCCTTTGTAAATTGGCTGATATTCATACATGAAGAATAATTACTTAGTTCTCATGTAATCCCTTTTGCTATTATGAATCTCCATTAAGAAGCCCTGTTTGGGTCCATGAGAAACTATCTCTACCTCCTAGAAAGACAAGACAAGGGCTATTACACCACATATGCTCTGAAAATGGGTCATTTATTAACAGAGATACAGAAAATTAGGGACACTTTCATTGAAACAGCACTCAGCTTTTTTTGATACACCAAATTCAGATATTTTCCGAAGGACAGTGGAATGAAGAGTAAACAATTTTCACCATATGCCCAAATTCACAATACTCTATCCCAAATGTAATTGTCCTTAGGAGGTATAGGTCTCAGGAGGGATCTAGCAACGAGCATGAGGGTTTACAAAACCGATCATATATCTGAGAGCCCCAGCACCTGCTCCCAGGTATACTGAAAAAGCCATGTATCCATGCCAAGAGAAGCCCTTGCAAACACCAGCAGTGCCTGCAAAAAACCAAATTGAAATTTCCTTCCCCATTTGGATGTGTGCTGATGCAGCAAACTTGTTGAATGTCTGAGAGACATTGCTGAGCACAAAACAGAACTGGGGAAGGATTTGAAGCAGGGCGGGAGTGGGGGAAACAAAGGAAGAATTTTCAATCCTTCCATCTGGCATAGGAAGTATGAGTGAATTTACTGTGGTTCATTTGTGAAGTTCTAGTAGGAAGAGCTGGGCTTGATCCAGCTTACTCGTGCATTCCAAGAGGGTCATTTGCAAGGTGATGGGGACCATGGCCTGAGTGATATATTGTTGGAACAGACACTAGGAAGGGAGTAGAATGGGGTTTTGCTGGAGCTAGATTTTCCACATGGAGAAATTTAGGAGCTTGGAGGCCCCTGCATGTCTATTTGAGGTATCAGTGATATGTGTGCATCATGAGGAAGTTAGAACTAGAACTTTTGCCACACAGAAGCCAGACAAGTCACAATAATCAGCAGCAAGGGGAGTACAATGGCACATTTGAGTCTGGGAACCATGATGCTCTGTCTTTCCTTTCCTGCCCCAAATCTTGATCAGAGCAGCAGTGGGCCACAGAAAAAGAGTGAAGAAGTGTCCCAAAGGCATTCATATGAAATCCTCCCCCACCATTCCAAGATAAAAGGGAGAGGATGAAAAACATACCACCCCCTCTCCTCTTCTGGCCCAGAGATACAAGTCTCACTAGTAAGGGAAAAGAAGAAACTTTGAATAAACTAAACTGCTCTAAAAAAGAAAATGACAGAGTTATAATTACTGAGCAAGACTATGCTAATAACCAGAAATGACCTCAGAGTTGAAAAATCTGCTTAAGATATAACAAGAAATGGGGGGAAACATGCAGCCCAACACAGCAGGGGACAGTGACTGGAAGGAAAACCATCTCATGTGTATGTCCCACTGAGCTGAGACTGTTCAATAAATTGGTGAGTGCTCAATAATAATGTTAAATAAAGACATCTCAGTACGACATGCAATTTAGATCTCCAAGCATTAATACAAAAGGGGGTTGGTTAGAACTGTAAGCATGCACAGCCACACATACCATGGAATCTATGCAGCCATTCAGCAATAACTCATCAGTGTTCTTATTTTAATGCATGTATATCTCACTTCATGTGATAACTGAACCCCAAGTGAAAACAGTGAACTCAATGTTATGTTTAGGATAAAGTATTTTTAAATACAGTGGGACAGCTTGTAATCTTTGAAATTCACTTTTGTTTAGAAAATAGCTTACTATCCAAATAACCCCTGTCTGATGACATCTTTTTTTTTTTTTTTTTTTGAAAATGCCAAGTTATATAGACCGGTTGCCAGGTAGAGACACACCTTCATAACATTGTAGAGTCTGTAAAAAGGCGGAGGCTAGAATTTTGGGGTGGTTTAGAGCAAGTTTTTACCACTAATCAGGTACTGAGTAAAATGTGTTTCTCCTAAGTATTTGCCTAGGTGGATTAATTGTTCTTTACATGGACAAAAAGAAAATCAACTGATAATATTCAAACAACAATAATTTTATGTGTTCATTCAACATTTGTTGAGCTACTACGACAGCGTATTTCAACCAAGAGCAATCTCTTCTGCCAGGTCTCATTTGGGCAATGTCTGGAGACATTTGTGATTGGCACAACCTGGGGAGGTGGGTGCTTCTGCCATCTAGTAGGAGAGGGCAAGGATGCCGTTACATTCTACAGTGCACAGGAAAACCCCTCCCCCCCGACAAAGAATTCTCCATCCTACGGTTGAGAAATTCTGCTACAATGTACCTAATACAGGTGATGCCAAGATGAGTAAGCCCCTGCCCTCAAGGGGCTCACAACTAAGATATAATTTTGAAATCAGATCTATCCTGTTAAACTGACACAGAATCATAGCGGCTATTTCTACCAGTTCCAAATATAGGATGTGTGAAGGACATCTCCCTCTCCCAGCTGTTCACCATTTTCTCCTGTTGCCTTTGGAGATGATACTGTAGGAAACATGCAAATAAAGAGGGGAAGACAAGGTCATTTTTTATTGGCTCTGCAATGACTGTGCATTGATGGTGGTTTTATCCAAACATTTATAATGTGCTGGAGACTGTTCAAACAGTTAGGCAGCTTGTCAATTTTATAATGAGTGAGGCGCCATGCGTTTGTAAAGTAGAAGTCTAGTTGTCTCTGATAGCTGAAGGGCATGCAGCTCACATCTCATGTGTTTCCATGGGATTAATTACGAAAGGTTTATTGAGCAACTACAATGTCCAGGGCAATCTGGTGAGGGGTGGACAAAGGTGCTTAAGAGATAAGGAAAGGAACAGAAAAGACAGTGCAATGAGAATAAGGGTCTAGGTAAACAAAGGGGAAGGAGAGATTCCAGTTGGGTGAATCATAAAAGGTTTTCTGAAGGTGGCAGAACTCTGGCAATCTTTGAGGGCAGAAAGGATTTAAGGTCAAGTGGAAGGACTCACTCAAGGAAAAAGAAACCGTGTGGACCAAAGCACAGGGTAGGTCATGGATGGCACATGAGAAGAGAATACAGTTCAGTCGTGAATTGAGAAAGAGGGTAACCAAGGGAGATGAAGCTGGATAAAGCACAGTCTTGAATGACAGCTGCACACTCTTCTGCACCAGGGATGTCTGCATAGGAGGGCACGGGTGTGAACCTGAATTGTATGCATCCCTGCCCTCCGGAGGGAGAAACTCTTAGTAACCATCTCCTCTCCCAAAAGGTATCCTTGGCTCCACAGTGAGAAAGGGAATTCCAGGCCAAGAGGCAATGACTTGGGACTGTGTCATCGGAGAAAAATCCTCACGCTCTCCAGTTCCCTTACATAAGTAGTACACAATTAAGACCAACTCTCAAGATACGGATTTTCAACACTGTTGCAGATGCATGTCATTAAAGCTTAGAGGGTCCTAAATAATAACACCAAAAGGTGTTTCATGTAGCCCTAACAAGGCAGAGAATGGGCAGAAATGTGACAACCTATAATCCACCTAAGTTCCATGTTTCTGCTTGAATATCTACCCATGTACTGCCAAAGCTGACAATATAGATATGAAAGATAACCCAAAATACATTAATTAGGGGGAAAGTACTACATAGCTTGTGTAGCATTTTTATCACTTTGTGGGGAAAAGAGAAATGGATATACTCACACGTATCTTAGTTTATACCCATACTATCTCTGGAAACTACAAAAGAAATTGGTAAAAAGTAGTTGCCGCTGAGGATGGAAAATGAGAGGACAGAGATCATGGGTGAAAACGAGACTTGCTTTCTCCTCTATACTGCTTATAATTTCTGGTTTTTAAAAATACTTTAACATATTCAAAAATAAATACATTAATTTTAAAAGAAAAGACAAAAGTACAAAAGACTAATGGAAAATTTAGCCAAACTCCTTTAGGAGCCAGTGTCCAACAATGTTTAAAAGCACAGATTTAAGTTGGTGTTCTGGATTTGAATTTCTTTTCTGTCAATGACAGGCATGTGACCTTGGGCAATTTATTTAAGAGATTATATCTTTTATGTTCAATGAGGACAAGCAGAGTAACACCTACCTGCTAGGGTATTTGATTTAAGTGTTAAATGAGGCATTATGTATAAACCATGTAGCCCATGCCTAGAACGTGTTACTGCAGCACCAGCAACAACACTCTAAAGCAATGAGCATGACTGGTACGTGTACTAGTAGAATCTCTTGGGCAGTGACTCAACCCAGATAAATTACAACAGAGCCTTTCACAACATCAGTGGATATACTTGGTATTAATGGCCCTCCTGAGCAGCAGAACAGAAATGACTCCACTTGTCCCAATCATAATGATACCACAGAAAACCCAATAGCCAATTACTCATCGGTGGCCGAAACACTGGGGCAAAGCCTCCTCCCTCTTTACTTTCTTTTATTTTTCTATTTTTTTCAACATGGGAATTGATTCATTGATTGGTGTGAAAGTCTAGAGTGACAGAGCTACAAGCCAAAGGACACAAGAAGCTGGAGGAGGCAGGAAGGATCCTCCCCTGGAGTCTTCAGAGGGAGCTGACCCTGCCAAAACTGTGGTTTCAGAATTCCACCCTCTGAAACTATGGGGGACATTTGTACTACTTTGTTATGGCAGCCCTAGGGAACAAATATAATCCCTCATAATCCGTTAGCATAAAAGCAATTCCAAGAACTGTGCCTGCAACCTTGTTGTATCCTTATCCTCATTCCAAATCTTCACTAGGAACTTGATGTGTGAAAAGGTAAAATTGTAGACATACTTTGAAAGTGGCTTTTTAAAAATTTTTCTATCAGGGGCACTTTTTCCCCCCAAGGGAAATCCTATATGCAGTTTCAAAATGTGACAAAATAAGTGGTGTATTATTAGTATTCAAAAGCTGCTTATTATAAAGCCAACCAAGGAGGGTCATATGGCTCTTTTAACGAATGTATAATTTTGAAGTTATTTAATGGGTTTGAACAATCCATGAAATTAATATAGAGAAATTTATGGGGCCTTTAAAGTCTTAAACAAATCTTGGGAATGTAAAAATCTCTGACCTAATAAGTGTGCACTTAGCATACAGACTGAAAAGCTGAGGTCAAGAAAATGTAATTTACTGAGGTCATTCGGCTAGTGTCCATGATCAACTACAGGGCTCACCTAACAAAAGACTGAAGCTAACTTCAATGTTCTTTGCTTCAGTGAACCATCTATGTCCCCATTCTTAATAGCCATTAATACCATGTAAGTACTCATGCATACAATCTAATTCACTGTTTCTAGTGTCCCCCAACCCCATATCAAACCATCTGAAACCTCTGCTATCTAAATGACTAGAAACTTTATCAATTTATCCACCAATGATATCCCCCCCTTCTCTCCCTCCTTTCCTTCCTAATCTTCTTTACCTAAAACACCAGCAATTATGCATGTTTAGGCCGCTCTGTGTTTCAAAGAGGGACTTGTGGACTAACCTGGGAACTCAATGGCTGATCATATCCTTGTTTGGATACCTCTCCCCCACCACCTTCCCCACCAAAATGCATCCCAATTTCTGCACCTTGAACTTACCTAAGCCACCTTAAGAAATCAATTATCTTTATTTCCTAAAATACTATGATCCTTAAAACTAAATAGTGAGGAATCCTCATGTTGTCTGAAAATGGAGGGCTTAGGGTTAGAACTGAGAAATGAAATCTTTACCACTACCCCATTTTCATTCCGTGTTTGGGTCTTAAATCAGAGTTACTGGAAGGGGAATGGTACTTTTGAAGGGTTCTTGGATATCAAAGGCCAGGAATGAAAAGTTCAGCTCTCACATTTTCACCAAGGTTATTGACTAGCTTCTACAAAGCCAAATATTTGTTTTCTAATGAAAGTGTTAGGAGATTCAGCAGTGTAAAAATGCCCTTGCATCCAGAAAAACTGGCATCTGTGTTCTTTCAGTCAATTTCCAAAGATCATGCAGCACATTTTAATGGTGCTCTGGGGACCTACAGCACGTGTGTCTGAAAAATGAGGATGAACGTTTTATATGTCCCCCAAGCAGATAAACCTCTGTCCTGCCCCCAGTGAAGAGATCATAAAGCAAAGCGTTATTAATCCAGAAGTGATGGGAGAGACTGCCATAATTCCAGAGGTGGTATTTGTTCAAATAGTGATGGTTTGCCACCTTCCCATCTTGGATTAATTTTGACCCAATCTGACCATTCATCAAGAGATGCACAATTCCATAATATTTGGAGGATTTAAAAAATATATTTATGAAGACATCAACTCCAGTCAATGAAGTAAGACAGTTAAAAGACTGCAAAATATGTCTCAGCTTCGCATAAGGAGAGTGATTCTAGATGAAGCTGTTTCTATTAACTTAGTTGATGGGAAGATGTGGGGGTAGCTTATAGAGTAAATATCACCTATTCAGGAACCATAGCTTGCATGGGGATTAAATAAGTAGGTTAATATTAATAACCAGGTTAATATTTAACTAAGGTTAAATAATCGGACTTCCTCTAAAACATCTAAGAAAGGGTGAACCATGAGAAGGGATATTTTGACAAAGGGTATTAGATTATGTCATCCTCTAACACCTTTTTACGCCTTCCCTCTTCATTTAGGATGTAGTCTAAGCCCCTACCTTGAACTGCAGGCTTTATAGGGTTTAGCCCCTTCCTACTCATCACCTTCTACTCCATCTTAGACACACAGTCTTCCCTTCTATATTTCTTGAAACCACCTAAGCTCATTCTGGACTCAGGGACTCTGCTTTGTCCTAACTTTGGGGGATCACTCTCCAGGTTCTTTAAAGTGCAGACTCCTTATACTTTCAATGTCAAAGAAGCCCTCCTGTTCAACTTCAGCCAAAGACTCCTCCCTAGGGGTCACTTTCCTTCAGTAGTATTTAAAATCATCTTATTTACTTGTTTCATTGTCCACTGCCTATTTCTATCAACTGGAATGTAAGCACCACGAGATGGTTGTCCTTACTCATCTCTATCTCCCCAGCACCTGGGGGAGTGTCTGTTAAAGGGTAGGTAATCAGTAAATCACTGATGAAGGATAACAGCCTACAATACAATAATATCAAAATGCTTGGATCAACATCACTTAAAAATCTTCACACATCTTCACTTTAAAGAGCATGCTCCACCACAAGTTGGGAAGCTTCTAATTTAGAGAAGAAAATTGCTTACATACTCCAAGTTGCAATGGGCAGACATAAAGAAGCCCTAAGTACCCTGCAGATGAAATAAATTCTGGCCTCTGGTCACAGAATAAGAAAAGGGGTATGGTGCGTAACAGAATAGTAAGTAAAGTACACAAACACACAGATGGGTTCTCAATATTTATCTGTGTTTCTCTCACACCAAGGAAGCAAGACTAGTAGCTTACTATCATTCCTACTAATCCAAGGCATATCCTCAATCCTCAGAGCAGGGTGCTTAAAAGGATAGGTTCAAATCCACAGCTCAAGCACACGTTAGTTTCCTGAGTTTGGGCAAATCCTTTAATCCTTCTATGCCTCAGACTTTTCAAAATGGTAATAACAAACCCCTGTAGAGATTAAATGAGAAATGTATATAGAGTTGCTAATACAGAGCCAGGCAGAGAATGGGTGGTGTGCAATCGGTAGTCTCGCAGAATCTTCACCAAAAAGGAGCATTTTCTGGATTTTTAAGAGGTGGGGGCATTGTGTGGATGGCTGGCCTGCACCCCAATGTACAGAATTTTCTCTCTCAAAAGAAGTTGGTTACAACAATAATGACAGTGCGATGCAATAGTACCACCAGTCTAGCCTTATCTGGCCCTTTCTAGTACACAAAGAACTCCCACATACACTGTCTGTCCATCCTCATTCAGTCTAGTGTAACAGGCAGGCAGGTATGATCAATCCCATTTTAGAGATAAATTACACAGACAGCTCCTTCCCATCTTGACTGCAGCAATGTTTGGCTGATTCGGCAAATCAAGTTTTCCACTTTATACCTACATAAGGTGTGCGGCAGCTTCTCATTAAGAAAGGAGAAAGTAGATAGAATAAAGTGTCCCTCTTATCACGGTCCTGAGGAACCCAGTGAAAAAACAGTTTCCCCTTCATTTTCCTGCTCATCCAGGTGGTAATGCAGGGACAAAAAATGTGTGTGGCTGAGCTCGAGCCAAATGTCACTCCTCCTTCTGCTGGCTTCAGGGCAGAACGGGGCACAACTTTTGCTATTTCCACAAACTATATAAATATGAATTATGCACACGCACGTGCACAAATGTATACATACACACCTACAAATAGGATACATAGGATATATAGACTCCAAAGAGCAAGGGCTCTGGGCAACCTCTGAGGCAAAACCAGGGCAACCTCAAGGAGACTCAGGAGCTGGAAGCAATGGGAGTAGCCTGAACTCTCATCTCTCTGATGAATGGCCCAGGATGTTTTAACGTTTCTGAGAAGCAGCAAAGCAGTGGATAAAGCATGTTTTTGAATTTGGATCAGGTCTCTGCAACCCTGGGAAAATGGCATAAAACCACCTCAGTGTCTTCATCTATAAAATGGAAACAAATCAATTTCAATAACAAGATAATCACCTGGCCCATTACTAGTTCTCTTTTTCTTTTCTAGTGTCTCCTAAGTTGCCACCTTCTGTAAGGCTTGAGACTGAACAGTGAATCTGTCAGCTTTCCCCTTCCCCAGATACATTATCCTGCAATGATTTTTCTTTTTCTTTTCTGTCTTCCTTAAGTCAGATAAAGACCTTACTTAACTATCATTTCCTTTTTAAATTGTGCATGGTGTTTGGACCAGACAATCTTCAATTTAATCAAGACACTTATCAAGTACCAACCATATGGCAGGCTATCAATCTCATTTACTCAGATCCTAACAGACAAATCCATATTTTCATCATTTCAGGAACTAGCAACATTCAGAAGAAAAGAGACTATAAGAAAATCTGCAGCTGGAATTGGTTCAACAAACACAAATATGAGCTTACCAAAGTTAGTGAGGCATCAAGAACATCAGTGCAACCCAATGGGTATCATTTGTCCTAAATGCAAAATGGCCAGCAGCAGAAGCATTACCATTATCATCAATATTAGGATCCAAGACCCTATAGGAGATATAGTTCTCATGCAATCCACGGTCATGTACTTTTTTAAACTGGAAAACAAAGCAGTAACCAACAAAGAAAAGCCAAAAGTCTACTACTTGAAAAAAAAAAATCCTGGGCACAAAGGACTGTGGCAAAGATGGAGAGAATAATTTTAAAATCAAGTCCATTATGGGCAAAGACAGGCTTTGAAATCAAAACCGGGGACTAAGACAGTGGCCATTTTATTTTAGCAGCACAGCCCCGTCTGGGGGATTTTAAGGGTCAGAGGTATTAAATGCCCAGGCAAAGCACTCTTTGAAACACAAAGCATTTCTAAATTCTCCTTGTATATAAATCTCCAAGTCCCCTCCTACTTTAGGAATAGAGGGGGAAGAGTAAATGCTGCCAGAAAGAAGCCAATCAGAAGATGGGAGATGCTGCTATCTGAAAGGGAACTCTCCACTTCCCTGTCCAGCTGAGGAGGAGAAAAAGAGGCTTCGGGGAGTAATTAACTGTCATGCATAAGATTAATTGACGACCCTCCAGTTTTGCCCTAAACACAGATGTATCGGGATCAAGACACAACCTTGAATACTAAAGGTGAAGGGAGAACAGTTATTTCTGGATAGAAGCAAACTGAATATGCAGAATTGTGGGCAATGTCAAAATTCACATTGTGGAGCTGGGGAAGGCCATATATCATCATGCCCTTCCATAAAGTGGCTTGTCAGAAACTAGTCAAGGACTTAAAATAGGAACCAGCTTGTGCTGGGAAGTTTCTTGGTAACAACTGGTCCACAACGAGCCAGTTATCCTATTACACAGGTCTGGAAACACTCCTGCCATGTTTCTATTTCTCTATTTAGATAAAGAGGCTAAAAGGAAAATTTATAATGTTGGAATCTGTAACAGTAGATTATGTTCACACCTTCACATCCAGCCTTTCTCTGACCCCAGAGTACATTTTGTGGGGGAAAGAAGGTAGTCTTTCCTAGAAGATCTCAATGTGCAAAAAGTAGGGCTCTTTCCCAAACATAGCATTCCCATAATAATCCATTGTTTGCCTATCCTCCGTGGCTAGGCAGTTTACTGCTGCCACAAAGCTCTCTACTAGACATAGAGGGGATTACGGTTTCACATATGCACTTTTCACATAAGTTATCTATTTCGGGGGATGAGAATAGAGAAGATTTTTCATTTTCCTTCCAAATGATTGGTGGTGAGTTATCAAAATTCTTACAATAAACAGATTGTCTTCCAGTGCCTTTTTCAGTGAAAAAGTGTCTTTTTAAATTCCATGAAAGTGTTGGGTTTTATTTATGAACTAGTCACTGAGCAAAGTGCCAGGGTTATGAAAATGAATAAGCCTCATACTTGAGGAGCTCTTGCTTTGAAACTATAGACACTTTAAAAAAAAATACACACACACACACACACACATATATAAAATAATCATAATAACAACACAGCAGCGGGTATCTTTCACTGAACACTGTTAAGTGTTTTATAATCACAGTTTTATTATCCTCACAGCTAGAAGAGGTGGGTCTGAACATTATGTCTATTTTACAGGTGAGGACACTGAGGTTTACACAGGTTACCGTAGCCTAATAAATATCACACACTTAGTACCAGGCAGAGCTGAAATTTGAGGCCTGGAGGTTTACATACAAAATTCAAGTGCTTCCACAGAGATACATGGAAACAATACTGATTCCATCCATGGACTCATTTTTATTTAGGGGAACCAAGGAATATTTTGCAAAGATGGCATGTGAACTAGGTATTAAATGACAGGGCAGAATTTGCCCAGGTAGAGATTAGGATGGGTGGGGGACCTCAGGTGGGCGGAGGAGGTATTCCAGACCAAAAAAAAAACCACCAGTAGATGCAAGTATGTTTAAGACGAAGGCTAGTTCGGTATACTGGAGGCACAGAATAGTATGAAGCGGAAACAGGGGAGGGTTTTCAAAAATGGCATTAAAGAAGGTAAACAGTTGAAGAGATAATTTGGACTTAGTTCTGTGGGCCTGGGGAAAACGGACAGAGTCTGGTAAGTAAACTGGTTCTGTTGGGAGAAAATTACCCTATCTAAGCTGAGGTTCACGAGCTGCTAGTCTCAAGGGGTGACTCTGGAAGAGTGTGGATGGCCACATGGCTACAAGTAAAAGGAGGTGGATGACCTATCAGTCCAACCGCAGACTCCAAGGAAAGACGGCCCAGGACCACAAGGGGAGGACTCTAAATCTCAGCCACACATTTCTGGTTTTGATCTGTGCTCATCGGGAACTTCTGAAGATTGTTCAAAGAAGAAGAGTGGCATCGACACTGTGCCTGGCAACTGAGTGCAAAAGGATTGGCCAGGGGAGAAAGAATAAAGAAAATTAAGCCCTCTGCTTCTGCATCCTTGTCTGTGAAATGAGGATAATGAAATGATTGATCTTGTCCAGTCCTCGTGGGGGTGATAGAGAAAAACAATGCAGAGTTTGGGCCATGGTGGCAATCACATGGCAAACCCTTAACACGTATTCACTTCTTTCTTCATTTCCCCTTTCCCTTCTTCCTTCCCACCCTCCCCACCTTTCTTTCTCTATCTTCCTCCCCTTCCTTCTTTCTTTCCTTCATAAATTATTGATGCCTGTGCCAAACTTGTTCTCCTGTTATGGCGAAGGCGAAGGCGAAGGCGAAGACGACGACGACGACGACGACGACGACTACTTTGTTGTTCTCCTCCTCCTCCCCATTATCCTTTCTTGTTCTCCTTTTCCTCTTCCTCCCTGGTATAATCATAGTCATATTTATTGCTGTTGTTAGCAACTGCAGAGTCTACAGACTACAGAGGAGGGGAGAGCCTTGAGCAAAACTTCAAGGAGAGACTGTTGGTGCTGTCAAATTGGAGATGGAAGAGACACGGACAAAGGATGGTGGGGCACAGGGAAGAGTATGCAGAAAATGGCCCCATGCATGTGTGCCTACACTTCCCACTGCTGAAGCACATTTGTGAATATCACTGGGACAAAAATAAAATATTACAAACTAGATGGATGCTTTTAAACGGAAAAGTATTGAGTAGAGCTAAACATGATCTCATTAGGGAATGAAACCTGCTGCTTGAAGAAGTGTGGGATGACTACAAGCCAGGAAAGGGAAGACAACCAATGATCCTTGCACCCTCTGAAGGACAGAAGCTACTAACAACCACGCTGAACTCCAGGGGCTCTCAGGAGGTCAAACTCAGATGAATATGCTAAGATGAGGCAGGAAGAGAGTGCCAACTCTCTTTAGGAGAGTTTAGGAGCATTGTTCTAAACATCTTAAGCAAACAGCATCCCCAAAGGATGAAGTGTATGGCTTTGGCTAAGTGAGTATCTCAGAATCAGAAAGAGCACTAGATGGAACATGACACCACGGGCTGATTATTTCTGGGTTCACCTAATTTTTGTGAGGCTCATTCTAGAAGATCAATGACTGTGGTCTTACAGAGCAGTATGACCTCTGCCTTGAAGGGTTAATTCCCCATAAGAAAAAAACGTCTCCTGCTCAGCACTCAGAACTATCTGTCCAAGGTGAACATGTTGAAATTTTGCAA
Organism: Eumetopias jubatus; assembly: GCF_037043125.1. Taxonomy (NCBI): domain Eukaryota; kingdom Metazoa; phylum Chordata; class Mammalia; order Carnivora; family Otariidae; genus Eumetopias; species Eumetopias jubatus. Next base: position 74,410,652 of record NW_028274818.1, on the reverse strand, counting down.
AGCACGCCAGGTATGTGTACTGGGTTTCCTCTACTTCAATTTTCCCCATTTCCATATTTCCCAACAGCCTGTTTTCCATTCTGGGATCTCTTTGAGCCTAACTCCCCCTCAAGTGCTAGGTTTAGATCATGTAACCTAGATAACCAATGAGACCATGTCATCCTTTTGTTCTCAGTGACTGGTTCCTCTTTGTCCACGGAAATAAAAATGGTAGTCATGTTCATGAAACCAGAGTGATGAGACAAGCATGTTCTCTCTTTCCCTGAAAAGTGTGGTATGTGGACATGAGGCCATTAGGAATGCTATATAGGCATAAAGCCGGCACCCACCGGAGGTGAAGCTGTGGGGAACCAGTGCCAACAACCCAACCCTAAAATGGCTGCCAACTGCTGAGCATGTGCTACATGGCAACCACTGTGTTTAAGTGCCCTAATTCAGTAACTCACTAAATCTTACCTAAACCCTCCCCCACCCAAGATAAGACCTGTTGCCCTTGTTAGTTTACAGGTGAGGTACCTGAGGCTCAGAGAAGTTGGCTGTGTATGACCCAAGGTTTCACAACTAAGAATGGACTACGGATTGAGGACCTGCAGCCAAGCTAGAACCGGCTGGTCAAATTCTTTAGCATTGTGCTATACTGACATGCGGATTATCAGAGTGAGAAGCGAATATAGATGAGAAAAAGGGACTCATTGCAACACCCCTCTGCTCCCCGCCTCCATATCAAAATCAAATCCAGAAGCCTACACCTGAATGGCAGAAGACAGAAGCACAGACAACATGTATGGCCAGCTCAGAGTTAACATTCTCTGCGGCCAGACTTTCCCCTATGAAGGTCAAGATGAAGAAAACACAGGACAGTGAGAGTCCTTGTAGCTGACGGGCAGTGGACAATGGAGAAGAGATCTCACAAATATCTCCATCTTCTCAGAATAGCTCTGGAAATGGGTTGCATCCATCTCCCAGGATCAGTCATGGGCATTCATTAGGGGCAGAAAGCTAAAATGGAGCCCCTCATCTCAAATACAAAATATCCAGCTTGGTCTGAAGGACTCCTACCATTAGGCTTTGGCTAGACCCTGAAACCTCCCCATGCATGCTTAGCTTTCAACTCAATGCCTGACCTCTAAAGAAAACCATGTCCAGGGGTGCCTGGATGGCTCAGTCAGTAGAGCATGTGACTCTTGATCTCTGGGTTGTAAGTTTGAGCCCCATGTTGGGTGTAGAGATTACTTAAAAATAAAACCTTTTAAAAAAAGAAAGAAAGAAAGAAGAAAGAGAAAAATATGTCCAGGGCCTGAATGCAATTATGTAATCCTAACCCTATCCAAGTTTTAAACTTTGAGAACCTGTAAGTGAAGTTTCTTTTTTCCTTCCTTCCTCCCTCCCTCCTTTCCTTCCTTCCTTTTCTTTTTTTATGATAATGCATGTGTTTCTTGAAGAAATGCATAGGTGATCGCTCCTGTTCTTTTACCCTAGTCATGGGAAGTCTTTGGAGAAGACTTGGTCACCGTGAAATAGTGGCATAATCCCACTGACTTCATGAAATAGACTATTCTATAATAAAGAGCCCAGCAGACTCCCTGGTTTCCTGTAGAATCAAGACATTTTCATAGGAGGAAGCTCTGACTTCAAGTCCAAACACTGCTATAAAGAGAAGAGCCAGTGGTAGAATTTGAATCATCTTCTCTGGACAAGTGCTTATTAAAAAAAAAAAAAAATCTGTAACTGTCAGAATGTCCTACAGTGCACTATCACTAATGCATTCCACCTGCAAATTACCAACACCATCACCTTTAATAAAGCAAAGGGTGTCTTTCTTCATCAGGGAGTTAGTAAATATTAAAATTCCCTCTTTGGTGCTTGTTCTAACCAGGGCAATTATCTATGAGGACTATTCGCAATGGACTCAGTTTGACAGTAATTATTCTTAGCAGTGCCAGTTGGTAGTTTCCATGGGCTCCTTGCCTCTGCGGACAGGAAAACAAATTTTGATTCTAAGAGCACGTTTTAAAATTCTCCCATGTTGGGGCACCTGGGTGGCTCAGTCGTTAAGCGTCTGCCTTCAGCTCAGGTCATGATCCCAGGGTCCTGGGTTCAAGCCCCAACATCGGGCTCCCTGGTCAGCAGGAAGCCTGCTTCTCCCTCTCCCACTCCCCCCTGCTTGTGTTCCCTCTCTCGCTGTGTCTCTGTCAGATAAATAAAAATTTTAAAAATTAAAAAAAAAAATTCTCCCATGTCAGTTCACCACGTATAAAGACAGCAGGAAAACTTCCAGGTTTGTTTTGCATATGATGGGCTCCATCTACCCAGACGGATGAATTTCAGCCATGTGACAGACACTTAGAAAACTGCAAGGTAAACTTTAAGAAACTTGCGGGTAGCAAGCCAAAGCAGAGTCAGGTATACTGGCCCATCCCTCTCTGCTTCTTGTGAACCCCTCTGTGTCCTGGCACCAACAGCTCCCAACATCATACTTTTCTCTCTTTTCCTCATCTCTCCACCAATGGAAATGGTTTTTTCACCAGTCCATTGTAACACCAGCAGGAGTGCTGAGACTTCTCCATCGTCTGCTCTTGGGTCCAAAAGTCATTCTGATCACTATACCTCAATGATCCCAGCTGCCTTTAACCTAGACGGTGCTTTTAAAAATACATCCTTCAATCTTCATCATTTTGCAGCTTGTTACAGCACTTGACATTATAGTGAGAGAGAAAAGAAGCATACGCCAAGGCTCAGATCCACTCCCCGCCTTTTATACCTGAAATTGTTATCAGCCACCAGTGAGCATTAAAGAGGGCATGCCTTGAATTTTTTTTCTTTCTTTCTTCTTTTTTCTTTTTTTTGCACACACAAAGCTTTTCAAGGGTGCAACACTACTTAACAAATGACAGAAACCTTCAGCAGCCCATCTAGGTACTGGCAATGAATTGTTTTTCTTTTTATAATAGACTGGGACAACGAAGCAGAGATTTCTCTGTGCCCAGATTTGGAGTTTCTCCAACCTTTAAACTTTATTGCCCCCAGAGCATCCAACTGTGTTTGTGGGAGGGATTGGATCATTAAAATTCATTTGGGACTGAGTCCCCAGAGGAATACACAAGCTTTCATCCTACTGACTTCTCCATCACATAGAATCCAATAGACTACGATTTCTTAGGGAGTCATGAACAAATGAATGATAATAATGTGTTGTCATTTGTGCATGCTGTCCCTCACCTGGTCCCCTCTGTGACAAAAAGCACATGTTTCTTAGTAAGGGGGCTTAGCCAGGTCAGGGACTCTGTGTGCTGTCAAGAACAAGAGCAGACCTTGGGAGTTGACTTCTATGGCATTGCATGTGACCTGCCATGAGCAAAAGCAGTTCAAATCTCAAAAACACTTCAACTTGAGGTTACTGAAAAGCCAGCTTTCAGATACGCTCTCAGAATCCAATAATGGTTCTGTTACGGTTGTTCAATGCCAGCCACATGAGACAAAGGGGCTCATAAAAATAAATTGTTATAATGAGAAAGAGAGAATTCCACTCTTCTCTTTCTCTACTGATCTTGCCAAAGAGCTCAGGAAATAGGAAGTTAGGGAAAGAAGCTTCCAGTAACTATGACATTTCACAGGACAGCCACAACCATGCAGCTGTCTCAAGCATGAGAACATGCATGCCCGGAATCATGTGTGGCCAATTGTCAGGGGCTGCCTATCTTCACATCTCTCTTTGAGTAAGTATCCCAGTATTCATGATATTTCTCCCTCATTTTCAGAGTTATAGTTTATTTTGCATTTCCTCCAATCTGGTTTCTCCTGAATTTTAAATCTATTGGCCAACCCTGAAGAAAGACTTTACCAGATCATGTGATTTTATTGGAAGAAGCTGTCTGGTAAAGCACTTGGACAACTTATAACAAAAGAAAGCAAATTCTTTGTTACTTCTTTGAAATAAAATCAGCCATTTCTGAAGGTCAGCGGTAGATTTTTAAACTTCATCCAAAAGGATGGGGCCATTTTGAAAAGTGATCTTGAATACCATAAAAATAAAATCTTGTAAAATGGAAACTCTACATAAATTCAATAATAAAAAACCAGGTCTGAGACCTGAGGCATATAAAATTAATAACATTAATGATAACAACAGTAGGAAACATCTTATTATTTTTCTTATTGTTACTACAAATGTCTTCTTGATGTGCCTAAAGTATGGCAAAGAATTCCTCTTTTGAATCATGGGGAAGAGTGTTTTGGTTTGCAGGAACTGCAGATACAAAGGTTGACAATGACCTTGGCCTGTTTTAAGATAAATAAGAGAGAGAGAAGAGTATGAAAGACACAAAGTATGAGGAAATGAGGTCTTTGAGGTAGGCAGAGACCAGATGTTATGGAACCTTATGGGCCACAGTCATTTTTTTTCTTCTTCAAAGCATCAAGGGGCACCACTGGAGAATTTTAAGTAGGGGATTAACTGAATTAATTTGTGGGTTTCTTTTTTGAATTTTTTTATTGTGGTAAACAAACATATACAAGTAGCATCTTAACCATTTTGGGATATACACTTCAGTACCTAAGTATATTCACATTGTTACGAAGCAACTTCTCTCAGATGATAATTATAAGTTTTCTGTTGTGATTATTTTATTCTTCCCCATCTACTGTCCTTTCCCAACCCCACTCAACTGTGTGCTGCTGGGTAACAGGTTCCCTGTCACTTTTTGTCCATTGTTTAACACTGGCACCAACACTTAGTGGGACCTTGATATATGTGAAATCAATGAGTAAGTTACCAGTACCATTGTTTCCAGGAAATGCTCATGTATTACTCTTGTGTATATGATTTTCCCTTTATTAAACTATTGGTGAGTTTTTAGTCTATAGCAAAGAGTAGTTCATTTTTTTCCTGTGAGTGTTTTATGAAAGTCTGTTCTGTCAATTTAAACGGATAGCATTCTTGAGGATTGAATCAATGCCTTATTTATTTTGCATCATCTCTCTTCCTCTTGCCCCTTTCCAAACTTACGCCAGTACACCATGATCTCTGCCTAGCTGTGGTAGGCACTGAGCAGGTGTAGAGCAAGCACATGTCTAGAAATTGCACTAAGGAATACCTAATATACTTTTCTACTCCAATGTAGATTTTTAAAATTCACACTTCTCCTGGATGTAATGGGGGCACTTTGTTTCCAAATATTATTTTCCTGTTTGTTAAATAAAAGATCCTTCCAGAAAGCTATTTTTACTAATCATTAATTTGTATATTCTTAGATTCTTTTTTATAAACAAAGCTCAATTGAGTTATGAATGTCAAAGTGAGAACGAGTGTCTACAAGCTTTACATTTGTGCTATTCACTGTGACATCCTGAAAGTGACAACTATATAAAAGTGATTGACAATCAACAGCTTAAAGAAATACTTCAAATCCATCCACTGAGCAAGAAACTGCATAACTAGGGCAGAATCCCCAAGTCTGGTGAAGAGAAAAACAATTTGAGTGGACTTTGTTTTTTAAATAGAAGTGTCAGTTTGTCACACTTTATTCTGCTTTTATAGAATAAGGTTTGCAAGAATGCAATTAAATCCACATACATGGAGTTTTCAGAAAACCAATATGGCAGTGGGAGAGCTTATCCTTGTGACTGCTCACAAGTTGTCCATCTATCTACCTAGTTTAAGATGTCAAGTAAAACTCAGTGTACTTGAAAAGTAAATGGGCATATCTCAAGCTTATCTCTACCTGCCAGTTACTCTGAGCCCTCTGTACTTTTAACTGAATGACATTTAGTTTCTCATTAAAAAGGTATGTGGATGGAACTGGAGGGTATTATGCTGAGCGAAATAAGTCAATCAGAGAAAGATATGTATCATGTGATCTCACTCATATGAGGAATTCCTAATCTCAGGAAACAAACTGAGGGTTGCTGGAGTGGTGGGGGTGGGAGGGATGGGGTGGCTGGGTGATAGACATTGGAGAGGTTATGTGCTATGGTGAACGCTGTGAATTGTGTAAGAGTGTTGAATCACAGACCTGTACCTCTGAAACAAATAATACGTTACATGTTAAAAAAGAAGAAGAAGAAGAAGAAAGAAGAAGAAGAAGAAGAAGAAGAAAGAAGAAGAAGAAGAAGAAGAAGAAGAAGAAGAAGAAGAGGAAGAGGAAGAGGAAGAGGAGGAAGAGGAAGAGGAAGAGGAAGAGGAAGAGGAAGAAGAAGAAGAAGAAGAAGAAGAAGAAGAAGAAGAAGAAGAAGAAGAAGAAGAAGAAGAAGAAGAAGAAGAAGAAGAAGAAGAAAATAGCAGGAAGGGAAAAACAAGGGGGGGAAATCGGAGGGGGAGATGAACCATGAGAGACTATGGACACTGAGGGTTCTAGAGGGGAGGGGGTGGGGGGATGGGTTAGCCTGATGATGGGTATTAAAGAGGGCACGTACTGAAGGGAGCACTGGGTGTTATATGCAAACAATGAATCATGGAACACTACATCAAAAACTAATGATGTAATGTATGGTGATTAACATAACATAAAAATAAAAAAAGGTACCACACACAGCCTTCCTCACTCTCTCATCATTTCCAAAATCTGTACATCCATAAGCCAATGGAAGCATAAACTGGTGCCAGCAGAATCAGAAAAACAAACATATTAGTTTCCCAAATGATCTCTGAAATAAATTAGTTGATGTTTAAGGACAGGGGAATGTGAAGTTGAAGCTGGAGGCACCAGCGTACTTGATTCAAAACAAACATTTTCCCAACAGAAGGGTTAAGAGGATGCTCAGAATCAGACATATTTGTCAGAACACTGTTGATGTTGGCTCTACAATGCACGTGTGCAGAACTTCTTGAAAATATCTGGGCCCTTATCTTAGGGATGTTCTGTGTCACTACGGGCATAGGATTACCTAACTTCTGGGCTGACATTTCACTGAAGGAAGAAAAAATATATTAGCAAAAGCACTTACACTTTGAAAGATAAAGAGGATGCTTAAGTATATGCAAATGTAAGGCAGTTCTTAAGAAGGGAGAGACTAGTTTTGGACTTCACTGTAAAGTATAATTTTAGGAGGAAGAGCTAGCTTAAGGATGGTCCTTCTCACATGGTATCCTTCCCTTCAGTGTATGATTTGCCTTGAAGAGGGCTGGAGTGAGTTTCCAATAATGGGCACAAACATATTCCATCCCTGTTTGCATACACCTTTTCAAGATGAGTTTGCTGCTTCTTTCATTGCTATCTATCACTCTATTCCTTGGTTTCGGGCTTGGCTATGTAACTCGCTTTGGCCAACTACCCATTATCAATGTAATACAAGCAAAGGCTAGAAAATGCTCATAAGTTAGGTATTGCCCTTTCACTGCATTTGGAACTCTGAGACCCAAGACAGTCTGCTGACCAAGCCTGAGCTAGCCTGCTGAGGAATCCACATAGAGAAAAACGGAAACATCCCAGGTTAATCACCAGCCATGTGAGTAAAACCATTCTAGACAATCCAGCCCCAGTGGTATGAGTAAACCCAGGTGAAACCAGCAAAAAAAAAAAAAAAAAAAAAAAAAAAAAGTGCCCAATTGAACCCAGTCCATACTGCTGCCACAGAAATATGAGCTAATAAATGATTTTTGTTTTAAGCCACAAAATGTTGGAGTTGTTTGTTACATAGCAAAAGCTAATCATTACAAAGTCATAAGCATTATGAATCCCTGGGCTTCTGCAATCTCTTCTATCAAATTTATTCTAGAGAAATAGAAAAGAGATAAAGAAAGACTTCATAAATTACTATAGAGATTTCGGCAGGTGCTTAATACTTTTAATAATTATTTTGTTGGAAAAGTAATGCATGCAAATGGCAAAAAAAAAGTCAGTGAGTACAAAATGGCATACAATGAATCATTAGGATCCTCCTACTCTGATTTCAGCCCCCTTCTCTCAAACACTCATTATTATTAGTTCCTTGTCTGTCTTTCCAGAAAATATCCAGGCATCCATATGTATGTCTTCATACACAAATATGATCATACTACATATATTACCTTCCTTTTTTGACTTACTTACATCTACCCCCACAATATCTAAGCTGAGTTGATATTTATCATCTCCCCCATAGTATCACATTTAGACATCTCTCATCCTTTTAGTAGCTGCATAATATTACAGACAGCCCCTGATTGGAGATGGTTCCATTCACAATCGAGGTCATTTTTAAACTCCAGTTAGATAATATTCTGTTCGGGAAGGAATAGCTCAACCTACTCCCAGGGAACTAGGAAACCTGGGTTCCATCCCTATGAGCCCCAAAGCAGACCAACAAAGTAAAAAACTCACCTACCTTGCTAGAATGTAAACTTGGCAAGAGCAGGAGTCTTGTCTATCTTGTTCACCACCATCTCTTCAGCAATGCAAAGAGCACTGTCAAGTATTTAGTGAATCAATGAATGAGTGAATCCAGAACAGAAGGCAAGTCATAAAAGGGTTATGAAAATCAAGAAAAAGAAGTACTCCAGTATCAACAAAGAGTCTCTAGAAAGAATCACTCTTTTTTAGCAGCTTAGAATATGAAAAAGGGGTACTTGGCACCAGTACGGTACCCAATAAATGTTTTTGAAATGAATGTATGTCTTAGAAGAAGACCAGAAACTTTGATAAATGGGGTTCTTGTCTGTAAAACTTCTAACTGGCAATCTGCAAAAAGACACATCAAAATGGTCTGTAAATTTTCAAGATGAAGGTCTAGGGTCAGGCTAAAGATCAGAGAGTAAGATCAAGGGCTGCCACTGGCCCTGTTAGCATTCCACCCTATTGAATCAGCTCTCTGAGGAAGGGAGTCTACGAGGCAGGGTAGAAAGAAAAGAGGGACATTGTTGGAGCAGCCCCAGCAACCCCAAACTGAATAAGACATATAAGAGTCCCCTGGGTGAATACAACCATTCCCCAAGTGTGATGATAAAAGAGCATGATCGTACTGAAAAAAAGGCAACTTTAAAACATGGTGATTGCTGCCCACATATCAAAGTTGATTTTATAATCTTTGAGAGGAAGGAGAATGATAACATCTTCACACATGGTCAAGATATTAGCAAATGTTGATGTCAGTCTTGAAATCTTCCAAGATGCTTATATTCATGTGTTCAGTGCTTCCTCTCTATGCTTCCACATTCCCTCACCTTACAATCCCTGCAATGCCACTGCCTCTTACCTTGGGTTTTTCCCATGATTAGTCTCCTTGAGGGAAGGACTCTCTAATGTATTGACAAGCACACAGAGTATACATGATAGGTACTTAATTATACTTCTGATGACACTATGCAGACATTCTTATCCACTGCTAAACACTGGGACTCATTATTGGTGCTATTGGTGACTTGACAATAGCATATAAACAGTCACTGAAGAATCTCAGAGAGAGAGATTCTAATGAAGAATCTGAGAGAGAGGGAGAGAGAGCATGTGTGCCGCAGAGCCGCAGAGTCGAATGTGTATACACTGATTGACAGCACATTGAAAGCAGATGGTCTTCTTCTTACTGGAAGTTTCATTAAGTTTCTAGGTATTTGGCCAATTAGGAAAGGGATGGAAGACCTGTCTTTACACTGTCAGCATGATGACTGGGTATTTAAGAAGAATTGGCATGACTCAAGAGGTTCTAGAAAATGTGCCAGAACTCAGACTTTCAAGAAAGGCTCTCTCACTTTGTTTTAACCAAGGGGAATTACATCATCTACAAACAATTCACACACACACAAAGAAATGAAACATTGTGCTAATTAGGTGGTGGGGTTTTCTATAATCAACATCCTGAGAAAGGCTGAAACCCCTCCAAGCGGCAGAGGGTGAACATCAAAGAAAGCCCTTCTCAAAACAGACCTTATCCAATGTACTCACCCTTACTGCATCTTTTTACCCATCTCCTTTGTAATCTAAGCAGGTGACAACTTCATTCAGTTGTTAGCAACAAGAGGAGGTATTGATTCCCTGCGAATGTCCTAATGACTGGAGACTGGGGCACAAACCATAAATGGAGACTTTCTGATTCCAAGTGAAATTATAGTTTGCCCTGTGAGATTGCACAATAAATCAGGGGAAAAACCAGCCAACATAGGACTCTGGGGTCACTGAAGTGATGTTGACACATTACAATAATGAGAACTTGAAATACCTCATGCCCTATTGATTTTTAAGCTGAATCATTCCCACTGCAGAAGATTACAAGACTCTGTCTTGGAATCATGGCTCACACGGGAGATGCTGATGAAAAATACACCCAATCCAATCAAAATGAAAAGCTTTACTTGTACTTATTACAAATCTAATACCATTGTCCCTAGGCTGTGTGATAGGCACTTAACCTACAATGGGGAAAAAAAAAAACCACATTTTTTTTCCTTTTAATTAAAATTTTCTGTACCTTTTTTTACACATGGCTCTTTGCTGAGTCTATACAGTAAAAAGCACCCCAAAGAAAACAGGCACAAAGGCTCGATTAGTGCATAAAGGGCAATTTCTTTATGCTTTTCTAATTCCAGGGTAGCTTTCAAGTTCCCTGCATCACCATATCATTTTGAAGAATGGAAAATCATGTCCTAACAACCAACTTATTTCCTAGTCAATAGGAAAAGATGCATTCCACCAGCATCTAGCATCTACAGTAAACAAAGAATGCCTTGCTAATCTTCCCTTTTTCCCTAAAAAGTGCTCCATGAAGCTGAATAAACACAGTTGTGTGAGGACAACTAGTGACATAAGTTAATTACTAACCTGTCACACAGAGAATGGTAATAATTTATTTTCACTGTTGCATTAACCACAAGTCGCTTTTTGCCAATATGAATAGGGTGTGCTGGGGGAGAAGGCACTAGAACATTACTGCTTGATGTATACTCTATATAAGGTTGTATCAATATTTTAGTTGGGAGATCAGATATAAATGATGCCACTATTTTTACTATGCATATTGTTCTAGTCATAATTTAGAAAATAATTACCCACATATCTCAAGCTTCAGGAGAGAGAGAACTAGTAGGTGGAAATAAGACAGTCTTTCCACACAGGATTCTGAAAACATTACCTAATTATTATAGATATAATTATTACTTGGGTTTACCAGGACTTACTACATAATAAATATTCTGACACAATCCAATATGATCATACACTCTCTGAAAACACTTATTGAAAAAAAAACACTTATTGAGACTCTAATATGGGCCAGGCATTGTGCTAAGAATTAATTACATATTGTCCACCTGTTTTCCATTTTCATGAAGTTTATAACATATCATTACAATCTGATTGTTGAGATGAACACCTGCAGGCAAAACCTATGGGTCTAAAACAGCCTGATTATAGAACAAATCTTGACATTCTTCTGAGGAGGCTGACTGAAATAAACAATGTTCCTTACAAGCTACCTTGTCTTTCTTCGCTCTCAGATTTTCTGATTAGTTTTTCCTCTATTAACTTCATCTGATGACCTTTTACTCTTCTTGAACATATATGTTTCTGCTTATAAATCTCCCTAAATTCTGCTATTTCATTAATTTTATTAACCTCAGAGTAGCTAGCCGGAAACTGTCACCTTCTGACCCGGGTACAGTCAAGACCTAGTGTTCATATCACACTTCTTGGTAGGACACAGTTCAAAAATTGGTATAAAGGAGGCCTCTGTGGGTTACCCCACATGATCTTGTCCTGCTGTAGCACTTGAAAGAGCTGTTAGTCTGTCTTCATGCCAATTTCTTCCACAAGCCTTCCCTGGCTTTCAAGAATCATTGACACCTTTCTGCAGAGAGTGAAAAAGGAACTGAGAACTTAAGGGCTTTGCAGGTCTGTGGAGGACACCAAGCTCCACATCACGTTTCAGAAGTCTGCTCAATTTTGACCCACCTATTCCAGCTAATGTCACCTCAAGAAGACCTCATCAGTCAGCATTGAACAAGCTTCTATCTAGTGTCAGTTATAAAACACAGTAGTTAAGCAGCTGTTTATGGACTCAGTCTCCCTGTGGTCAGATCCAAGGTCTACGCAGTATGAGCTGTGTGATCTTCGGTAAATTGCCTTACCATCTCTAAAACTGCTACCTCATCTGTACAATGACAAGAAGGACCGCCCCTGCCACATAAGGTGCTTGGGAGGCTGAAATAAGCCAGTTAATGTACAGTGTCTTCCCCAAGTGCTTGTCAGATACTCAGGGCATTTTAGCTGTGATGTTTTTCCCCAAGAGCATCAGGGCCTTAGCTTGGAGGCATTTGCTTTGATTTTCTGAGCTCAGTTCAGCAAGGGGCAATGTGGTGTAGCAACAGTTTTAGATAACCGTGCCTCGACTGATATGTTCCAAGTGGGCAGCCAAATTGATTCCCATCTGACTGTTCCTATATTAGCAAGACCACAACATGGCTATTAAAGTTAGGCACTGAGGAATGGTTCTAGCTGTTTAGAAACACAATCTAGCTATTCCAGCAACACGCATGCCTAGCAACAGCAGGCCCCAAATCCACTTGTTCAAATGAATAGCAAAAAGTCAAATGAAGCACATGAAGAACAACAGATGAAATAAATTTCCAAAAATTAAATAATACCACTATTTTCTTTCAAATAGGTCTCTGTCGCCACTTACATTGCCGATCTAGTCCAAATTTATGAGACAGAAACAAAAGAACATGTGTCATTTATAAATGCCAATTTATAAATACCAATGCTGGAGGCCATGCCTTCCAAATTCCCCTGGCCATTTTCTACAAGACACCCTAGAGTAGCACATATCTTTCTTGTTAACATTTCATGGAATCTTTCCATAAACATACGCTTGTTCTTGTCGTCAACATTTTGTCCTGTCACTGCAACAGATGGCTTTACACTGGAGCATATGAAAATATTAAATACTTTATAAGTCTGGTGGAAATATGAAATGCCTTTGGAGGAATGAATAGCTCCATGATTAACGTAAAGCAGCCATGCAAGATTCTGTTAGAAATAGGTACCTTTAAGTTGTGTTTTTGAGTAGGCATGGTCACCATCAACTCTACATCTTCACTGAAAGTTGACAAATGATGAGGGGCTCCGTGTGCCATACGACAGACTTGGGCCATGCCGAAAAGCAGAACATGCTGCTATAGAGAGCCGTGAAATACTGCAGTGTGTAACCAAGGAGGGTTGTGAAATCTACCTCGTGGAGATCTAAAAGCCAGAAGAAGCCTCCATCTGTCTGAGATGGTCAAATAAAGTAAGCTTAAAGACAGAGCAGTGAGTTAAGGGATAGTGAAGTCAGCTAGCTGATTGTTCTATAGACCCAGTTCCAGGTATTATTTCTTTTCAGAGCCATACTGATAGATGTTTACCTAACCAAATGAGAGCTGCCATCCCAGCCGACCCAGGGGCATGACCAACAGATCTGTGAATGAGGTTCAAATCATGAGTAGTGGTTAAGATGAGGGTTTCTCAAGCCAGACTCCCGAAAAGCACCGGTTGTATCCTCTTGGCAAGTTACTCAAGCACTCTGTGCCTGATTCTTCGTTTGTAAGTGGGGATAATAAGAGCATGTACACCATGAAGCTGTTGTGAGGACAAATGAGTTAACATACACAACCCGCTTAGAATACCGACTGGCATATGGTGGATGCCACATAAACGCTGGCTATTCTCTATATTTAGTGCTATGTTTCTGTAGAAATAAACATTAAGATGTGGGTAAGATTTTATATTTTTCCTGGTATTGGTTTGTGTGCAACTGGCATTGACTTCCCACAGGCGCAACATATTAATGTTTTCCGTAATGTGCATGAATCAAAAATCACCAAAGCCCGCTCCTGGGCATTTATCCCAGAGATGTGACACTCATGCTCACAAAAACCTGCACAGAAATGTTCATACCAACTTTGTCTGTAATAGCCAAACACAGCCCAGACGTCCTTCAACAGGTGAATGATTCAAGAGTTGTGGTACATATGTACTGGGGAATAGTCCTGAGCGATTAAAGAAACAAACAAACAAACAAACAATGATTGATACACGCAATAACTCAGACAGAAATCTAAGAAATTATGATGAGCAAATAAGCCAATCCCAAAAGGTTAAATATTGTGTGATTCCACTTTGCCAACATTTCAAAATGATAGAATTTTAGAAAGGGAGGACAGATTAGTGGTTGACAGGGTTTAGGGATGGGGGTTAAGTGTCCTTGTAATGGAAGCAGCTGCTATCTTGTGTGTGGTGGTAGATTCATCAACCTACACATGTGATAAAGTTGTATGTAACTAAATACACATACACAAATGAGTACAAATAAATCTGGGGGAATCTGAATAAAATCAGTGGATGGTAGCAATGTCAATATCCTGGATGTAATGGACTACTATGGTTTTGCAAAATATTACTCTTGGGGGAAACTAGGTAAAGTGTACAAGAGATCTCTGTATTATTTCTTATGCTTGCATGTGAATCTACAATTATCTTGACAAAAGTTTCAATTAAAAACACTGCCACAGCTTAAATGAAGGTGAAGAATGAGCACCGTGAATACATTTAGGCGACGACCAACCTCCTTCCCATATTTTCCCACATTAAGGAAACACTGCTCCTTAAGAATCACCCTGAATCTCTGTAGACACATTACAAAACTATCTAATAAATTTAAAAAATATTATTTTGTCTAATGATGCATAAATTATACCGATTAGTTCTAGGTTTTATATATTCATTTGGTATGTTTAAAGGAACTGAGGTCTGCTGAGTGAAGTACACAGGTTTCTGAAGCAATCTGAACAGCGCCTGCCTTTCTCTGAAGTGTTTTATTATTCCGAGTCGGGCCTGCTGAATCTCCCAAGGTATGAAGTTCAGTTCGAGATAAAAATATTTTATCTGCCCTTACAGCAAATTGAAAGGCTATATAAAGGGTTTTGTTATTGCAGTGTTTTCATAAATATATAGTAAACATCTTTCACAGTGGGAAATTCGGCACAAAATACAATTTTCATACACAGCCATTCATGTGGCTTGCACAGGAAGATGAAATGACCCAGAGATGAATAAAAAAAATAATAGTATACAACTTTTAGCAGCCCACATTCCCTGACAGACACACGCAGCTGGAAGGATAAGGATCATGATTTTGCAGTACCTCCGATGAATGACAAGTGTCTGCAGCATCGGGGGAATTTCGTTTCCTTTGTGGCCAAACCATTACAGTTAACACTTAGCTTTATCATTTTCAGAAATTGCCAACAGCCAACCACACCATTTCAGAACACATACCAACCCCAAACCTTAGCCAGGACATAATTTTAAATCAGGCCATTTTGGGGTTTCTTCACCTCCTTTTATAAGTCTCTCTTAAGCACATTTTCAAAACAATTTGGGTTGCCTATGTCTAACATACAATATCAACGTTGCTATCTAAGGTGATCTGTATCCACTTGGGGGTGAGGGGCTGACCGTATGTATTCCAAAAATGGAAGCTCTTTTTTTAATAAACTAAATATTTTTTGTTATCAAAATAGTGCATGTTTGTTAAAAAGAAAAAAGGAATAAAGGTTAAATTTTTTAACGGTTTCATTGAGGTATAATTAATATACAAAAACCTGCAAAGGTTTACTGCATACAATTGGATGAGTTTGAATATATGCAGCCACCCATGATACCATCACCACGATCAAGGTAATAAACACATCCATCATCTCCAAAAGTTTCCTTGTGTCCAGTGTGTGCGTGTGTGTGTGTGTGTGTGTGTGTGTGTGTAGAACACTTAACATGAGATCTACCCTCTTACACATTTTCAAGTGCACAATGCCATGTGGCTAACTCCAGGCACCATGCTGAACAGCAGACCCCTATAATTTATCTGTCTTATATAATCCTAAAAGCAATTTCTCCGTGTTTCCCTGTTCCCTTCCCAGTCACATGCCACAGTAACCACAGAGGTGACCACTCTGAGCAGTCCCTTAGTTATCTTTTGCAATTTCACCATGTATATAAAGTGTTTGCACATGTGTGCTAATTTCCTAACAAACTTTTCCTAACACATTTCTGAAGTTCAGATACTTGTTCACTTCCAACACCTCAGCCACTACTTCAGGACGATATAAGGTCCATTCTGTTCAGGGTATCCAATCCCCTATTGTTAGGCATCTAATTTGTTCCACTTTTTCTTCCCACTATACACTATGCTGTAGTCAACCAACATGCATCTTTGTAAATTTGAGCAATCATATAAATTCTGGAGGTGGAAACACTGGGTCAAAGCAAGTATTTTTTTATTTTTTTATTTTTTTTAAGATTTTATTTATTTATTTGACAGAGAGACACAGCAAGAGCAGGAACACAACCAGGGGGAGTGGGAGAGGGAGAAGCAGGCTTCCTGCTGAGCAGGGAGCCCAATGCGGGACTCGATCCCAGGACCCTGGGATCATGACCTGAGCCAAAGGCAGACACTTAACGACTGAGCCACCCAGGCACCCAAAGCATGTATTTTTTTATATACAAAAATTTCCAAATTGTTTTCCACAAAAGAACAAACCATCCCACACTCTCTCCGACATAGTATAGAATGCCTATCTCATTAAACATATTATTTTCCAATATAATCCATGAAACATTTATATATACAGATGAAACTTTCACATATGTACATATATGGATATATATTCCCATCCTTGCTGGTATTTACATTTATTTTTCTGAAAACTATACTCATGTTCTTTGCCAATTTCCCTTCTGTGTCATCAGTCAATCTATATATCCATCCAGCCACAATCCATCCACATATTCTGACAAGACTAAAGAAACGTTAGTCTTAATAAGAGGATCACAAGGACCATCCAGGGCTATCCAAACATGATCTATATCAGATCCATTTTTCACCCATGTTAAAATAAAGACTTCTATGGATTTGAGTCAAAAAGGGGAGAAAATGGGCTCTGAAGTCACAAAGTTTCAAATTTGATTGCCAATCTTTCTACTTACTAGCCATTGATAACGCTAGAAAAAAACACCTCAAGACTCAGTCTGCCCTCATGAAAAATGGGTCTAAGAACTCTGCACCTCATAAAGCTGCTGGAGTACTCAATTCAGCAATGTATATCCAGAAGTTAACACAGTGGATGGCTCATTGCAAACACTCAATAGACAGTATCTGTAATAATGACAGTAATAATGTATAATTCTATATATCGAGCAGTTAGCTAGTGCATTACAACAAAGCCTGGCTTCTTTTTCTATTAGAAGCAAAAGTTGAAGCCTGAACCACTTATAACATATGCAACCTTTATATTTTTAGTTCTCTGGGGAAATTTGATAATAGAGACTTGGCCAAAATTCATTTTCCCTTTTTTGGACACATTCTTCTCAATGGCACACAAAATTTATCGCTGGTTGTCTTTATTTTAAAAAGTAGATTCTCTCATTAAATGTGGAAATATGTTAGAATCAAAACCACTGAATATAGAATTAAAATGGCCACTTTAAATCCAATTTCCTTTTTTTAAAAATTCAACTAAGTGAAATATATGTATTTTAGCACTATAGACTAATGGGCGACACTTACAGAACTTTATTGGGTACCCTTAGCTATGTGAGTTTATTCCCACTTAATTATCATTGAACAATAAATTCTCGTTCAATCTTAAACCATTTCCTGAACCAACACTTAGATGGAATAGGTATTCCACAAAAGCCAATTCAATGAACTTAAAAAAGGAAATGTGATGATAATGGATCCAATGTTGGTCTTTTGACAGTTCTGAAATGGGATTCACTCTGCTTTCTCTGTGTAAATGTGAGTTCACTGGGCCTGAAATACGTAAGAACAACTGCAATGGTTTCCACTTCCAGTTTAGTTCCCAGAATTTCCCTGGGTTGGGGGAGGAGGGCTCAAGAGCTACTTTTCATGGCTTTGGCAATGCTGAATGGCCACACCACAGCTGTTCAAGCACAGTGACGCTTCTCTCATACGAAGGAATCTGTGGCTCCCCTCGAGTAGAATGCAATCTATTCTTGCGGTTCAGCATCTTCGAGTTTTTTGTGGAGCAAAGCATAGTGAGCTATGTATTAACCCTTAAGTCATGTAAAGTTTGGGTCAAAAGTTTCAGGAGGCAGCTGACAGGGAACCAACATCTGTTAGATCGATGGTTCCTGCTGCTACTACCTCCTCTTCCCCCAGTATTTTGTATTCAAAATGTAAGATATTTTCTTTTAAAGTACAAACCCATGCATACCCTTGATAAGAATTTTTTTAATCCCTCCATCCATTTATTCATTCATTCATCTGAAATAAATTGAGATTCTCAGTGCTCATCTTGGTTTTCTGAACAACCTATGGTATCCACGTTTAATCGCAGACTTGAAAGATCTTTTCTTCTCCTAACACAGAATAAAGTATGTCAAATAAGCACTTCTATTTAAAAACCTACTCAAATTGGTTTTCTCTTCATTGGTTTTACTACATGCTGGAGATTCAACAGAGAATGAGATTGGCATGGTCATTCCCACGGTCTAAATGTGGGAGGAGAAGTGGATTGGCTTTAGCAAGATCAAGCTGGGAATCAACGTGCCCACATCCACCATATCCCACTTGGTATGACCACACTGGGCTCCCTAGAAAATTTTTAAAGTGCCAGGCAACCAAAGAGTTAAGTTTCTTGAAGCCCCTTAGGAGATACAGTTCAATAATTTCTATTTTTCTAATACCACTATTAAATGGGGAATAAAACAAAGATAATCTATCCTGAAAATTATGCTCTTCTGAATATGACTCTTTTCCTTTTTTGTTGTTGGAGGTGGTCATATAAAGAGAGCTCACGAGTCTTTCTGATTCTGGTGCAGTGTACATTTACAAGTAGTTAAATAGCAAAATAAAGCTGTGAGCATTAGCATTCACTCTCACTTAAAAATGGTTAAGTTAATTTACAATTAACCACCCCCAAATAAAACTAAAAATGTCTTCTTTCAAAACTCAAGTGAAGATGTTGCCTAAACAAGTATGCTTCTGCACATATACAAATCTGAATTGTTAAAGAGCCTGGCAAGATGGAAAGGAACACAGACTGTAGAGTTTAAATCCCAGCTCTGCCACTTATAAGCTGTGTGACCTTGGGCAAATTATTCAGCTTCTCTGGGCCTGGGTTCTCTCCTCCATAAAAAGTAGATAAGAACAGTATCAACCCCTTAGGCTTATCGTAAGGATTAAATTAATTAGTATTTTAAAATATCAACAACAGTGCTTGGCACATATGAAACACTATTTCAGCATTTATTAAATAAATAAGCTAGTAAGCCTCTGTGCCAAACCTTTAAAGATAAGGAGAAAATAATGGTGTTTGAATGCTGAGAAGGAAGAAGGAAGGTTCTTGGAACTACTGTTGCGTGACTCATTTTGTGATGCTGCATTTCTATTGACATCAGTACCATTGAAAGAAATCTCATTTTTCAGCACTTATGAGAGGTAACACTGAGTAAATCAGGGAAAAGTAGGTACTTTAATCACAATGACCCATGTCATATTTATAAAGAAAGATGCTCAAAGTAGGCAGCTGTAAAATTTTAAAGTCAAATTGTAAGAAAATATGGACCTTCTGATTTTGCATTATGATCCATTCACGGTACCCAGTTGGAAATTTCAAAAGTTTAATAACTGAAATCCATGTACCTTATCCAGTCTCTTGAAAAATCAGACCATGTACATATTCATCAGAGCATCACTGATATCGCCTCGGACAGGGTTTCTCAATTTTGGCACTCCTGGCATTATGGGCTGGAAAATTCTCTGTTGTTTTGTCCTGTGCATCCTAGGATGTTTAGCAAGATCCTGGTCTCTACCCAGTGGATGCCAGTAGCACCCCCTGTGCAAATTTGACAACCCAAAATGGCTCCAGTATGTTACCAAATGTCCCTGTTGTGGGGAGGGGAGTGAGAAAATCGTTCCTGGTTAAGAACCACTTGCCTAGGGCCTCTTTTGAGTACCCATTTTGTGTATCTTTCTAAATTCAGAGTAATAAATTTCAATGGTATCTTGGTATATTGAAGTCAGAAAAATATGGAGCCTAATCGCTTACTCTAATTATAGAAAGTCTTAAAAATTTCTCCCTCCATCTCTAAATTAGGCATACCAATACCTACCTCACAGAGTTAAGAACCAGAGAAAATCTGCTGAAGATCCCAGTCCAATGCACAACACACAGAGGCAGTGAGTGCCCAGGGAGAAATCAGCGCTGTGTGGTTATTTCTATTACTGCGGATGCATTATCACATCATCATCCTCATCATCCTCGTCATTATAATAAAAATGGAAGGCCTCTATTCAAACATTTAAATAACTATAATAGACAGAACTGGTACTTTCATCTCATTAGCAAACAAGCAACTGATTTCCTTACAAGTAGAGATTTCAATTAAACAACAAAGAAATCTATCCCCAGGTAGCAAATGCAGATGCAGAATTATCAGGAAAAGGAAAGGAAAGGCAGAGGAGGCCTTCCTAACAGATAGCCCTTAAGTGGTCCTCTTTCCAAAGCAAAGGCCAGGATACAGACCATCTTGACACACTTGGTTGTTGCTGGTTTTCTGTGCTGGATTGACATTGCAAAGTAAGGAATACTGGGGCTTCTCGATTGTCTGTTTGTGTGTATGCGTTCTCTGTGTGATCGAAGTTTATCAAGCCAGTTTAGAAAATTTAACCAACTAACCAAAAACTGCTGTGAATCCAACGTGGCTCATTGTGACTACTAATTACTCTGTAAGTAAAAAAGGGCCATTTTAAAGAACTGAGTTTTGGCTAATCAGATAAACATGAATAGAGAATTGAGACGACTTCTGTAGAAGTAGAGAAAAAGCAATAAATATATGCCCACCATTGCATAATTTAAAAAAAAAAAAGAAATTACTGCCACCCTGGAAACATGGATACACTATTTCTGCTGTAATTATACCATTTCTCAAAAAGCCTTTCCTGGCCTTCATGACACTGGCAGTAGCTGAAAGATTACTCACCACCGATTAATGTTAGGGAACTAACAACCGCATTTCTTGCTTTTCCTTTAAACCCAACTGAAATAATTTCACAAGAACTTGCAAAGACAAAATTGTATTAAGAACGTCCAATTGATCCTATTTACATTTGCTACATCAAAGTATTCAGACATCATAAGGAAATGTGAAACGGGGGCCTTCCAATACCTTATAGGTTATGCAAACACCTAAGCCGAAAGAACACTTTGAAATTTTTATGGAGCAGGAAAAATTGGAAGTATATTAATCTAGGCAGTGAAATTGGGCTTTTTGTCATTTTTAATTGCTTAAATTCATAACCTAGTTTTGCTGAATCAGAAACGAGTTGCTAAAGCTGACACAAGCTGTTTCAGCGTTTCGGGTGAACGCGCGCGCACACACTGCATAACTTTTCATATAAACTTTATATCTGTCAATAAAAAAACACTCCTGAAGACTAGGACACCATAGCTATTGGAAAATTAAATATAAAGATTTCCAAGCTGAACATTATATGTTACAAACTGACTTTTAAAAGAATTACTTAATTCTTTTAGTACCCTGCAAGCAGAGGGAGGGGGCAGCATGAGCACCAGATAGACAGGATTGTCATTTTGTTATATGTAATTTAATTCAAATAAATTAAAATGCATAATTAAGAAATTCTGCATGCCCCTATTTGCTCTTGTTTACTATTGCTTATAATACATGCAAGCGCTCAACTCTGCATGAAAATGAAGGAAAACAAACAGAAGACCAAAGACGTCCACCCCTAAATATGTACAAAGACCTAATGTATTATCACATTCTGGAGTTTTCAGATGTATAACAAAATAAAGTTGAAAGTGCAAAAAACTTTAAAGGTCCATGCTTTTCTCCCTCGCTATTTATTTTTATGTTTGTTGAAAAAATCAATACAAGATGGGGATTCAAGTCTCATAAAAGGACTTTCGTTTTAATTCCATTAGAATTACTTCAAAGAACTTGTTCCAATCCACTGTGATGACTTTGAGACTAACACACATGAATTTAAAAAAAATAGCTATAACTAAACATAAATAGAAGTTTAATTAATAATAGTAAAGATTAATTTTTATTTCATAAAAATCCTTCCTTTTTTGGACTACATTCCACTTCTCTGGTCCTGCAAATTCTGCTCAAAACCTAATAGAAAAATTATAAATTTAGCAGAAAACAAGATCAAAATGATCTTTCACTGGACATTGTAATAGTTATTTAGCTCAAGACTGACCTATCCAACCAGGTTCTCTGTAATCAAAGAGAAAATGAAAAAGGGTACATACTCTGATTCTCATTAAATATTCTCAAAACATGACCCTTTATTCTCAAAAGCTTACAACTATAGTTTGGAAGAAGGCAATTGCTGCAAAAAAAAAAAAAAAAAAAAAAGCCCTTTACATGAAATCTACTTTAACTTTTGTGTCATACTCACAGAGAGACAAAAAAATTGGAAAAAAAAAAACAATATGTGATACTTAAATAAGCTGGCCCATAAGTCAAGGCTGATGATTGTTTCTCCAAAGTCCAAGTAAATACAGATTAAAATGAATCCAGATTCTACAATTAAGGCGGGCAATAGAGAAAACAGAAGTTTGAGGGGCAAGGTTACAAAAGACGAACATAAAAATATGCTCAGCCCAATAAAGTTAAAGCAGGCAAAGTGCAATGTTGTAAAAATCCATCACTTGGTGATAACAGAGAGAAGATTTAGCTCTTTTCATATACTAAAGGCATTCTCCAGAATTTATTTGCTTGGTTAAAATGGAATGACAAGGAAGTTTGAATATTTGCCTTTATTTATAAGATTAGGGTACAGCAGATTGCCTGATATTAATTGGTTCTTGTATATGAGCAGAGAATACAAAAAAAGAAAGAAGGGAGGAAGGAAGGAAGGAAAGAAGGAAGGAAGGAAGGAAGAAAGAAAAAAGAAAAAAGAAACGAAAAGGAAAGGAAAAAAGAAAAAGAAAATTAGGTTCCAATTATCCTTCAAGGTGCAAAACATTTGTTATAATAAAAATGCAGTAGTAGAAGATATCTGGAAAGCTTTCTGTGCTCGGGTACAAAAATAAAGACAGATGGAAAGAAATACAGGTGGATGGAGAGAGAAAAGGGGTAGAAAAGGGGAAAAATAAGGAAAAAAGAGAGGGGGAAGGAGGGAGCAAGGGAGAGAGAGAAAGGGAGAGGAGGAAGAAGTAAGGGAGAAAAGAAATATTCCCCTATGGGTAATACTCCCTCCAACTCTTCAGAGAAGCAATTTTCTCCTCATAATCCGTGAGTATTCTAACAGAGACGAAGCGCTGGCATGTGTGAAGAGTGTGAGTGGGCAGATAAGAGTTGAAAAATCCTGCTTTCTGTATGAAAATCATGAATGCTGCCCGCATTCCCTATGAATGCCAGTGGTAAACAGCTGTTGCTGATGGACTGTAGTTTACTTACTTGAACAACAACCCTCTTAAAACTTAATCACAGCAAACCACAAAGGCAAGTTAGTCTGTTTCCCAAACACATTTACAATCATGGCCTTTGGATTTCCGAAGATACATTTTGATCAAAAATAGGGAATCACAGTTGAGGAAGATTTTAGAGTCTTCAACCAATTTACTACCCAGCTACCCAAAAGAAAGAGGATTACACAATCATCTTTTACTGCCTCCATTATTGCTTGCATTCGTTTCTATGTGAACAAAATTAAAACCACATGAAAAATGAGTAAATTATGAGATATCTAAAGATACTCAAAAAGTGACTCTTTCAGCAAGGAATTTAATGAACAATTTCTAAGATGATTTTGCCAACAAAACTTTTGGATTCAGAATTCCCCTGGGGCCCCTCTTAAGTAGGGGGAGGCACAGCTCTTATGTCAACAGAAATAAGTAAAACCACCAATTTCATTGTAATCTGAAAATAATGGCTCGAGGGATAGGCTAAGATTTGAGTCTTCCAGGTGATCCTTGTAGGCCGATAAATGTCGTATTCAACACTCTGCATATTTTTTAAATGCCTGGCAGGTAATTCCATCACTTTGGAAGTCAGAGCACATTTCTCCCACTTGATCTCTCAAGAAGGGCAACTCTTGTTTAATTTAATGAAATGATACAAAGCCTATTTCTTAAGTCAAAGCATTTCCAATATTGTCAATATAATCTATCTTGGGAGTCAGGAAAAGCAGAGAAGGTAAGGGCCCACCAGCGCAACCAGCACGGTAGACATGTTTACACAAACATGCAACACATATTCCCACACACGCACACACATGCCCCATTGGAACGTGAGCGTGCCAACTTTCCAAAGGCACGGCCCATCTGGCCAGTCATTTCATAAACCTCCCATTTAAAGAACCGCGCAGCTCTTGCAAAACCCCCTGCTAGCCTATTGGGACTTTTACGGGGTTCCTTATAAACGCTTATTCATCTCTGGAAATAAAGTTAAACGGAGCCAATGAGAATGGGCAATGAAGTTCCCCGCTAACTTCTAGTCAGTAAGGAAAATCGATTCATCTCTCCGGACTCCTCCGCAGCCGCAAACGCCCCTCGCCCTCTCCAGATGTCCTGCGCCCCTGGGTGCTCCCGGGGCGAGCCCTGACCCAGCCTCGGAGGTCCCGGGCTCGCCTCACGTACCGAGTCTCACTCACGCGCTGCAAACACATCCGCAGCCTCCCATCGCCGCTTTGGTTTACCCGGATTCCTGCCGCCGCCAAGTCCCTATTCTAATCAGCAGCCCTGGAGGCGCACACGCCACCCTCTCTGCGTGAACGTTGGACAGCGGCTGACGGCGGCTCCTCTGCCACAGGCAGCCAAAAATGTCAGTTTGCACACTCCTCCCCCCTGTCGCCCGCCCCCGGTCCCCGTCCCTCTCCCACCCCCTCCCGCGAGTCAGTGGGCTTCAGGAAACCTCTGCAGAAGCTGCCTTTTCTCCATCCCTCGCTCTCCCTCTCTGCCTCTCCTTCCCTGACAGTGTTTAGAGCCCTCTTTTCTCGCCTTACCTGAAGGGCATCTCCCACGACTGCAATTAGCTGCCAAGATTTCATTGTCGGCTGCAAAGTGCCTCCTGTTTCCTCCCCGGGAGAACACGGGAGAAGTCCGAGGCAACAGCAAACGGCAGCCACGTGCTAGCAATGTAAATGACTCCAGTCATCTGTCGTGCGCGCCGTGCCTGAGCTCGCCCTGGCTGCCTGGCAGCCTGACACTACCGCCAGCAGGTGCAGAACGCGCCGGGAGAGAGAGCGAGCAGCCCGAGCAAGGAGGCATTCAACGTGGAGACGCACACAAAGGGAGGCCACCAAGCTTCCCGGGTGGCCTCGGCCTCCGCGCCAAAACACTCGGCCAAATTGGACGCCCAATGTTTTTGCAAAGTCTTGCAGCCGGGGGAAGACGGTGGAGGCTGAGGCTGCGTAGGTCCCGCCTCCTTGCTTCCCGGAGCACTTGCAAAGCACCGAGCAGGCGGCAGTATGTCGCCGCTTGCCCTCCCTCTCCGTCTCCCGCACGTGTCCCTTCCCTTGTTCTTTCAAGCATTAAATATGTACCACATGACAGAATAGGGCACCTTGCACGGTCCTCCGAGTCCACACTTGACAACCAATTTTAACTCACGAGCAGTGAAATGTCTAAAGGCAGGATATAAGCACTTCCAATTACTTAACATTACTCCTGCATTATTCAAAATGTCCACGGGACAGTATTTATGACTTCCAACATGCTACTCCACATATAAATACTAGTAAAAGATGGAAAACCCCATCACTCCCCCCCCCCCCCAGCTGATAGGCTTTCCTCAGTGTTTCCCCGTGGAAACGTTTATACTTTTCCTACTAGTTAAAACTTTGTGATCTCAAATCTTCTTATATATTATCTGCTAAATGAAAATGCTCTAAAATATGACCCTGCTTTGAGGAGGAAATATCTACTGCGTCCTGTTGAACTTTAGAGATCACCTGTGAAAATGTATTTACCTTGAATAACAATGGCATCAAAGTACATTTCCCAAAAAATCCCCATAAATCTGTGACTTTTTTTTTTTTTAATTAAACGGGAATGAGTTATACCAGGCTCTGGCTATTCCCAGTCTAAATGATGCTTTTGTTAGAGACCAATCTTTTGCAGGTAGAAAAATTAGGGTTGTTTTTTTTTTTCTTTTACTTTACAGTCGGAACTGCAAGCTATATACACTAAGATGGCCTTGCTTCTTCAAGCACTTATTAGTTGAATAGGAGGGAACTAAACATGGAAGAAAATTTTATGTTTATATACAGACTACATTCGATTAACAGTGAAATATTCATTGGATTCCTGTGTCATCTTCTTGGATACCTGATTTTAGTTAAAGACCTTGTGCACAAGTGATTAGGATTTTATATATTGGTAAGCAAATTTTAAAATGCTAATAAATCGAATATTTATTTGCACATTTATTATAGCTCCATATCTTGAGGCAGTATTTCCAGGTTTTTTTGGAACATGCCAAGTCCCTTACATAACCGTCATCCATCTTTGTCATACCAGTAACAAAATGAGAAGAGTTTTTTTTTTCCTTCTATGCATTAAGACTGTTTAAATATTGCATTAATATAGTGTTTAACTTGTTCCTTATGGAGTTAAGGAAAATTGGTGTGTGTTTTCTCTGCCTGTCTTTTGCAGGGGCAGTGGTATTTAAAGGATGGTAAGATAGTATTAGATAGACCTTCCTTTTCCAGTGATGGTGCAGTACAGAATATACTATACTCTCTGATTATTTAAGTTAAAGTCTAATATATGCACATATCATCTCAGGTCAAGGTTTTCAGTGGCATTGGGTAAAATGGCAAAAGGTTTCTAGACTTTTGCTTAACCAGAACCCTGTATAATTACAGAGATACACAAAATAAAGTCATATTACTGCAGCAGAAACAGGCATTCTCAGGGGAATCATCTGATTCACAAATCACCTCACAAAATCAAGGTTAGGGGAAGTTAAGGATGGTGGCGATGGTGGGTGGTGGGTGGAAAGATAGCAAACCCTAATTACAACCCCATTGTCCCCATGTTCCCTGGCACATATGGCCATTTAATCACAGAGTATGACAACCTTGGCAGATGTTGGCAAACCTGGTTATTGATATAAATTGCTATTCTCATGTGTAAGTGCCCCAGCAAAGACTTAAAACAATGTCTGTACTAACCCAGAGGGAAATAAAGGTCCACACTAGCATCTGTGGTAACAAGATGATACACAGCTAAAATGGGTTATTTGCTTCCATTCCAAAGGAAAACAGCAATGAATGAGATCTCCAAACCAAGGACAGAAAGTCTCCCTGTGGGAATATAAATTGGTATCATCACTCCAGAAAACAATTTACTGGTAGCTATTAAAATGGAAAATGTGCACGCCTGTAACCAAGCA
This sequence comes from Eumetopias jubatus, assembly GCF_037043125.1. Taxonomy (NCBI): domain Eukaryota; kingdom Metazoa; phylum Chordata; class Mammalia; order Carnivora; family Otariidae; genus Eumetopias; species Eumetopias jubatus. The sequence continues at coordinate 74,383,314 of NW_028274818.1, read as the reverse complement.
GTTCTACTCCTAGGTCTGCCCTAACAAAACACATGTATAAGCTGTGCTCACAGATATACCTGCACCACCGTTTGTCATGGGGGGGAAAAATGACAAATACTTGTGGGCATAAGAAAATGCAATATATCCTATGATGGAATACTATATAGCAGTGAAAAATGACTAAAGTATGAATCATCTATAGCTATATAGGCATGAATGTATATGGAGACGAAAATATCTACACATACTACACAGAGCTATATAAACATATATTTCGGTCAAAATTTTGCTGACCTTAAAAATGCAAGTATTAAATGATTCATACACTATGGTACTATTTAGGAAAGATAATGCAGAAAAGGAATCATATTATAGATTTTCTGTAGTTATATAAATATTTGTGGATATATAGAAAATGACCCACAGCAGGGCTGGCCAGATTCAGCCTCTGCCTGTTTTTGCACAGCTCACAAGTTAAACCTTTTTTTTTTTTTAACATTTCAAAAGCTAAAAAAAATGAAAAGAAGAGGAATATAGGAAAAACTTAGCAAATTCCAATTTCAGTGTCCATGAATGAAGTTTTATTGGAATACAACTATGTCCACTTGTTTTTACATTGTGAGTACAAAGCTGGGTAGCTGTGACAGAGACCAAATGGCCCACAAAGCCTAAAATATTTACTCTCTGGCCTTTTACAAAAAAAGTTCCCCAACTTCTGATCTAGAAGAATGTGTCTCAAATTTATATTAGTGTTGGGAAAGGGAGAAGGGGACTGCTGTTGATGGTTGAGGTTGAGACCTCAATTTTCCTTTAAAAGAACATTTAGGGGCGCCTGAGTGGCTCTGTGGGTTGTGTCCAATTCTTGATTTCAGCTCAGGTCATGATCTCGGGGTGGTGGGATCAAGCCCCACAACGGACTCCCTGCTGAGCTTCTCTCTCTCTCTCTCTCTCTCTCCCTCTGCCCCTCCCCCTGCTCATGCTTTCTCTCTCTAAAAATACATAAATATTTAAAAAATTAAAAATTAAAAAATGAAAGAACATTTATATATAAAAGGACTGTGTGTGCTTTATGTACACAAACCCTGTAAAGATAAATATATATATAAGCACATACATATACCTTTATAATAAAGTTTGTATGTATATAAAACCCTTAAAATATACCTTTATATTATATATCTAAATATATGTATGTGTGCAATACACACACACACACACACACACACACACACACACACACACCAGCCCGCTATACACATCCTTTTTTGACTGTAAAGGAAAGGTGGACACCACTTTTTAAAGAGTGTGTGTGTGTCTGTGTCTACACACATATAAGAATATATACGTACCTGGAAGAAAAGACTCCAAATTGGTGGTTCTCGGTGGTGGAAATAAGGGTGCTTATTATTTCCTTCTTTGTTATTTCAGGTATTTGTCAATTTCCCAAATAGATGTAAATGTAAGAAAATGGTGGACACCCCTGGCCATGTGAGTTGTGACAAGTGCCATTGTGCCAATAGTTCTTTTTTCCCTCAGAAACTGCCTTCTCTCTTCAACTGTTGAATAATAAGACCTTCAAAAACACATCAAGGTTTAGCTTACACTCACCTAACATTTCTGGAAAACTCCAGTTTCTAATTGCTTCTTCATAGGAAAAAAAACAAAATTTCTAAGCTTCAATGCACTAAAGATTTTTATAAAAATCAATCTTATCCTTGAAGTAAAATGCGATGTAGATTATCCCTTCTGCTGGAAGTTATGGTAATGACCTACTGAGATATGCCTCACAATACAGTAATATTGCTTCTTTACCAGTTTGAAAATATTTTCCTATAGAAAAGCACAAAGCAGGTTCTATCTGAAAAAAATAAAATAAAATTACATAGCAACCACACTGGTGCTTTGTAGGATTACAGCAGTGGGACCTAATGATTTTCTTCATCCTGACATCTAATAATCCAGTTGCATCAGGAAAGGTGAGCTTAATGAAGCATATTCAGATGGGAGAGCATACGATTTATGATGGGCTTGTTGTGGTTATATTCCTAAATGGATCCCATTAACTCAACATCGGTTGCTGGTAAATGGCCACATTTCCTAATAGACAAATGCATGAATCACCTGGGCATCTTTTAGAAGTGTGCTCTATAGAATAGTTGACCTTACAACTTTACACTAGGACCAGGGGCATGACCTTCTTTAATGAAGCTTAGCAGACTTTCTTTGAGCAAGAAACAGAACTATTCCAACAGAACATGCATTCTACCTCCTCCTCATTTACCAGGTACATGTAACCTTATCCTTGGGGTGGTATGTATGGAGATCACTACTGAGAAGATTTTTTAAATAGTGTTACAACAAGCAAGTATTGTTTTCAATCCTTTTTATAATTATAAAACCAGTATTTTTTTTTTTTTTTTTTACAGAGCTACACCTTTATTTATTTACTTTTCAGGAAGTTTAAGTCCTTGAAGGGTACAGCATCACACCGATTCTGTGGCCAATGGCTTTAGCAGGAAGGTTGCTATGGAATTTGGCACATACCATGCCACTGTTTCCATGAGCACGAGTTTACTTTTCCCAGATTACTCTGGTTTTGTACAGTTCGCCACCAGGAGTCACTGTGTTGCGCTTTCCTCTGTACACAGAAGCATTTCTCTTGCCTAGACAGAATTCAGTTTCATCTCGAGCATAAACATCTTCAATTTTAAGCTATGTGCTCCCTCTGGTTCCGGAGATCCTGCTTATAACCAGCAAAAATGGCCTCGGACCACAGCCTTTCAGACATATTTGTTGTTTTAGGAGTCCTGATCCCAGCATGCTTGTCCCCAAACTTCAGCAGCAGGAGCTTCCCTCACCTCATAGGTGTTTATTGTGGAAATTCGAGAAAATTGGAAAAGCATAGGGAAAAAGGCACTCATTATTTATCACCCAGATAGCCACATGTAAGGCATTGCAAATCTGTCCACTTCAAAGATTTTCTTAAAGATTTACTTTTTTATTTGAGAGACAGCACCAGCATGTGAGCTGGGGAGGGGCAGAAGGAGAGGGAGAGAATCTCAAACAGATTTCTGCTGAGTATAGAGCCCACACAGGGCACAATCCCAGGAAACTTAGATTATGACCTGAGCCGAAACCAAGAGTTGGACGCTCAACCGACTGAGCCACCAGGCATCCCTCACTTCAAACATTTTTCACGGCATATGTAACTTAAAAATCATGAGTACATAACAGACATTTTACCATATAAATTGTCTTACACTATTCTTGCACTTTGCAATATATCATGAAGATTTTCTGCCATAAAAAATTAAAAAGACATCAATTTTGGTATGCCACTATAGGGATGTACAATTTCTTTTCACTCTATGTTAAATAACACTGAAATGAACATCCTGATCCATAATGTTACAAGCTTATCTCTGTTAATTATTTCAGGATAAATATTTGGAAGTAAATCATTGAGTCAAAACGCGGGCACCATTTTTAGGATTTTAGATATAAAGAACCAGAATCCTGGAATGTTCTACTAATCCATATACCCAGTAACAGGATAGAAGAGAACCTATCTCACCCTGGGAACAATTTTGAGCCAACTATTTCTTCTTCCAATAACCATCTTCCTGGCTCTGGCTCGGTTCCTCTCCCACCCACCTGCCCCAACTGGGCCACCACACCATTGCATGCTAAATTTGCATAAAACAGCTCAAACATAGAAAACAAAGGTGGTAATGGGGAGCAATTTAAATCTAAGCTTATTTAACCTAAGTGGCTAGTGGCTGCCCATTTTGTCTTAATTGCCTTTTAAACTAAAATCAATGTTAAATTACCTGAACAACAGCTTCTGCACAATTGCAAACTGAAAATTCTTTAAGTGCCTCCTCAAAAGCTTTGGCTCTTGTTTGGCCGACTGACAGGAAAAGAGTCTCTTCTTTACTGTGCTCCAGCTTTGGGCTATGGAATATGATTCAAGGGTGGATACTCCTGAGAACAGCCACCATGTCAGCTCTAGGATGAGTTGCTCCTTGACATGAGGTACTCAAAATGAAATCTGGATCATGAAAATGGAATTCAAATAACAGTCCTTCCTTTCTTCCTCCTTCCTTTTCTCCCATCAACAATGACAGACCAAATATACAAATGGAAAACCACCAAACCACATATACAAATAGAACTTGGGCCTATGATCTGCAGCAAGCAGCCCAGGAAACCAGCCCGCTATCCACAAATCATACTTACAGGAAATCAGACCACTTCTGACTTCTGTCTCTGGTGATCAGCTCAGGAAGCCAAACAAAAAACCCTGTAACAACTGGCTCAGAAACAGCCATGACTTGATTAGTAATAGACAGTTTTCCTAATTTTTGTACCCACTTCAACTTAGGACCAACCAAAGAAAGCTCAATATGGACCCAATGAGTCACAGAGAAGGTCCTGCTTCTATTTGGTCGACCTGCAACCTTCCCAGGACAAAAGCCTCCAGTTAGGGGACAACTGAAGCCTTCCCTTTTTTTTTCAACTATAAAGCTTTCTCACTATTGCCCGACGTTGAGACTCTGACAAAACACAAGTGACAGTGGCTAACTCCCTTGCTGCAGCACGCTCTGAATAAACAGTCTTTGCTTGTTCTCATTTGGTTGGTGTTTGTTTATTTCCACAGTGATTACTTGTATTCAATACTATGTTAGGTAAATAGGATAGACAAAACCCTAGCCCTCAGGGAGCTTATGTTCTAGTGGGTAAGACAGACAATAAACAAGATAATGACAGATTTTAGTAACTGCTATGTTTGAAATAAACCATGCATTGAGATGGGGATGTAATTGGGGTAGATGCCTTAGATATGATTCTTAGTTTGTTGGGAGTTATTATTACATGGTTCAGCTTCCTGCTTTTGTTTCCTTCAAATACTGATTGAGCACATGCCATCTGACTTGCACCGTTGAGTCACCAAAAAAGGGCAGACATGTCCTCTGCCAGCAAAGAGCTTCGTAGGATGATGTCCATTCAGTAATAATCAGAACACAAAGTGGACAAGGGGGGTTAGGGCCAGAAATAAGGTTCAGGTTGTGACCTTTGAGGGCTGAGGAGGCAGTAGGGAAAACCTTTCAGATATTAAAAGGTGTCCTCAGGCCCTGGAGCAGAAGATTGCAGTGGATAGTAAAGGGGTTCAGGACTCCCTACTCCAAAATATGGCACCTCGGCATACTGAATCTTTTAAGCTGAAAGAATCTGAGCAATAACAGGTGACCCCCTCCCTACCATCTACTCTGAAACAGTTTGTAAGATCTCTTGGGAGAGGTGCCCTCCCTGTACATGGAAGAAGGAACACCCTTATCTCCAAAGATGGAGGAACACAGAGAAGACTTGTAAGCTCCCAGTTTACCACTTAGCTCATATCATGTTTCCCCACGACTTCCAACCCTTCATCAAACCTAGTATAAAAATGCTCAGACTTAACCACTTCTTTGGGTCTTCATTTCCTTATGAAGTCTCCTGTGTCACATAAAACTTATATTAAAAAAATTGTATGCTTTTCTCTTGTTAATCTGTCTTTTGTCAGTATAATTTATAGAACCCCAGCCAGAAAACCTAAGATGGGTAGAGGAAAAGACTTTTCCTCCCATGTATGGAGAGAGATACACATATTATTACTGGTGTTTCTGTATGTAATGCCAACATGGACACTTTTAAGACAGAAGAGGTTTGCTTGAAGATATCCCCAAACGCTCATGCTACCTTATTCAGAGCAATTTTCCCTTGAATTTCCTAAGGAGGGGATTGCACAGACATTTTGGGAAACTAAAAGTCATAAGAGATTAGAAATCACTCTTTTCCCCAAATCTCCTCACCCCGTAGGTCTCAGTAGTTATGTCGCCCTACAAAGGAAATAAGGAAATACAATAAGACTCCTAATTCCAATGATTTAATTTGGTCTGGGCCCAGGACAGAAACTGGGTAGAAATCTTACACACCTGAGGGTGTCCTTTACTCAAGGTATTTGAGAGATGGAAAGGCTCTTGATGCTAAAGATATGTGTAATACTCAGCCAACATCTCTCCATACCCATCACAGAGATCACTGCCCCCTATTCTTGCAGGTTTCTTAGAGAAACCTCTCCTCTTGTGGCCCCACCTCAACCAATCCCCAGTCCAGGGATTAGGGCCAGACACATAATCCTCTCTGGTCAAATCAGATTCACTCCTAGAGAGACTTTTGGAATTGGGAAAGAGATGGAGTGGTGAGCTTTGACAATTGGACTTGGAAGACTGGGTAGATTTTCAAGGTAGAGTCTGATGAGTAGTCAAGAGAAACAGTCTACAGAGAAATAAAGAAGTAGTGAGAGGTGACCTCAAGAAAGAAATGGGAGGAAGGAGGGGGAGAAAGAGAGATAAGCAGAAACAAGACTCTGGTCCCAGAGGAAGACAGAGAAGGGGATGGTTGTTGTCTTGGTCACTGAAAGCTTTCTTCTTACTTCTATATTTCTTTTCCTACCCATGTGCTTCTGATGCAAGTTGACTTCCTACAAACTCCCAACCACATACTCTATCCCTGCTAGAATCTCTAGATACAGTTGGGCTTGCACAGGACATGGCCAGCCTGCAAAGGAGTCCCCAGATCCCTCTGCTTTGCAGAAAAGCAAAATATCCCAATGCTGAGATGAATAAACCTCTTCCCTGTGTCTCATGATCTTTCATGAAGCATAGCTGGTGGGCCAGCCTGTCAGAAATGCAATTTAAAAACCGAGTGCTAAAATAAATACAAATTCTCTGACACTAGAGGCTTTATTAGGCTTTTTTTTTCAATTGTAAGCATAAAAATGTCTTCCCAAGAATGTCACCAAAAATATAATTGATTGAATCATTCTTTTAACATTATATATGTGAATACCCACTGAACTCCATATATGAATTACAGAATCCTTGTTAGGCCCAGAGATACAAAGCTGAATAAGTTTAAGAAGAATTACAATAGGTATGATAATATAAAACAGCAATATAATTACATGCATTATGATAAATTTATATATTTGAAGTTTATACATTATAAGATGTGGATATATATTATAATTATAAGTGACATAAAGTGTGATGCTTGGTATAAGAGCCTTTTTGCTCTGCTTAAGGTCAGAAAGGAGATTGCAAAGGATTCACAAAGTAGTGATGCTTGAGTTAAGTTTTAAAGGATGCATGGGAGCTCATTCAACATGGTCAATAGAGAATGGCAGTCTAACCAGAGAAAACAACCTATGTAAAGGCAGAGAGGCATGACTGTGTGAGCTAATGGCTAGGGTGGATGTCCAGGCAGGGAAAGTGGGCATAAGTCAGATGATAAAGGCCCTCTATGTCATGCTAAGGGGTGTGGAGTCCATTCCCCTGCAAGGAAAGAGGAATAGTCAGTGGTTAGGAAGGCCACTCCAGGTGGAGTGTGGGAATGGACTACTGGAAGCAGAGAGATCCATTAGGAGACTCTTTTACTACATTTTAGGCCAAAAAATTATGAAGGTTTACATAAATGAAGACATGGCAGTGAACATATAATGGGAAGGAAAGATTTGATAAATATTTTATAAACAGAATTAAAAGGACTCATTGAATGAAAATAAGTAGGGGTAGGATGGTTTAAAAAAAAAGAAAGAAGGAGGAGGAGAGGCCAAAAAGTCAATGTCAATTCCTGGATTTGTTTTGTAAGTTATTGACCGAATGGTGGCACCAATGACCAAGTTCAGGAGCATCAGATAAAGATCTGGAAAAGATAAGAGGCTCATTTTGGCCACACTGAGTCGGATATAGTTGTGGAAACTCCAGATGGAGCTATCCAGCAGGGAACTGGGTAGATAGACCAGGGACTCTGGAGAGAGGCTGAAGACCATCCAGAATTCATGAGCATAAAAGATGAAGCCATGGACATAGATCTTGGAAAAGTAGATACCCTTTGATATTTGATACTATTAATGCTCAAGGCAACACAATAGGATACAGTTGTTAATCAAGTCCTACATTTGGATTAATGTACAGTAGACAAGACCATGCCATATCTATGCTTTCATATAACAATAAAGTCACACATTTAATATTTGCGAGTAGTTTACAATAGTAAGATGACCCAGATGGTTACATCCAAGCACTTAACAAGCTGCAAATTGGTTACTGGTTACCATAACCAACTGGATCAAATGTTATTTTTTTAACATACTCTACCTATTCAAGAAGCACGTAATGGGACATGTTCTCTAAAGCAAACAGCCAGCCCTACCTGGATGCAGGAACTTTAGCTATAAACAATGTCTAATCAGGTTTCTATATACAAATATTTAAAAGGACTGATAATAAAATAATAAAGTACTAAGTAAATGTCTGTTTGCCAGGCACAAAGTAGATGATTAATGAGTGTTTGCTAACTACAGGACTTACTGTGTGCCAAGTTTGAGTAGGATACAGAGATTTCTTAAGGTCACTTTGCTGTCTAGAATGTGAGCTCCATTGGCATCACAAACCCTTATCACTAGTGATGGAAGTTATTCACCCACCAACAGCTTAGTCCACATGAGATATAATATAGGATTGTGAGGTTCCTATCTGCTATCCTATAGGTCTCGATGGCACTGGAGGATTTCTAACTCCCACTGCGCTATGGGACATGAGGGCACTCTGGGATGCTGGGATGATTCCTTCTGCAGGAAGGTCAAAGTTCCAATTCTGAGAAGTCACACTGTAATCTTACTCAAGTTATACCCATTCAACTGGAACATGGGACAGTAAGGAAAACAAAAGAAAGGGAAACCAATGTGAACAGTGATAGCAAATGCACAGGCATCCCAGGCACTGAGCTTATGCTGAGGAGTGAGTACGAAATAGGAGATGGCAATCTGCTCTTCACTCCTGGGTTTTGGGCTCTCAGATACCCATCGCAGCAGGGGCAGCTTAACTCCCTCAGTGTGAGTCTCCTTTTTAAAGCCACATCTTTTCCACATGGTATGCATGGCCCCTTAAAGCAAACCAATGCCTCATCTGGTGTTTAATCAAAGAAGAATCCAATTCAGAGCTGGATTAAAATTTGGCTGTGATGGGTCTCCTAAAAAGACAACAGGCTAGGCTTCGATTGAGACCTTCTGAAGATATGACCGACTCTACTGATGGTTGCATTTTTAGAACTTCACCAGCACATGAGACGCAACCATTTTATGTGTTCCTAGGACTTGACGGTGTTGCTGCAAACTCCTGGATATGATTTTGTTTATATTCCATTCTACTGTTTATATTTTACCCCAGCACTTTCTTTTCTCTTTACTTCCCCTTTCCTTTCTTTTCTACCAGATCTCCAATAGCCTCTTGAAAAAACCCTGCCATTGACCTCACACAGCCAATGTCCACATTCAGGTTGCAATGCATATACTGCAAGCTCTTTCTATCTGTAGTTCTTGTCGCTCATGTAGTAAGAAAGGACCTTTTCAAGGGTAAAAAAAAAGAATGCCGCAGAGCATTTCCAAATCCTGGGACTTGTGGTCCATGAGAAAAGTTAGAAGAGGAAGGGAGAACCGAGCAAGACAAGAAAGATAAGGACACATTTTAAAAGTCTATGCTGTATATTTTAAATGTTTTAACAAAGACACACAAATAAAATGATTTTATTTATCCCTGCAAATGGAAAATTAAAAAATAGTCATTTAAGGGCTATTTAACAGATGAGAATTTCTGAGGCAAAAATTATTTCCCATTAGAATTGTTAATAAAACAGAAGTTACTGTACCAGTCACAGTTTGAGTGACAATGACATGTCAGTCATGATTTCTAGACCTAATTCTGTTTTAAATGTCCCACTGCAGATGGCAATGTCCTAAACTATAATTGTGCTCTTTACAAAACCATTCCAGGGGATGTAAAAATATATTAAATTGTGTATAAAAGGCAGTGTGGTCCAGCAGTGGGACACAAGTTTATCAAGCTGTATGGTGAATTGCAATACTGAATCTTGCAATTTTGCCAATGTATCTGGGTGACTTAAAGTCTTTATTTGGTGAAAAAAATAAAAGCTAAACTATAGGCCCTTCATGACCAAAAAACATAAGCCAAATAGGCTTCCAGGGCTCCTAATCATCCTTAACCCCACCACAGTATGGAAGGCACTGGACATTTATCTACCTTATGCAGTAAATCTACCCTGTGCAATTAAGAGCTGACTTCAAAGAGGTATCCTTTTGCAGAGAAAAACACCATCCCTACCCCACACATACTCTTCAACTCCCATCCCCCATCCCTCAGGCCTGGATATAAATATACTGTTTCTTTGGTTTTTCTTTTTTCCTTAGCTCTAAAGATAAAGAATGCTCTGGCCATAAAGATCACCAATAGAGACGTTAAAAAAAAAAAAAAGAAAGAAAGAAAAGAAAAGAAAAAAAAGCTTATTCTGGGAATATTCCTACTAACCCTTTACTGACCATGTTCTTCTGTCTTAACAAAGGTATAGAGTTTGAAGGATCAAACATAGAACTGTATGGAAAAATAAAAGTCACCTTTGGGTGATGTTATAATTTACTGCTCTGCAAAATTTTCCCTGTAAATAGCACTAACTAATGACAAAGGAGATATAAGCCTTATCCCTAGAGTTCTAGAGCCATAGATGGAAGAAACCAATGGCATGTAAATGGTGTCTGATGTCTCATGCTTTCTTTTAAAAATTCATATGCCTTCCCTTACCTATATATTTGTTTGCTTTTAATATAAAAAATAACACCTTCCCTCCAAAAGCTTTGAGCAAAACTGATGCTTCAGGAAACCAGCTCTATGTACTCTGTGGCTGAAGGTCCCTATCTCACCAAATTATATTTCTAGGGGGGCATAAATACTGCAGTTTAGGAAACCCAGCTACTATAAAGTCACCTTGCCTGGATATTCATGTATGCCATTATATTTAATAGTAATAAAATTATTATAATAATGACAACACTATTAAAAATAAGCACCATATTAATGCAAACTGAGTTCTTGGTGTTGCTACAACACTTTACATATAATAATCCCAACATCATTAATCACTAGGGAAATAAAAACCACAATGAGATATCACCTCACACCTGTTAGAATGGCTATTATTAAAAAAAAACAACACAGAAAATAAAGTGTTGGGCAGGATGTGGAGAAAAGAGAACTCTTGTACACTGTTGGTGGGAATGTAAATTGGTGCACAACTATGTAAAACAGTATGGAGTTTCCTCAAAAAATTAAAAATAGTATTACCAATTTATCCAGCAATCCCACTTCTGGGTTATATATTCAAAGGAATTAAAATTAGGATCTCAGAGAGATCTGCACTCCCATGTTCATCATTATTCAAAATAGTCAACTATGGAAATAACCGAAATTTCCATGGATGGACAAACAAGTAAAGAAAATGTAGTATATACATTCAGTGGAATGTTATTTGGCCTTGAAAAAGAAGGAAACCCTGCCATTTGCAACAACATGGATGAACCTGTAGGACATTATGCTAAGTGAAATAAATCAGACACAGAAGGACAGACAATGCATGATTCCACATTTATGAGGTGTCTAAAATAGTCATACTCATGGAACCAGAGAGTAAAATAGTGGTACCAGGGACAGGGTAGGGGAGAGGGGGATGGGGAGATGTTGGTCAAAAGGTACAAAGTTACAGTTACATGAGTAAGTTCTGGGTATCTCCTGTACAACAGGGCCTATAGTTAACAATACTGTGTTGTATACTTAAAAATTTGTTAACAGGGTAGTTCTATGAAGTGTTCTTACTACAAAAGAAAAACATTTTAAAAAAGAGGAAAACTTGAGGTGATGTATAAGTTTATGGCCTTAATTGTGATGATTTCACAGGTATGTACTTATCTCCAGACTCCTCAAGTTGTGTACATTAAATACCTACAGCTTTTTGTATGTTAATCCTACCTCAATAAAGTAGTCTGAAAAAAAAAATATATATATATATTTAAGATAATTATAACTAAAATATAATTAAACCTCATTATGTCATTAAATGCAATTCATACAAATAATTAAATAATATAAATAATAGATTGACTGCATTTAATTGTATGAAAGTCAACATGGAGTAGGAATACTTGTTCCAAAATAAGGATTGTTCAGATTTCTGTACCTTTCTGCCTAGAAATCAACCTGAATAGATTCTACGTTTTTCTTCACTTACTTTACAGTCAGTCACATCACTAGAATCTAAGTATGAGCATCCACACTGAATAACATGCTATGATTCAAAGTCAAAGAGCCTAGTGTAGTTCAAAATTCCTTAGAAAGATAATAAAAAAAGGTGAAACTCTGACTTAAGCCTCTTTGGGTACCCATTAGGCTAGTTCTTTATCCCTTGATTTCCTTCCCTGAGAGATTCCTCCCATGCAGTTGGCACCAGGATAGTGAAGAGAGGATATGTCCAATCACCTTACACCCAGCAACCATCGGCTCACAGTCAGACATGCCTAAGTTGGAATTCTGGCTCTGCGAAGTTCCAAGAAATTTGGCAAGTTATTTAAATCCTCCTGAACACCCGTTTTCTCACCTCAAAAATGGGTTTAATACCAACAAATTCAGATGGTTGCTGAGGGGATTAAATAACATATGTGGAAGTACCTAACACAGTCACATTGGGATAGAGTAGGCATTTAAAAATGTTTGAAAAATAAAATGATGTCAACATGCACTCAAGAAGGGGTGCCTGGGTGGCTCAGTGACTTAAGCATCTGACTTGGTTTGGGCTCAGGTCATGATCTCAGGGTTGTGAGATTGCGCCCGGCGTTGGGCTCCACGCTGGGTATGGAGCCTCCATAAGATTCTCTCTCTCCCTCTGCCTCCCCACCTCTCTCTCTCCCTCTCTTAAAAAAAAATGCACTCAAGAGGATTATAACCACTGAAGGTTTTGAAATTTTTTTTTTTTTTTGGTAAGGATTAGCCAGAAAGTGTAAAGGTTATACACACACTCACAAATATATATAGTTTTCAAGTTTTTTACTGGTACATCAATGACTCAACTCAAACTTCACTCTAAATCAGGAATGGGCAAACTTTTTCTGTAAAGGGCTAGAGAGTAAGTTTTTTCTGCTTTGTGAGCCATATAGCCTCTGTTGCAGCTACTCTGCCCTTTAACCACAAAAGCAAACATAGCAACACGGAAACAAATGAGCAAGGCCGTGTTCCAACACATGTCACTTAAGGACACATATATGTCTTTATAAGTGAGAAGACTCTGGTCTGAGTGTGCATTAAACATGCTGGTGAGGATATTGCCATTTTACTTTCCTTGTAGATTTTAGAAACCAAGTCCTAGGAACTCAAGGGCTGAGTTCAACTGCCAAACTCATTCAGTACAGAAATGAAAATAAAAGATGTCCAGTAAAGGATGGAATCAAATGCACTGTGTTATCTTGACGCTTACAGGTTCATCTACAAGGTCAAAAGAAGAATAGTGCCATTAGGGGTCAGAAGGTGTAGAAAGAGTGCCTTTCTGTCTCCCTGTCAAATAAAACAAATAAGTAAACAACAACAAAACTCACTCCACCACTTTTTTATTTTTCCTAGTAACCTGCCCTGCCTTGTTCTGCAAACATATAAAGTGTTAAACAACCACTCTGCCTGAGTAAAAAGCTCCTCATAGGGGAACAAGAGAACAGAGATTGAATGTCGTCATAAAAGGTAATTCCATAAGAGCAACACTTGCGAAAGTGGCCAGGACTTTCAGGTTTATAGAACATTTTACAAACACTCGCTATTAGATACTGTTCACGATAATCAGGCTAGATCTGAGAGGCTGTGATTATTATGTCCATTTTGCAAAAGAGCCTATGGACTTCCCAGAGCTGGTAAGCACCTTGCCTGGGGGTAACAGAGCTAATAAATGATGGCTTAACAACCCACCCCAGAATTTTTCTCCTGGAGGCTTAGCTCTCCTTTTGACAGATACTACTACTAGTTTTAACGCACTGCTATCCAGTCAACTTGGCTTAAACATTATAGGAAGGAGAAAAGGTGAAATGCATTCAGCAAAGTGATTAATGCTGTTGCTGAGTAATTAATGTTTTGAATATGATCCGTAATCCATATGGAAGGTGTAATCAAAGCACGAGAGAGGTGACCTGCCCACTGTAGGGTAAACCTTTGCAAAATACTAACTATGGCAGTGACGTTAGCACCGAATCCTCACTGAGGAGCTGTTTTCCTTACAGTAAAAGATTTTGGGCTTTGGTGTTCAGGTGTATAATTGCCCTTTCTTTAAATGTCAGGCAAAAGCAGGCCAGATGGCAACTTTGTAATCAGTCCACTGCTGATATACATTAAATTGGATATAACTTTGATATTATAAATAATGGTACATTGAGCCAAACCTTTTCACATGTATGCTTTTCTGCACTGGCTATTTTCAAAAGATGGAACTAGTTGAAAACATTTGTGCTAGAGGGTTAATTAATAAAGAGGCTTTGCTGGTTAAAGCTGTATCTTTTTTAATATAGCTTTTCAAAGGCTATACCAATTGACACTTCCACCATCAGTATATAAGGACTGTGTTATCTCAGTCTCGCCAAAATCAGCTACTATCAATTTTGTTAATCTTTTGCCAATTCAAGATGTGGAAAATGGTATTACACTGTTATTTTAATTTGTATTTCTCTGGACACCAACATTTAGGTGCAGCCATTAGAGCCGGCCCCCAACTTGGACCAAAGTGTTGCCTTCACACCAAGGGCCAATATTTGATCAAAGTCTGGTGGCAGGGACAGGAGAACATGAAGCAATGACTCATTTAAAGGGCTGAATGAATTTGCAGAAATAATATGGAAATTTGAGTCACACTGCCTCAGCTGTAGTGAACATCACTAGTTTGGGATTGTCAAGGAGTACCCCCATCCTTCCAGTAACAGCTTTTAATGTCTTCTTAGAGGCTCTCCCTCTCTCAGGGAGGGTAAGCCCCCAGTATGGGCAGTTCCTGTAGAGTTGCCCATACCCCCTAGCTCAGGCCGGGCATGTGAGCTAGCCTAGCTACTGAGAAACTCACATCCTTCTGACAATGGGAATTGTATTACTAATGGGCATGTGATCCAGGGCTTTAAGCTGAGGGCTAAGGCCATTGACCTGGGACAGCGAGTAAGCATCTTCCCACTTTATAATGGTGGGGCCAACCTAAACTAAACAGAGTCTGGAGATTGAGTGAGTGAGACCTGGTCCTGGTAACAGTTTGAGCTTCTAGATCTAGTAATCTTAGAGCAATTCCTGGAGTTTTCAGTTCTGAAAGTTAATATTCTTAATTTTGCTTAAACCAGCTTGAGTAGGGTTTCTGTTACTTATAACCAAAAGAAACCTAATGAGTACATCGGCTCAGAAAGTTTCTGACCCCAGGGGTGAATGAATGGCTCAGCTAGTTAAGTGTCTGCCTTCAGCTCAGGTCATGATCCCAGGGTCCTTAAATCGAGTCCCACCTAGGGCTCCCTGCTCAGCGGGGAACCCACCTCTCCCTCTTCCTCTGCCTGCCCCTCTCCCTGCTTATACTCTCTCTCTCTCAAATAAATAAATAAAATCTTAAAAAAAAAAAGTTTCTGACCCCAAATATTACCAGCCCAGAACTTTAATGTAAGGAATTCTTGTCTTCCCTATGTCATTTGACAGATTGATGCCAGGGCTGAAGGGCATTAATGAGAGAAACTCTAGACACAACAAGAAATAAGTAGTTGAAGGGAACAAGTAAAGAGGGCAGAAATGATAATGTGTTTGTGTGTGTGTGTGTGTGTGTGTGTACATACAAGTTAGTGGAAATGGTGAAAAGCTGAATAAATGGTGTTGGGTTAGCTGAATAACCTTTTCAACATGCTAAATTTCATACTTAATTTTGAAAAAGTAAATTCCAGGGATGCCTGGCCTGGCTCAGTTGGTAGAGCTCATGATTCTTGATCTCGAGGTTGTGAGTTTAAGCCCCATGGTGTGGGTTGAGATTACTTAAAAAAAAAAAAAAATTTTCATGTAAGTTAAAAAATCTAAAGAAAAGGCAAAAAAAAACCCTATAAATTTCTATAAGAAAATATGAGGCAATTTATAAAAGTTGGATGGGGAAGGATAGCTCCTTAATTCAACAATGAAAGTGATCACTGAAAAATTCAATTTTTATATGGCAAGAGACACTGTAGACAGAGTCAAAAGACAAATGATACCATGTATTTCTAACAAGTATAAGTAAGGTGAACAGCTAGAGCATACAAAGAATTTCTACAAATTAACAAGAGAAAGAGAAACCAATTGAAAATGGACAAAGATGGTAAAGTAGTGACTCATACAACAGGAAAGATATTGTGTATCACAGGTAGTCAGGAAAACACAAATTAAAGCAACAACATACCATGTGCCACACCTATACTTAGTAATGTTTTAAAAATTGCTAATATATGATGTTGGCCAAGTAGTTTACAGTATTAGGAAGACTGAAAATTATCCCAATCTTCTTGGGTAAAAATCTGGTAATACTCACTGAAAATAAAAATTTGCGAAATTTTCATGGATTATTTCAGTTCTGGGAATTTATTCCAATAGAAGGAAAAAGTACAGGACTTAAGAAATACACACAAAATGCTTATTGTGATGATGCTTATTTTATCAGGAGACAGAACAAATCCACAGTAGAAAGAATCTGAAGGCTACAAGTGCAGGATAGCTGAACAATTCACAGTGTGTCAATGTGTCAAAATACTACACAGCTGTTACAAAGGATCAAAATCAAAGTGGTTTTCTAACTTTATTTATTTAATTACTTAAGTAATCTCTACACACAATGTGGGGCTTAAACTCACGGCCCCACTTTCCTCCAACTGAGTCAGACAGGCGGCCCTAGAATCAAAAGATTTTTTTTTAAAGATTTTATTTATTTATTTGAGAGAGAGAGAATGAGAGATGGCACGAGAGGGAAGAGAGTCAGAGGGAGAAGCAGACTCCCTCCCTGCTCAGCAGGGAGCCCGATGCGGGACTTGATCCCAAGACTCCAGGATCATGACCCGAGCCGAAGGCAGTCGCTTAACCAACTGAGCCACCCAGGTGCCCCTCAAAAGATTTTTAACATTAACATGTGAGGATAATGCCCATGCCACGTGAAAACAGGGAAGTCACTCAATAAAATGTAGAGTGTGAGCCCCTCTGTGGAAGACACACGTATGAACACATATATCTGCATTTACACAGAAGAGCACACAGCCATGTGTAAATGGGAATCCATCCTTCCAGGGCTGGTATTAGGGGGGTAGATGGAGAAGGGGCCATCTATTCATTTTACTTTAGATGGTTCTGTGTTGTGTTACTGGTTCCAAAAGTCATGTATCACTTTTTTTTAAAAGGATTTTTCAAAGGATGAAATGGTCTCTGAAACTTTCAAATAAAAACTGTTTTTAAGAATGAAAACAGAGAGGAAAGGTGGTTGGTCTGAGAACCTTCCTGCCCAGTTTCGTTTTGTTCTCTGCCTCTAGGAGAATGCATCGTGTGGAACATTAAATGTACAAGTCTCTTGGCAATAATCCAGTTGGAGCTTGCCCCACTAAGAGTGAACAGAGGCTGCTTGACAAAGCATAATTAAATGCACCAAACAACTAAAATATCCATATAATTACCACAAAGCTGATGTAATTGCATACATCCTTCCAGGGGATGATGGTATTGCCCCTACATGAGCACAAAGACAGCGTGAATGGGACAGTCCTCCCAGCTCTGTGATTCACCTAAAATTACCTGATTAATCTGCAGATTGCCACAGGAGGAAAATAATCTTCTGTTAAATATCTTTGTCCAAACAGAACCAAGTTATTAAATTCTTATGTGGAGGCAGTCATTTTGAGAAAAAGAAAAAAAATGAAATTCCAAATTACAATAAAATATTTGTTTTATCTAGCTAGGTGAGTCTTATGGGTGGATTATTTATTGAAACATTTTCATGTTATTCTTGGACTTTATTTGTTAGAGCACTTTTAGGTTCACAGCAAAACTGAGAGGAGGTACAAGATTTCCCACACATGCCACACACCCACATATGTGTCGATTTCCCCATTATCAACATCCCCACCAGAGTGACACATTTGTGATAATCAAGGAACCCACACAGACAAATTGTTATCACCTGAAGTTTCTAATTTACATGAGGGTTCTGTCTTGGAGTACACTCTAGGGGGCTGGACAAATGTATAATGACAGGTATCCATCACAACAGTATCATATAGACTAACTTCACTGCCCTAAAAATTCTCTGTACTCGACCTATTCATGCCTCTCTCCCCTCTAATCCCTGGCAACCACTGATCTTTCTACTATCTCCATAGTTTTGCCTTTTCCAGAAGGTCATCCAGTTACAACCATGAAGTACAAAACCTTTTCAGATTGGCTTCCTTCACTTAGTAATAGGCTTTTAAATTTCTTGTGTGTCTTTTCTTGACTTGATGGTGCATTTCATGCTGAAAAATATTCCATTGTGTGGATGTACCACAGTCTATTGATCCATTCACCTACTGAAGGACATCTTGGCTGTTTCCAAGTTTTGGCAATTATGAATAAAGCTGCTCTTAACATCTATGTGCAGGTTTCTATGTACACATAAGTTTTTAACTTTTTCAGTAAATAGAAGGAGCACAATTGCTGGCTCATATGGAGTCTTGTAAGAAACCACCAAACTATCTTCCAAAGCGGCTGTGCCATTTTGCATTCCTAGGAAGGTTTTGCAAACCTGGTTTTGCAAACCAGGAAGGTTTCCCACTGCTCCACATTCTTGCTAGGATGTGGTGCTGCCAGTGACCTGGATTTTTTTTTTTAAGATTTTATTTATTTATTTATTTGAGAGAAAGAGCACAAGCATAAGCAGGGGAAGCGGCAGAGGGAGAGGGGAGAAGCAAGCTCCCCGCTGAGCAGGGAGCCCGATGCGGGGCCCGATCCCAGGACCCTGGGATCATGACCTGAGCCTAAGGCAGATGCTTAGCCGACTGAGCCACCAAAGTGCCCCTGGATTTTGGCCATTCTGAGAAGTTTGTAGTGGTATATCATTGTTTGAATTTCCATTTCCAAATGTTTTTCAATTGGCAAAAATAAAACAAAGCAAAAACACCAAACCTCAAACAGCCTCAAAGATCACTAACGGGAACATGATTATACAAATTATGGCAACCTATGTTATGGCGTAAATAATGTCTCCTCCCCCACCCAAAAATCATAGGTTAAAAGTCCTATACTTAATACTTCAGAATACGACTATAATTGGGAATAGGATCTTTAGTTAAATTAAAATGAGGTCATACAGATAGGCCCTAATACAATGTGGCTGGGGTCCTTGTTAGAGGAGGAGATTAGCACACAGACATGGAAAAAGGGAAAACCATATGAGGACACAGGGACAACACAGTCATATGCAAACCAACAAGAAAGGTCTCATAAGTAACCAACCCTGCCAAGACCTTGACCTCAGAATGCCAGCCTCCAGAACTGTGAGGAAATGATTTTTTACCATTTAAGCCTCCCAGTCTGTGATACTTCATTATGGCAGCTCCAGCAAACTAACACAACCTACCTTATAGAATACTCCGCAGTTACTGACAAGAAGGAGCAAGATGTTAAAGTACTGACCTTAAGCATATTCACAGTATATTGTCTGGATATATGGATGTATTGTCAATCTTCAAAAATATAAGAAGCACTAGATAGAAGGGAAGTGCTATGAAGGAAAATCTTTCGGGCAAGACTTATAGGTCAGTATTTATCAGTTGCATAATTTTCTTTCTTAGGTGTCTTCCATTTCAAATATTTCACAAAATTTTGAATCTTGCTAAAATCTCTGGTGGTACCCAAATTAACATTTAGGGGCTAGAGGGAGAAAAAATAAAATTAAAAGTCTTTTGAAAGGATGACATTTTAACCTGAGTATCCTAAATTTAAAAAATGTGAATTCTAAACCCCAATTTCAAAAATTCTGAATTTCTATTGGAACCTCAGGAAAGCATAAGAAAGACTATAGTTGTCATTTCTAGTTTGAGAGGTTATGTGACCCCTGTCATAGCCCCCCTCACCACCAGGTCTTGGGGAGAAAAATAGCTTTTGATGGAGGAAAGTGACTTTAACTCACAAGAATTCTGGGGTCACAGCTAGAAAGAGGTGTTTGGAGAACAAAAGGCATTTGGAATTATTTGCTGTGCCCTGAAAATCTATATCCAATTTGCATTCAACTCCATAGCATATCTGTGATTTCTTTAACATAAAATAGTGTTTACAAGGCTTCCATTCCTTACATCTACATAAAATGAGCACTCCCAGAGATGTACTTGGCTTTCTCTGTGGTTTGAGGAGCCCTGGTGCATATTGCCATGTGGTCAGGGATGGTCTGGCAAGCTCAGAGATGATACCGGGTATCAATTATTTTCTTGTTCTAAAATACCAATGGCCCATGTTCAACTCTCCTGCCTGAAGGTGGTTACTTGATGAAGATGTGAGAATCATAACCAGCATATTTAGTACCTAGTACATCCCTTGTGTCGTGCCAAGTGCTTTTCATGCATTGTTTTCCCCTTAATCCTTCTGATAAGTCAGTGAGTCTGGTACTATGATCATCCTCATTTTAAAGACGGAGAAACTGAGGCTCAGAGGCATTAAGTAGATCTTTTCCAAGGTCAAGCTAATAGTAAATAGGAGAGTCAGCTGTGGACACAGGCAGTTCTGGAGATCCTAAAACCTTAACTACCATGCATGCTCCCTCTGTATTACTGAGTGATGTCAGCCAGGTTAAAAGCTCCATGCTCTACATGAACTTCCAGAACTCAGAATAATCTGGAGTTCTACTGTACAAGGAGGGGCCACAGACACAATCATTAATACAAATCCAGTTGCACAAAACTCTGAGGTCCTTTGCTCAAGCTTCCCAGCATTGGATGTCAGCAGTTTCTGTATCCTCATTTAAAAACATGTCCCTAAGAAATTATATCAAGGGATGATTGTTTTTTCAATTTTGAGAACACAAACTTGTGTATGTGTGTGCCCGTGGGCATGGTCGTGGACTTCTTCCCTAAGATGGCATTCTGGGCTCTATCTCACTTTGCCCCAGAATCATCTATAAACTGCATTGCAGGGGAGAATCTTATACCCTCTTTTCTTTTTTTTTTTTTTCTTTTTTTAAGGAACTGAATTTACGACTCCATTTGTAACACGTGTCTGCACATAACAATTGGCGACTTACACTCTGGTCATTAAAGCTGATCAAATGATGAAGGACAGCAAATCACTGGGGTCCACATTATCATTCATCCTAGCAGATATCAGCACCTACTCCTGTGTCGCAGTGAGACGGTAATTTCCAGGATTTCGACTATGCACATAAAATGGGTCCTTAATTGGGAGGCCTTCAAATACCCCCAGCAATTTAATGAGTCCTGGGGTACTGCTGGAACTGTGATAAGAACTAGGGCTCAGATGATTAAAGTTACAGTTGAGGCATCTGAAAAAGCAGTCAGTAATTCAGAGTGTATCAATGAAGGCACATTTCTCTCCATGTCAAACCAAAACAATGGCAGGAGGACTTTCAGAAATTCAAGGTCACCCAAAAATAACGTAAGACCCCAGAGATGACTCCTGGGTTCTAGTCTTTTTTCACTATGAGTTCCAATTGAGTTAATCGCTCGGCACCATGTTTTACACTGGCAAGGGACCCTATACTACCGTAAGAATATTCTCCTTGATATTCCTACTTTTTAAGGAGTGCTTAGACTTCTTTCTCCTCTGGGAAACCTCCCAATGTCAATGTCAGGACCCAAAGAGTTCTTGGGTCCCCCTAACTTCTCACTCCAAACTCTACCTACATGACCCCATTCATTCTGATGACTTAAAGACCATGTATACTCCAAGGCTTCCAAATATGGCACTAATCCCATTTGCTTGAGTGCCAAATTAATACATATCCATCTTTACGCAAGTGTCTTCCAAACATCTTCAACACCATACCTACAACTTAATTTGTTTTCTTCTCCCTTAAACCCAGTATTTATCCCTCCTCCTATTTCTGTCATTTCATTAAGTGTTCCCTGCATCCACCTAGAACATTCCAGAATGAAACAAGAGAGCCCAAGTCACTTCCTCTCACAGCTCCACAATTAATCTACAAGGTACATTGACTCTCCCACCTCATGTCTCATAGATCCACTCTGTTCTCTTCACTCCTATAGCCATTATTCTCACCCAAGCTTCCTTCATTTCTCACCTGCAACAGCCCCTATCTGATGTTCCTCTCCTGTCTCCTTCCACTGCAATCCATTCTCCACACTGCAGGGAGAGTTATCTTTCTAAATGGAAAATTTGATCCACTTCAATGGTTCCCAATTGTCCTTAGAATAAAAGCTAAACTCCTTAACTTGCCTTAACAGAGCCCTAAGTTATCTGGTCCTTACTTATCTCTAGGTTCATTGACTGTGGCTTTTCCCCATCATCATCGATAAACTCAAATAGGCATGCGCGCGCGCACACACACACACACACACACACACACACACACACACACACACTGCTCCACTTTCTGCTCCAAGAATACAAAATTCCCTTTACCTACAAGCCTTTAACATGCCATTTCCTCTACCTCATAAGATACTGGTCTTAGTCATATTTATATGTTCCTCCCCATTCCTCAGCATCTAGCAAAATCCTAAATCCCTGAGATTCTTAATAAATTTGACTGAATGAAATCTTAGGACTTCTTTAACTTTTTACCCTCCACCATCTTCTTTCATACCATTATTTTATTCTCTTTCATTGTTAGGCTCACATGATTTCTCGTTTCAATATTCTTGTGGTTTAATGAATCCGTGCCCTTACTGTAAGCCATCTCAAACCCTTTTTGGAACTAGAGATGGAATAAAGGCAGCCATAAAATTAAAACAAATATGGCCATTACCTGGTGCAGGAACCCCCCCCCCACAAACACATCTGTGCTTTTTGAAATGCTGAAGACCGTTAACACTTCAAGAAAAAAGTCATCATGTATTTATGGCAATATGAGTTGCTCATGTATCCGATAAGCCTGAGACAGGAAGGCCTTTCAGTAATATTGATCTCGGAGAATAAAAGGAGCATGTCATTGTTTTATGATAATAGTTTACAACAGCTTCACGGTGATTAATAATTGCATTCATAGAACTCCTGCCCTCTAAGAGATAGGTCCTGTTTACATTCTGCCTGTCACTCATCAGGATGCTGAGAGGCTTGCTGAAGGTCAAGACTGGGCGTAAACCTTCTCTGTGCAGCTTTCCTATCACCACCAAGAGGGAATGATACCTTCCTCCCATGTTTCATCTTTTTCCTGCTCCTATCATGGCATCCTTGGCATTATGCTGCAGTTAAGATTTAAGACCCTGAGCCTCCAATAGAGTTAAGAATCCATAAGAACAAGGACTTTATTCCCTTAAAAAAAATACTAGGAGAGGGCGCCTGGATGGCTCAGATGGTTAAGCGTCTGCCTTCAGCTCAGGTCATGATCCCAGGGTCCTGGGATCGAGTCCCGCGTCGGGCTCCCTGCTCTGCGGGAAGCCTGCTTCTCCCTCTGCCTCTCTCTCTCTCTCTCTCTGTCTTTCATGAATAAATAAATAAAATCTTTAAAAAAAAATACTAGGAGAGGACATGGTATATACGGAGGGAGGGTGTGAGAGAGCAGGAAACAGAGACAAGCAGGAGACAACAAAGGGAAAGAAGGGGAATGAAGGAAGAGCGGGGAGAGGGGAGACCTATTCACTCCTGAACCATACACACACACACGCGCGCGCGCGCGTGCTATCCTGAATTCACAGTATTAACAGCTCCAGGCAGAATAACGCAACATTTCGGTGAAATTATGGCTTCAAGAAGCAGATTATCAGCATTCTGATAAACATAAACATTTGTTTATGTTTTTGTTATCCCTTTTTTCCACTAGACCAGCACTGCCCTAAAGAACTTTCTGCTGTGATGGAAACGTTCTATCCATCTGTTTGGTCCAACAGGGTCACCTCTAGCCACATGTGACCAGTAAGCATTTGAAATGTGGCACTGAATTTTTCATTTCATTTCATTTACGTGTAAATGGAAATAGCCAGGTGGGGTTCATGGCAGCCATATCTGTCAGCAAGGGTGGAGATTATAGGCTCTGGGAAGGTAGAGGCTTTGTCCATTTTGTGCCCTACTTAGAGTAGGTGTGTCATAGATGTCTGTGGAATGAAGGGAGGAAGTAAGAATTAAAAGAATAACAATTTAATTGACTGAGGTGTTTCCCCATAAAGCAATACTGAATGTTGCTATATAAGCTATAGTAATCACAGGGAGTAGTGACTAACATTTAATGAGCACCACCTATGTGCCAAGCCCTGCACTGGGAGCTTTGCAGTCATCATCTCACATCCACTCAGGAACCTTGTGGGGCAGATGTAATTATTCTTCTGATTTCACAGATGCGGCAACTGAAGCACAAGAGGTTCAAAACTTACCCAGGGTCATACAGCTAGAAGACAGAAGAGCAGGATCCACATTCAAGCAATCTACCTACAGAGGCTAAACTTTTAACCCCTATAGCCAAGGTTTCCCTCGGGCATCGCTTGATCCCTGGTGGATGCTTCCCAGAGGGCCCTCTCTGCCCTCCAAGAGCTATTACCTACAAAAGATGGCTTTGGAGGCATGGAAGAGTGGCAGGAAGCATGGTACTGCGAGCCACGGCTCCATCACTATCTGCACATGCCCTGTCTGTGGTACGGTGTGGGCTGAGACATAGACAGAGGGTGTCTAACCCAGTCAGGGATGGACAGGGAAGGTTTCCAAAGCAGGTGATATCAGCAAGCTGAATCTTGAAAGGTGACCAGAAGTATCTAGTTTATCGGGTCAGGTGAAGGTGGTCACACCTGCTCAAAGATATAGTGCCCTCATGAGGAATCATATCATGCCCAGATGCCAAGAGGCAGATGCGTAAGTAAATGGTCTTTGGCCTGGGT
Organism: Eumetopias jubatus; assembly: GCF_037043125.1. Lineage (NCBI taxonomy): Eukaryota > Metazoa > Chordata > Mammalia > Carnivora > Otariidae > Eumetopias > Eumetopias jubatus. The sequence goes on along the minus strand of NW_028274818.1, from coordinate 74,358,359 downwards.
GAGTGACTCTGTCTCCCTGTGTCTCCATATTCCCACTGCTAATAGTACTTACCTGTAAAAAAAAAAAAACAAAACATAGAAACATGCAGCAGAGTTAAGCAGAATACACCTAATGGTCCATTCATACCAGCTACCTTTATTTCTAATGTTGATAATCACCATAATCATTAATTATTATTATTTCACATCCACAGAATGCTTTGTGTGAAATCTGTTCTTAGGCCACTCCATGCATACTCTTTTCCTTTAAAAAAAAATACGCAGAATTTGAGCAAAACTTGCAAGTACCAGCGTTAGTTGAAGGAGCGCTGGGTTGAATCTTGAGAGATGAGTTTGAGAAAGGGAGAGCAGGCACAGGGTGGCTGAGAGGCTCGAGGGTGGGAGGAGCATGGGAGGAGGCAGGAAAACATTCTGTTTACAACCCTCCCACCCATTCTGTCTTCAACAGAATGGGCCTGTTTTTCTCATTGACACTCTCTGCTTGGTTATTTGAGTTTGTGGCCCCTGTTGTTAAGGGATACAAAGAATAAGACCAGATCAATATTTTGGGGGTTTATTTCCGATCTATTTATTACTCATTCTTCTGCTACCTTGGGTCCAGAAAGGATTAAATTGGCTCATCTTGACAAACACAATACAGCAAAATAAAATAGGTGTATTTATCTCGTTAATAGGTGATAAAAGGGAAGAAATGAAAGTGTGGGTGGGAAACAAACTGATGCCAGGAATTCAGTTCATATGAACACAAAAAGTCTCTGTTCACTGAGTGAGAGCCAAAAAGTTTTGTCTGGATTTTCCTACTATTCAACACACAGGGGAATCTTATCATTAATTTACACAATACTTATCTTATGAAAATAAACCAATGATTCAATTTTATCATAATTATTCAAGGAAGCAACAGAAAGAAATTTTGCCATGTAACAAATATGACAGCCACTCTTACCTGAGGACTCACGCTATACCTGATCGCATCGCTCCCTATGTGCAAGGGGAGCCTCACAACCATGATGCAGGTACTCACTATCACATCCCTCGCAGTATGGATGAGAAAATGTGCTTACCGGAGTCAAAAGAAACGCTTGAGTTAAGAAGCAGAGTTGGGGTTTGGATCCAGGCAGTCTGATAACATGGTGACATCTATATTTTTAGCCCTTGTGCAGACAACTTGAGATGTGAATAGTCAGGACACATCCTCACAGTGGTACAGAGGGCGTTTCTACTTCTTGCCATATCCGTGGATATTTGGTCCTGGTATTACCCCAAATTGCAGTCTAATAAAAGCAGTTCTAGGAGGGAATTAATGCAATCCAGCCCATGCACAGAACTCTCTGCGGATCTGCCATCTCCCGGGTTCACTTTCCCAATAGCTGGAGGGATGGATGGAAAACACAGCCTTCTCCAAATCCTCCCTAAATACTGTTTCTCATACTCACCTTCTTACTGATTCAGGGGGCAGTGAGGCCAAGCCACCTTCATTAGCAAAAACCTGATAGGATACCCCATTATGTGGTTAATTAAGTATGGGCTGCCATGTACTGTTCCTTTCCTGTATGCTTCAATTTAAGGCATCTAAATCACTCTTAAACGACACTAGAATTCTACATTAGAAATTGAACCCACTGTTGATGCTAGACACCGAGACACAGGAGGAGTTTTCCTTCTAATGCGACTCATATCCAAGTACCGGCACACATTGTAAGGCTTTGTGTGCAGCCAAAGGGGGAATAAATCCTCTGAATCAGCTAACTGAAAGGAGGTGGCTGTTTATAGGAAAATAAAACCACTCTGCTCTTAGCCACCATCAACAGAAAACAATGTTACACAGAGCCTCTGGCAACACCTAATCAGATGCCTACCTTCCAAAGAAATTCACAACCAGAATGTTCTACCCCAAAACAAGACTACTGCAATTCCTGCAAAATAATTGTTACATTTCTGGCCTCTGAAGCATCAGATGCCCCACAGAAGGCAGATATGAGAAATGAACATGGTTTCTTTATGAATGAGTCGATGACAGAATAATTTAATTCTGAGACTTCAATGTACAACCATCTAGTGAAGTTATTGTATTTTACCTGCTGCATTTTACTTCTTCAGAAATCCTTTTTTCTTTTTTTTCTCTTATGACATTAGTGTAGAGTTGTAAGGATGCTTTCCACTTCTGATTCCAGGCCTGTACAATATACGGCATACTTGCAATGACAGAAATATAGGACTTTACATCTTTCTGTCCTAACAATGCCTCTCTACATTCTCTTTCATTGTAGTTTTATATAAAACCATCCACACATCTGCTGAAATTAGTTTATGAAAATGTATGCCTTTTTTTTCCTCTCATTAAATCTTTATCAAATTTAAAATGACTGTAAATGGCTGCTTTCTCTCAACTCAAAATTAAATATGTTACATAGAGCCAGTACAAAAATAGAGGCTACAAATGTATTTTGCATTTGGGGAACAGGTAATAGGATGAAAAGGTTGAAGGCACCAAACAAACAAACAAAAACCAAAACAACCACTGCAGAATTTATCCAATGTAAGCATATATGCTTAAACTTTTTTTTAAATCAATAACCTAAATGACAGGCCTGTGAGTATACAGCAGGGCCTCTGAATCAGGGGTCATTTTTATCTAAACAGGTGACATCTGATTTTCACAAGTAAAGGGAGAGCTACCGGTCAGCAAAATCCAGGATGCTGCTAAATATTTTACAATGCGCAGGAATGTCCCCACCCAAACATGACACCATCAGGCCCAAGATGTCAAAAGTACCATGGTCGAGAAACCCTGATGAGATACACCTCATAAAAAAAAATTATTCCGAGAAAATGTATTAAGTTAAGGGAAATATCTTTGCAACCAGAATATAATACTCCTCCAACAACTGTGCTTAAATTTGTCATTAACGAGGGGCAGGGGACAGGGGGGGATACCTACTATTGTCAGTAATATCTTGTTATGGTAACAGAGATGACCAATTAACTTATGGGAAGGTGACAAAAATGTGTAAAGCCACTCTCTTCAACAAGCCCTATCACTTGAGTTCCCTCTGATTGGATGGCTGCCTTTTCCCTTCCTGAAATTAAAAAGAACGGATGTTCTCTTCACCATCATCTTTCAGAATGATGAATAAAAGGTTTAATTTACTGAGTGCTAAAAATAAAAGCCTTCCCATAACTCTTAAGAGTCATTTGGTGTAGCATAAAGGCCGGTTTAGAAATCTGGATTACGAATTCTAATTTTAACACTCGGTATTACCAAACTTTAGGCGTAAATAAATATGTGATTTGTCCATGCATGTAGAGATGTACAATACGCATGAACATTCATGTGGCTACACACAGAATTAGCACATGGCCCAAAAACGGGTGCTTTTTCCCTGATAGACAACCGCAGCCAAGGATTCTGGCGACTACAGCCTGCACATTAAAATGATTGAAAGTCAATACGGGGTTCCAGAATGTGCTGTCAGTCCCTTCAACGCCTACCAAATTTTTATAACATATAATTCATATAACTCCCATTTCTGCATAGTCCAATTAGCTTCAAACAGGTATATAATTGTTGGTCTTGAGGGATCTGTTAGGCCATTATTACCAAATTATCCACTAGATAGCAAGATGACATTTCCAAATCCATTTCACTTACTGCCACAGGTTCCAAACCGGGCCTTTCTGGCAGACTATATAACTCTACTGTACAAGAAATCTGTTAGGCAATCTGTCACATAAACACAGATAGGAAATGTACATAATGCAATGCTTGAAGGAAAAAAAGTCCAATAGACCATGAACTTTTAATGAATGGATTTTAACAGTTTGCAATCTGGTGTGCCGTTTTCAAAGTTTTCCTGTTGAAAAGGAATGTGACTCGCGTTTTATGTTTTCCTAGACTTGATTTAATTAAAATGACAAAGAGCAAAAATACATTTTTCACTCCTGCAAAAAGAAAACCACAGGAAGAAAACAAACCCTTGCTTATTAGTATTCTAGGCAGGGGCTGTTTGCCTCCCAGTTTGGCAATGGTTTGGGAGATCGGGGCACTTTTATCTCTCATTGAACTCCTTTCTAGCATGTGCCGTACCAAAGTAGCACAGGTAAAGTAATCATGATCCATCATAATGCCTGTCTGTCTGGCTGTCCTTCAGCCCTTACCATATTCCTGACTTTAAACAAATATAATTAGGATATTATACATAGTAAGTATAACTAACTATGTAGAGTAAACATAATTAACAAGAACAGTAATGCTAACAAGCAGATGTTCTTATCCCTATTTTATAGATAAGGCAACTAAGGCTCCCTAACATTAAGTAATTGGCCATCCTTCCCTCCAGCTCTGCCCCCATAGTTATGCTTCACTCCGCACTTGAACAGAGAAGGCATCAGTACATATTGGTCAAGTAAAGAAAGTATTCCAAAACCCTTCTAGGTCACTAGGGTGCCTTTTGCATAAGAATTCTTTTTTAAGTTTTAAAATTTATTTAAATTATTTATTTTAATTTTTGAAATGTTATCATTTTATAAAAACAATATGATTTAAACCAAATTCCCTGACTCTTTTGAAATTATTCAATTGGGAATCTTTAAAAATTTGACAAATAGTCTAGAAACCACAAATATTCTTAAAGCACCTACTACGTGTAAGATGCTGTCTTGACTAATAAGTATGATGAATCAAATGAGCCTTATCTTTAAAGAGCTCAAAGGCTAGGAGGTAAAATCAACAACTGATTTGATAGACTGGCAGGATATCTCCAATGCTCTGGGCTTTCCTAGCTCCTAACATAGTCCTTTGCTCATCTCATGCTATACATCCTCTCAGCTGGTACTGACTATGATCATGTATTAAATCACACCCAGCCTGTTGATCTCAATGCTACAGCTTCAGCCCAGAGAGAGCTTTTCCCTGAGCTTCAGATGCATAAACACAGTGGTTAACCAGATAGCTCTGTGTGATATCCCACAAGCTCCTGAACGATTACCCAGAAAATCACACACAAAACCCATAATTTCTGATCGCTCATGTTTCCTGTTCTTACTCTCTCTGTTGATGCACAACCATCCGCCCTATCACCTGAAGGTGGAACTCTGGAGGTCACTCCAAATCACTCTTCTTGCCCCTCACACTCGGCGGCCTTGGCCATGAGTGTCTCCCCCATATGTCCCTGCTCTGTTTCCACCTCATGGGAATCTTACCATCTTCAGCCTGGAGTGTGTACCTCAGCTTCCTGACTTCTCCGCTGGCTTCAATCTCCCTCAGATCCATTTCCCATTCAGCCTCCGGAGAAACATGTAGAAAATAAAAATCTGGCCACCCTCTCCTCTGCTTTGAGCCTTCATGTGAGTCCCCATTCCCACAAAAAGCAAAGCCCCAGCTCATCAGGTCATGTGGGCACTGCCATTTTTTTTTTTTTAAGATTTTGTTTATTTGACAGAGAAAGACATAGCGAGAGCAGGAACACAAGCAGGGGGAGTGGGAGAGGAAGAAGCAGGCTTCCCGTGGAGCAGAGAGACCGATGTGGGACTCGATCCCAGGACCCTGGGATCATGACCAGAGCCGAAGGCAGACGCTTAACGACTGAGCCACCCAGGCGCCCCTGGGCACTGCCATTTTTTAGTATTCTGCTGGCTCTAACCTTGCATTTTACCCTCTAGCAAAACCAAGCTAGTTTTTGTCCTTCCCCTGGCTCTCCTCGCACCCTGCATTCACTCTGCCTCACAAACCTGTCTCTTTTCCTCTTTGACATTTTCCTCTTATTGTACCTTCTGCCTGGGATGTTGCTTTCTGAGCCCCTGAGTGCCTGCAACATGCCAAGCACTGTGTCTAGTACTGGGGAAAGCATGTTGAACAAAGCAGATGCCACCCTTGCATTGTGGAGTTTACAATCTGCCTGGGGAAAGTGACAAACCAAGTAAAGAAACACACGTTTGATTTTAATTGTGGTCCACATTAGGACAAGAGACTGAGAGAGTGCAATGAATGAGCAGAATAACTTCTTCACATGATACTTTGTGAAAATCTCTGCTACTAACCACTACATTATACATGATCTGTTTATGTATATGTCTCTACCACTACACCAGAACCTTCTTGAGTATCAACACTGTTCAAATAATCACTTTTGGTTCTAGCCAGGAATATACATGGGCATTCAATAGCACTAATTGAATTAGTGGATGGATGGATGAGTGGATAGATACATGGATAGTTAGTTGGATGGATGGATGCACAAATTAAAGAATGAATTAGTAAATGAAAGAACATTTTTCCCTATCATTTCAGCTTTATAAATCACTGATTAAAATTGTGTCCTTGGTAACAAGTGCATCTTAGAGGCTCTCATCTATAAGCTTGTGAGGATGTCCTTTACCTGTGGGAGAGAAGTTACTGAGCACACTGGGCATTTTCAAGCATTGTTAAGGCTCCTGCTCACATCCTTGAGAGATTTTCAGAAAGGTCCTTGTGCACTAGAGAGTTTCTGGGGATAAATGCTTCACAAGGAAAAAGCAAAACAATGCAAAACCTCCCAAACAAGGCATGCTTGACTAGAATGGGGGGATGGAAAGATTAGCAGCAGAAGGATCCTTTATAGGAAGGAACACCTTTGTTTATTTCAGTTTTGGTCTGATTGTGGTAGAAGAGAGAAGGGGGGCAGAATTAGAAGATAGGGTGGGGGATCCTGCAGGAGGAAAGAAAGAAGAGGGGGTCTTCATGCTTCTGAGTTGGACAGAATTTGACATGAAACGAATATACCTTTCCTTAATGTGGAGAGAACTGCAATGGCTTGCCCATATCTATGTGAAGACCAAGGGGCAACATTTTGGGTAATTCCAGGGACTAAAAACTGGTTGCCAAGTTCCTTTCTAATGAAATGTTAAAACCATATTTTCCAGTGTGTCCTGCAGAATTGCCAGGCTGTTGTTCCAAATACTGATTTCTGGAACCCACTTCAGGATTAGAAGCTCTGAGGGTGGGACTCAGAAATGTGCATTTTTATCGGATTCCAAAGTCTGAGAATCCCCATTAAAAGATGCCCTCCTTGGGGCGCCTGGGTGGCTCAGTTGGTTGGGCGACTGCCTTCGGCTCAGGTCATGATCCTGGAGTCCCTGCATCAAGTCCCGCATCAGGCTCCCTGCTCGGCAGGGAGTCTGCTTCTCCCTCTGACCCTCCCCCCTCTCATGTGCTCTCTCTCTCTCTCTCTCTCATTCTCTCTGTCTCAAATAAATAAATAAAATCTTTAAAAAAAAAAAAAAAAGATGCCCTCCTGCCATGTCTACCTAAGGAAGCAAGATAGGACAAATGAAAGGGGGGCAGTATGTGAAAGCACATCATGTAAACAAAGCTTGAGTTATTGGGAATTACAAAGAGAAAAGAAGACTCATTTTCCAGGAATCTTTGCACATCTGAGAAAAGGATTTGCTAAGGGGGTTTCTAGAGGAAGGAGAGAAGAGTATTCATTTCTAACCAGAAATATAAATATTCAAGCATTCTCCCTTAAATGCTTCCCCTTAAAGCATGAAAGTGCCATGCAGGAAACCTTCTGAGAGGCTACCACTAAGTCAACCCCAGCCCCCCTGCTCTTCCAACCAGATGTTTCAGGGCCAGACAGAATTAACCCCTTCCATCACCTGGCAGCTTGTGAGGGCAACTTGGTAGATAATTAGCCTTAATGGGCCAAAGAGCTTGCTGACCAAGCCTGTGAATTCCTTGGCCAATTTTTGGAAAGTTGTTCTGGCAAACAATTGAAATTGTCAGCCTACTGATCTTTCTAGGAATTGACCCCATTGACAGGGAGTCACCCTACTGGTAATATATGATCCATACCTGCCCACAGGTGGCTAAGTCAGGGGTATGCACCTGATTCAGTAGAGCAAGTACTCCTTTCCCTGGTCTTGGAATAAGAGCTTTGAGTTCATCCCTCTCTAGGGGCTAAAGCTATGAAATGTAAAACTGGGGCTACATTCCTGCTATGTAAGACAGCCAGTCAGAAATGAGAGAAAATGAAGCTGACAAGCAGAGAATTGGAGAGAGAGAGTCCAGCGCAGAACTGTAAGGAAGCGACATACACAGGGGACAGCTGGCTCCCTAAGGACTTCTGAGTCCTATTTATTCCCCACTTACAACTCTCTTTTCCCCTTCCCCCTTCAAAATCCTGGCTCACTTGAAAGTGGTTGCATCAGACTTTATTAAACCTACCCCACCTTATGGCTGCCATCTACTCAACTCTAACCATCCCCCCTCACTGGCATTGGCAGCTGGCTCAGTGCGTCTGCACCACCATGACTGGTCACCATCCAACATTCTGGCCTCCCATGTCTTTCTCATCATTAATTCTGATTAATACCTTCTACTCTGCCTCAATCATATACTCTCTGGACCATTCTTGACCTACCCACAAGCTCTAAAACCTAAGCACCTCATGTTCTGAGTGTCACCTTCTACCTTCCAGGTCATTTATTCTGTTCATTACCACACTTGTCCAATCTTGTTGATGTATCCAGTCCCTTGATCGTACCATTCATTGTTGTCCTCAGATACCTTCTCTTTCCAAAATTCTCAGCCTAAATGCCATAGGCCAGGGCATAAACCACTCCCTGGCACACGCCTTCCACTCCCTTACCCCTCCCATGTTCTTCCAGACAAACCTCAAACACAGGTAAGCCCAACTCTTTTGGAGACATGAGACGCCTACTCTCCCATTTCCCCCACGCCCCAGGCTTCTCATCTCCCTTCTCTCCTCTCCAATCTCCTACTTCACGCTGTGGACTAACTGCCTTTGCCTGCTCATAAACGTGCATGTATTCGAACATGGCCACATGAGTCCCAAGTATTTTGGTTCAAGACTTTCTGAGTATTGTTCTTATCTTTTCATTGAAATTTTTGAGAGGGAATCAGATTGGCCTGGTGGTTTGGGCAACATGGGAAATGCCCTTGGATCAGATGTTCACCTTGGTCCATTCAGACATGTATGCAAAATGTAAGAAAAGAGCTTGGAAGGGGTAGCTCCTGGGGAAGGGGAGGCTGGGGAAGTACCCCAAATAACATGCCTACACATCTATGAAATATTGTGGGCTGGAGCTGCTTGTGGGTTGCTTAGCAACTAGAAGTAGTTCTGAGCCACACTCAAGAGAATAGTGGTTTGGGGAAACAATTTGTGAAAGCATCAGGGAGAGTATATTGTCTTGAGCTCTAGTCAACACCTCCCCCTCCCCAAATTACAGGTTGGATGACCTGGCCAGCCAAAGAGGCATGGGGGCAGGGGCAGGACGGAGGCAGTGGATGGCTCTCATTCTTCCATAATCCCATCACTTACCCTGGCATTTCTTCAGGGCCTAGGCAGAGGCACAGACCGAGGTAAGAGCCACAGTGAGTTCTGCCGAGCTCACAGCATGTTAATCACGCCTGTCAGACTCCCAGGGAAGGAGAGGTTGGCTGTCCTGACAATCTACATTAACGTGGGTGGATGGTGTTTGATTATACCTTCATGACGGCGGTTTCCATTTGCATCTTTCATCAGAGACTGAAGGATGTGTTATCTGCCCTGACCATCCTGTAGTCTCAACCTCCTTGCTAGTACGTGGCTGACCTCAGTGAGAACACAGCCTTCAGACTGCAAGAGGCATCGGTGGGCTCGGGTGGGACCCAGCTGCCCTTGAATGCATGGGTTTTTATAACAAAGTCGTCCCATAAAAATGGACTGGATTAATTTTCATCTGGGATCAGTCTCCAGGATACTTCTCAAACCTACAGAAGCTCAGACTATTCTCAGAGTGCAGAACTTGAAGCCACAGGCAGTAAGAATAACAAAAGGAAGGAAAGGAAAGGAAAGGAAAGGAAAGGAAAGGAAAGGAAAGGAAAGGGAAAGGGAAAGGAAAGGGAAAGGAAAGGAAAGGAAAGAAAAGAAAAGGAAAGAAAGGGAAAGGAAAGGAAAGGAAAGGAAAGGAAAGGAAAGGAAAGGAAAGGAAAGGAAAGGAAAGGAAAGGAAAGGAAAGGAAAGAAAGGGAAAGGAAAGGAAAGGAAAGGAAAGGAAAGGAAAGGAAAGGAAAGGAAAGGAAAGGAAAGGAAAGGAAAGGAAAGGAAAGGAAAGGAAAGGAAAGGAAAGGAAAGGAAAGGAAAGGAAAGGAAAGGAAAGGAAAGGAAAGGAAAGGAAAGGAAAGGAAAGGAAAGGAAAGGAAAGGAAAGGAAAGGAAAGGAAAGGAAAGGAAAGGAAAGGAAAGAGGAAAGGAAAGGAAAGGAAAGGAAAGGAAAGGAAAGGAAAAGGAAAGGAAAGGAAAGGAAGGAAAGAAAGAAAGGAAAGGAAGGAAAGGAAAGGAAAGGAAAGGAAAGGAAAGGAAAGGAAAGGAAAGGAAAGGAAAGGAAAGGAAAGGAAAGGAAAGAAAGGAAAGGAAAGGAAAGGAAAGGAAAGGAAAGGAAAGGAAAGGAAAAGAAAGGAAAGGAAAAGAAAAATGTCCTCTGCTGATAGTCATCCACTGGCCATATCTTCAGTTGCAAAACTCAGCAAATATTTACAAATAACCAACCTAGTGCCATGTACAATGCTAAGAGAACTGCAGATACAGTAGGTGGAAATGAAAGAAATACTCTTGATGGCCTGGGGTCCTTAAGGTACAAACCATATCTTAGTCACAATGAATTGCTTACACAAAGGTGAAGCTCTTGTATGGTGCTCAGTAAATCTCTACTGAATTCCTGAACATCAATTTCTTGATTTTGACCACCTCATATGTGACCAAATAACACCAACCTCAACTCAGAGGGTTTTAAGAAGTAATAGCAGGAAAGAGAACTGTAAATAACTTGATACATTTGGTAAAGTTACTTAAGGCAGTGAAAGCAATTCACTCTTAAGGATCCCTGTCTACTATCAAACCTGGGTAGTCTAAAGAAGCAACCCACAGAGTTTCACATGGCATACTACAGAGAAACAGTAACCTGGGAGAAAGGCGTAAAAATCTGACTGCCTGGGTGTGAACCCCAAACTCCACCACTTCTTAGACGAGCAACTTGGTCAGATTATTCACTGTCCATGAGCCTCATGCTCTTCATCTTTAAAATGGGAACAACCATACGTCTCACACAGGTTTGTCTTAGGATCAAACTAAGCTAATGCCTGTGAAGCATTTAGCACAGTGACTGACATTTATTAAATGCTAGCTATTAAATAACCAGTAATTAGCAGATTGTGGGGGTCTTTTTTAACTTTTAATTTTAATTTCCTTCCAACCTGGGTTTATCAAAGACATTGAGGGGAATTCACAAATGGCCATCTGGTCTTGGATGAGACCACAGTATAAACAGAAGCTCTCTTAACCCAGGTACTCTCCAGGGTGAAAAGCAGAGGAATCGGGCCTGGCCACTGTTTCTCAAGGGTCAAGATCAAGAGGCTGGCAGCTTCCCTGTCCTGTCTGAGGGGCCTCATTCATATAACATCTACAGAGATGGCTGGCCTGTGGTTCCAAGAGAATGGCAATTCCTGACAGGCCTAATAAATGAGGCTGAAGCAGCATCAGTGAGTTATGAAATACTTCTAATTGTTAAATTAGGTTTTGAGGCCACAGACCAAACAACAAAATGACCAAAACCAAAAAGCAACTTGGGCTTTGAAGCTGCAAACAAAGTGAGTTAAGCAGAAATATGTTCTCTATGCTTAGTTCTGCATGGACACTCTTAGAAAACAAAACTCATTTAGCTTAAATTAATAAAACTAAATAAAGTCACTGGAGGTCAGTAGGGAATTACTGGAGCATGTGAGAGAAGAGGCTCTGGGTGACCATTCCTGTTACAAGAGTGAAAACAGCCTGTCCGTTCACTGATGTGGCTGGGGTGATGTATCTGCTCCCAAAATAGTGTCTGTGCAAAAGATGAGAGAAAACGATAGCCTATTAATTTGGTTTTTAAGTCCAGATGAAGAACCTTGAAAATAGCCAAAGAGCCAAAAATACTGAGTAACTCCACATTCGGAGGGACTGTTTCTTCTCTCTATATATAGCAACTCAAAAATAGACATCTCTGATTCTGGGCTTGTGGGACTGAAGTGGGATAATGCCCATCAACTAGAGAGAAAATGTGTAATAAATCCAGCCATGTTGTCAGTTTGCTTAAATGCCACGACCTCTGTAAACTCCCTACGTAAATGTGACCCTCCCCATAACCCAACTGTTCAGTATGCATGTTCTGTTTTATGTCTGTTTTCATTCATCCAACAAATATTCATTGAGTTATGACCATTTTCAGGCACTCTATGTGGCTCAGGGGATATGAATTACTGACTCTTTCCTCAAGCAGCTTACAGTCTAACAGGAGTAACAATAGAAAAAATGAATTATTCACTGATAGCAATTATGGTAAGTGCTGAGAAGAAACTAGGTACAGGAATGACAACTGTTTCCCCCAGAGAAAAGAATATTCAAACTTGAACCTATCCGTCAAATAGAATTTAGTAATTTAGTTTTTAAAAAAATAGATGAAAAACATGCAAGATCCCGGCAAAATTATTTAGAGCATGTTTTAAAATAAGGGCAATTCTGCATCATGTATAAGGGGATTAAATATTTGTTTTCTTGAGCATAATGCCAGTGAAGGACAGTATACTATATCTTCCATGTATTTCAGTGTTTAAAGCTACTGGTAGTATAAAATACTCCAACAGAAAGAAGGTACAAGAAGAAGGAAAATAATTTCACTAGAAATTCAAAATAATGCATTACCATTCCAACAGCCAATTTTAATTAGGGTAGCTCTTGCATTCCCGCAGTCAATACCTCTCTTGAAACAGGTACATTTACTTAACGTTACTGACCAGCATTTATCTTTCTAACCAGAAAAGGAAGTGCTTATTTTTTTTACAGCATTTGCCACATTTTCATGTTCTCCTCCTTGTGTTTCCAAGAATCAAAAAGAGTTTCTCCCTAATGCACTGTAAGTAAAGTTCACAGGGGGAGAGAGAGGGCAGAATTTAGCCATTCTAATTGGCTTTTTGACTTTCTTCCCAAGAGAATAACTTCAAAACAACAAAGAGGAGAATGGAAATTGTAATATACGGGAAGTTCAGGGTGGGAAGGTGGTGCCTAGAGAAGTCATGGTCTGTGTCATAAATAAATCATAAACTTATGTAACATTGGAATGAGATAAATGGCATCTCTGAAATAAGTCCCTCCACTATTTGACTACCATCAGGCACAGAGTTACCAGCTCCTACTCTGATTGAAATTAATAATCTGGACCCATCAACTGTGTCCCATGTACCATAAAACCTTGCAAACTTCATGACTGCAGAATTATATACAGTGATTTACAAGAAATTGCAGGTGATAGGAGAGAAAGAAAAACAGGGAACTGAGTAAGTGGGAATGGAGTGAAATGCTATCCACAATGAAATGATAAGCATGATGCCTCAAGCTTGTTCTACAACACATTGCTAAAGGACAGCTTGAAACCACTCGGAAGAAGCAAGGGTGATCCTTAGGATGTAACATGGGTTCACCGGGAAAAAGTGATGGCAAGCAAATCCCCTCCTACTTCTTTAAGGTTCTAGACTGATGGGCTGGGTAATGCTGCAGACTGAGTGTTGGGTGGTGTTGAGTCAGCTGTGCGAAGGTAAGGAATGTGGGTATAACTTAGACTTATGAATGAGTCATCCATTTGCCCCAGATTGGTAATAAATGGAGCTACCATGTGTGTATATGTCCATACATTGACTGGATTCCCAAACTCTGGAAGCAGGTCTTACGTTTATAGTTTATAATTTAATCCCCTGGGTTGCCTTGCAGATAGGAGAATTTAGTAAATGCTGAAGGATGAATCATTAGCCACAGATTGTTGGAAGAAAAGAATTAACTGCAATCATGTGTATAGACTTTCTCTAAAAAGTATAAAATACCGAGGCACCTGGATGGCTCAGTCGGTTAAGTGTCTGATTCTTGACTTCGGCTCAGGTCAGGATCTTGGGGTTCTGAGATCACGCCACATGTCCAGCTCCGTGCTGGGCGTGGAGCCTGCTTAAGATTCTATCTCTCCCTCTCACTACCACTACTCCCTCCCCAACCCCCACCTTGCAACTCTCTCTAAAAAATTAAAAATTAAAAGTATAAAATACTTACACACAGGCAATGGGCTATTAGAAAGCCAAGCCAGAGTCTGTGTCTGGTTGGGCATTTTTATCAACAATAGGAAGAAGGACCTGAGAGATATGTTTATCTAATTTACAGATGGTGCAGACCAAGAGTTAGCTCACAAGCAAAGTGACAGAATCATGATTCAAAATTATATTTATAGATTGCAAGAATAGACTGAATTCTATTTTAGTAGTTGCTTCCTATATGCCAGGCACTAAGCCACATGCATGACATACACCAACTAAGTTAAATGGGTTAATTAATGTATAGGTCACAGATCAAAGCTTTCAGCTTAAGGTTAAGGGAGAGTCAGGCATGTGAGACAAAATTATGGGATGGAAGGCTAAAGAGCCTTGTTGGCCATAGAAAAGAGAGGTGGGTAAGGAGCCCAAGTCAGTAAGAAAGCCTTGGCCATTGGAAGTGTAGTAGGCAGAATAATACCCCCACAAAGATGTCCACATCCTAATCCCCAGAACTGGTGAATATGTTACCTTATATGGCAAAAGGAACTTTGTGGGTGTGATTAAATTAAGGCTTTTGAGATGGAGAGGTCATACTGGATTATCTAGGTAGGTGCAGTTATCACAGGCGCATTTAGAAGATGTCAGACATGAGAAGAAGGAAGTGTGATTATGGAATGAGAGGTTGGGGGGATGTGCCCTGAAGACAGAAGAAGGAGCCATAAGCCAAGGAGTGTGGCCGACTCTAGAAGCTAGAAAAGGCAAGAAAATGGAGGCTCCCTTTGGGTCACCAGAAGAAATGCAGCCCTGCTAGCACCTTGATTTTATCTCCAAAAGATTCATTTCAGACTTTTGATCTCTAAAATTCTTCCTGCTTTAAGCTACTGAGTCTGTGATCATGTGTTACAACAGCCGTAGGAAACCAGAACAGGAAGGATGAGAAATCCTGAGTATGGCGGGTCTCTCTCATTCACAGACTGGCCTCTGGGCCTCACCACCTGGTAGTCAGGTCTGACCTCCTGAGAAAGGTGGCGGGAGACTGGGAGGTGGGGGCCACTGTGCGGTGCCTGTTGGAAGTAGTAACTGAAATAGTGACTTGATTTTTTAAAGCTCCATCAGTCGTCCTTCTAGCAAAGTATAATGCTAAAGGCAAAACAAAGGGCAAAGCCTCCCAATTCTTATTCCTGACTGCTCTGTCTTTCTCTCTGACCTCACATCTATCCTGCCAGCCATATCTATACAAAACTTGCATGTTTTGCTGCATCCACAGCCCCACTTGGGCCCAAGCCACCATCCTCTCTATAGCTCCCAATGGGGTTCCTTGCTTCTGTCTTAGACCTCTTCTCTCTTCTCAAAACCACAGCCAGAGGGATCTTAATACACAAGAGAGATCAACTCACACCTCAGTAAATACTGTGCTCACTGAAGATTTCAGGACAGATGGTAATAATAACAATAACAATAGCAGCAACAACAATAATAATAAAATTGCTCAACTCTCCTGAAATCCTCAAAACTCTATAAATTACCAGTATTAATCCCACTTTACAGATGAGGAAACGGGTAAAGGGTGGACCAGAGGCTCAAAACTCTGTGATAGTCGGCTTCCTATCACATTCAGACTACGTGTCCAGAGGTCCTTGTAATACCTGCCAAGTCATCAACCCATCTCAGGCCTCCATTTACCCTCTGACCTCACCTGCCTACTTGCCTCCCTTTGGGTCCCACCTGTACATGCCTCCGGCACCCTGACACCCGTATGCAGACTTCTCTGACCCCTGACTCCACACATGACGCTAAGTAAGATACCCAGTCTGGCTGCTGAAAAGCACCACAGGGTGTCTCCTGGATTAACTAGGCCTGCACCATCACTACACGCCACTTTGTCCATGCCTGTGTGCGAGCCTTGGAAGACTTATTTTCTGTATCTCCTCTGTCCATTGGCCTAGTATACACCTGGCTTACCATACTAGAACAAGGCATCATTCTTGATTCTCTGTTCTGTATTCATACCCAGAGAATTCTCCATTCTCCTAATGTTATCCAAAAACATCTGCTTCTCTCCACAAAACCTGTCACCTTCACCTTAGTTCAAACACTTCTCTGTCCTGACCTGAGCCACTACAGTAGCTTCTTAACTACCTGCCTTTCACCCTGTACCTGCCTGACACATTGTCCACAGTGCAGCCAGGGTGACCTTTCCAAAACGCAAAGTGAACTCTGTTTGCAAGCTCACCATGTTTCTCTATCACTCACTGGGTGAAGTCCAAACATTCCTTGTGACCTTCCCTCTACCTGTCTGGTTTCCTCTCAGGCCTGCCCCCCTCCTCCCCAAGTCAGCAGAACTTGCAACTCCCAAGCATACCTGCCACGTCTTCCCTCCTTCCCTCCACCCCAGGCTACTCCACCTGCTTTGCCTGGAGAACTTCCCTTTCCTTCTGCAAAGCTCTCCTCAGGCATCACTTTTTCCATAAGTGTCCCCCAGCTCTTTTGCTCGGACAACCTTAATCCCTCCTTCCTCTGTATAAGTTCTTATTTGTACACATCTACTTTTCCTAACAAATAGATTTGGAGTGCCTAAAGCATAAAGACTGAGTCTCACTCTTTTTCATATTCCTCTATACCCAGCACAGTGCTGAGAAACTTAACTAGCACCAGGAGGCACTGAAATAATACTTATTAAACAATAAACAAATACATGAATGCATGCACATGAATTAATAAAGAATTGCCTCTCCTGCTGTTGAGAAAATACGAGAACCTACAGTTCTCTACAGAACCTACCAAAATCTATAGAGAAGATCAATGAATAAATATGAGAAATGACTTCCCAATAATATGTTATTCAGCAAGGAAAGGGCCTGGCCCCTATGGGCCGCCATGGAGACAGCCCTATGTCAACAGGAGCCAGGCCTAATCCCAGGGCTGTGTGGAAGGCTGACCCCGAAGTTCTATACCTTCATAATCAATTTCTCTCCCATCTTCCACAGAGCTCCCTCCACAGACATATTTCAAACATTTGGAACTTGCTTGATGATAATTAAAATCCAGCCCACTAACCAGCTGGCAATCCAGAGGCCACTATGACATTTCATAACTAATAACTGAATAAGCTCCTTAACCCCCGTACCCCAACCCAACATAAGGATGCCTCCAAACAATGGAGGGAACATACCTACCAGATGAACTGCACTGAGCACGCACAACTGCACCTCACTGAATGTGTGCTTCCCAGACAAGGCTGTGTGTGTGGTGTGTCGGTAAACCAAGTCATGTTTCAAATGCACTGTGATCTAAGAATAGTCTCTAACTACTTCCTAGGTGATATTTTGATAAAGCTAATAAATCTCTGGTAGGATAAGCAATTGTAGCTTAATTTGTGTGTTGAATTAATTCAGACTTCCAATTGTCAGTCTGACTTAAAAATAGAACATCCTGTATTATTTAGTATAAAAATGATTATATCAAGGAACTGTGTATACACACACATATATTTTATTTATGTAGCTCTATGAATATTAATCTCACCATGGTAGATTTCCAAAGCTGAGCGGCTTCCAGATAATAGTAACAGTAATAATGATGATGATGATTACAATAATTATAGCAAATTTATTGTAAAGTGTGTGTCAGATACTTGACATATATCAACACCTGGAATCATCATAACAACCCTACCAGAACTGCTCCAATTTTACAGATTAGAAGACTGACACACAGAGAGTGATTTACTCCAAGTCACAAAACTGCTAAACTGTGGACCAGAACACGTACTCAGGCTACCTGGTGTCAGGGTCTGTGCCTTGAATCATTGTTTCTTGAGAATATTGTTTGCAAAAAATACTTTATTCGGCAGCTCCACACCTCCTGAACATTTTTCATTATTTGCACTCAGGTGTTAAGGAGAATTTAAGACCATTCAATGCAAATTAATGAACTCCCTGTCTACATCATAAGCCTCTTTATTTCAAAACCTTGCTTCTCTGTACCAGTAGGCCGGCTGTTAGTCAGCTTGTCTCAAACCTCACCAAAACTTTAATTGCATAAAATAATCCAAATGAGGCTGTGCTCTGGGTTCAGAACTACTTCCTAGCACCACTGAACATATTTCAACTGTGTGTGGAACGTTTCCTACAGACCAGAGTCCAGAGCTCTCGGGGACAAGGAGAATAACGTAAACGTAAGACAAGGATCATAATGAAGAAATACTCTGGTTGGCTTTATCACCTGGGGTCCTCAGGAAGCCTGCCAGCAGGGCTGAGGCATGTTCCATCAGTGAAGGCACATTCATCAGTACAGCAGAGATTCACTTTATAAGATTTAATATGGAAGTACTATACTTAAAAAGATTTATATAAAAGTCTCTTTCCCCATTGTTATCAGGTTTCCATGTCATTCTACAGCATATCGACTCTTCCCCAAGCTTGCAATATCAGCAGGGCTCATCTATAATAACTTGACTAGCTGGAGTTTACCCCATCATCTGCATTGGAATCATGGCAACTCATTATTAAGTGAGAAAAAAAAAAAAAAACTGAAAAGCCAAAACAATAACGGGAGTTGGTGTCAGGATGTCAGTGGAAGGATGTGGAGATCACAACAGGACCCCCAATCACCCAGGCAGCTTAGGCCTCCCCAACACATAGTGCCTGTCACTGGCAGACCCTGGAATCTGGGCTGGAGTCTTTTCAGCCACGGAGACAGGCCTGACCTATCTTCCTTCGTTGACCCTCTTGGAGATGGTGGGGGCACATTTGGAATTTCAGAGCAGATCTTTCAAACTGATTCAAGTTCTCAATGGGTGTACATGAGTCTGTCTTTCTGGGGTGTATGTGTGTTTGGGGGTGGGGATTCTCCTTCAAAACCCGCCCTGGCTGTCTCTAACTCCTAGATTCCCCCACCCTTCTCTCTCCTTCCACCCCTCCAGGTCCCCCTCCCCACCCTCCCTTTTCTCTCTCCCTCTCTCCCTCTCTTTCTCTCCCTCCTCCCGTCCCCTTGTGTGCCCATCTTGCCTACCTATGCGTGCCTTTCTCATAAAGATAGAGAGAACAATTAGCCACAATACAAAACAAAATACAACTAAAGATGCCAACAAGTTTCTAAAAGGCAGCAACATCAAGAACAGAAGTACACCTAGTGGTTACCAGGGGTGGAGGAGGTGGTGCGGGGGAGTGACTGCTCAGTGGGCACTGAGCTTCCTTGTGGAACGTCAATGTACTAAATGCCACTGAATCGTGCGTTTTAAAATGACTAATTTTATGAGTATGCAACTTTTACCTCAATACAAAAAGTAAAAAGGGTTTATGGTGATTAGCTGCTTTCTTAGTAAAGAAGGAAGGGAACTCTGAACACTTTTCTAAAATGGAAGCGATCTTTGCAATCTCTCCTTCTCGCTCCCTCCCTCTCTCTTTCTCTCTCTCTCTCATATATGTGTATATATGTATATACAGACACATAAATGTGTACATATGTATGTGTACGCACAGAATTAGATCCACAGGTACCAGAAAGAATGAACAAGACAAAACAAACCCACTTACAGAAATGGCTACAGAATGTATCTCGATGTTTTTAAAACAAAAGGATTTTCCTAACAACAGAAGAAAAGCCCATGGCAGTAGATGTGAACTTGTATTTCTTTCACAGGGACATGAAGTTGTGTGCCGGTCTGTCCAATGACTCCAGGCAGCCCCTACAATACACAACACACAACACACACACTGCCTAAACCCAAGCCAGCCAGAGCCACCCGAGGAGAGGGTGAGAGAACAGAGTGGGATGACAAGCAAATTTAAAACTATACCCGATTCTCAATATAATTGGAACATTCAGGAGAGGGTGTTAATTTGATCAAGAGTATTTAAATGAGGAAATTATCATTTTAGAGTATTCCTCTTCCAGCTCAGCCACTGATGCTTAAAATGAGAGCCAAATGCTACCTCCTCCAAACTCCTTGCTCCCTGACCCCACCTGCCTCCCTCTCTGCATCTGGAAATATATTCTTCTCTGACTTGCCAATTGAAAAAGAGACCCTGGACGGAAATACCTGGCTTGGCTATCTACTCAAATTTCAGCTTCATGTTTAAAAAAACATATTTTTTTTCAGATAGTCATGTCATTTCACCTTCACCATGAAAGTTATGAATGTTCATTGTGGAGGATTGAGAAGGTATTTAATAACATATAGGGAAAACAGGAGACTCATCCATAGTTCCAACACCCAAGGAATAATACCTAATATCGTAAGGTACTTATTTTTTGTATTCTATTTTGAACTTTGACTTAGGGGCAGATAAGCAAAAATACCTACAAATAGCTTTTTTTAAAACACAAATTGGGTCATACTGTAAATAAGTGTTGTGTTATCTGTTTAATTCCATTTAATAGTATCCCCAGGGACTTTTTCCCATCCCATTAAATACTGCCCTACGCATCGCTGATAATGGCTGCAAGGTCATTACGTCAAATAAGAAATGGAATTGTCATGTCTTTCCAAATCCCTATTGTTGAACGTGTAGGTTAATTTTTTAAGAGTAGAAACAATGCTGCAGTGAACATCCCTAGAGATAAACCTTTGTACTAAGTCATAACCCCCTCCTCCCATGGACATACACACACACACACACACCCCTCTTAAGACATACCAACGTTTCTCAGCCGGGGCCCTACTGATATTTGGAGAAGTAAATACTTTGTGATCAGAGGCTGTCCTCTTCATGGTGGGATGTTTAACAGCATCCTTGGTCTCTACCCATTAGATGCCAGTTGTCATCCCCCCCCCCTTGTGACAACTAGAAGCATCTCTGTCCATCACTGCATATCCCCTGGAGGGTGTGACTACCCCCTGCTGAGAACAACCAGAATACTGGAAATACTGGGTGGGATGAGATACAAGGTCTCAACACCTTTTGATGTTTGACCTCCAAACTCCACTACTCCCTCATGGTACCCACTAAGGTGTGGGGGAGCTTACACTGTTCCTTACTGCAGCTGCCTGGCATCTCTTACACAGACACCTTGCTCAAACCCAAGCCTGTTTCCCAGGGTTTTGTGTTCCTGACTCTCTTTGTGTTACTAAGATTTAAGTGTGGATCACGTATTGTGGTTCCTTATTTGGCCTCCTCTCTGATTTCCCTCTG
This sequence comes from Eumetopias jubatus, assembly GCF_037043125.1. Lineage (NCBI taxonomy): Eukaryota > Metazoa > Chordata > Mammalia > Carnivora > Otariidae > Eumetopias > Eumetopias jubatus. The sequence continues at coordinate 74,337,139 of NW_028274818.1, read as the reverse complement.
GATCCAGGGCTTTCCTACAGCCATGGTACTGTGTCTTCACTGATCTTTTCCTCCATGGCTCCCTTTCTGGACAGGCCAGCCCCCTCCAGAGCGCCCCCCTACAACTTGCTGTCCTTTCACTTTATCTCCTTCCCCACCTTTATCTTCCCCACCCCCACCCACACCCCAGGGCAAGAAGGCTTTCCTCTTATAGGGATTTTTTTTCGGGGGGGGGGGGAAGATAATGATTTATTACCAGACTTTTGGGAAAAGCTTCTCTGCAGCCTTCAGAAGGTAGAATGTTGGTCAGATACACATAACAAACATTTGTGTTATTATCAGAGAAAACTGGGTATTGAGAGGAGAAACAGAAGGGAAGTCAATGACAGCAACCCTGGAGAAGAAACAGTGAGATAAAAAGAGAGGTCTTAGGTCCTTGACACCAGGAGCATGGAAGAGGGGCACCAGTCTATCGGATGGGGTTTGAGATGGGAGAGGGACAGGTTCACAATGTGCCAGGGTCTGATTTGGTTTGTGGTATAAAACTTTGGCATAGAGCTAAGCCAGGGCCAAGATCAACGTACATAGTGAAAAGATATATGGAGAAGTCTCTCTGTGATGATTAGTATGTTGATAAGTGTACCCCAATCAATTTCTTGTTATCTAAAGCCCCGTGTTTCCTTCTGTACCAGTGGCATTCATGGTGTGCTGGCGGGCAGGAGCTAACAGAATGCAATATTATTTCCACATTATGCAAAATGTTTTAGCCACCTCCATGCTCATGACCATAATGAATGTGTCAAAGTTTGCTGAAAATCTAGTTAAAAAGCACATTTCCTTCCTCCTAAGAAGGATTCCCCTGACAACAAAATTCTGATTCAAAATTCATCACCTCCTTAAAAGTAGAACTTCCTTGAATAAAACCGTGCAGTCCTCAGATGTGCAGACATTTTTGTATTCACGTAATACACTTCTTTCGTTCACCACAATTTGTCAGTTTCATTTTTTTCAAGTCAACAGTCCACAAAGGACTCTAGGCACCTTTTCCCACAGGGAACAGCTGGAGATGAAGGAGCAGAGACGCAGGCTGCTCCCATCCCCTCTCAAAGGAGAGGATCCACTCTGAACCAATGCTGCTGGGTTGCCTGGGATTCCTAAAATTGCACCCACACGCCTCTGGGCTTCTCCTGTTTACCCTATTTCATTTCTCTCCAAGTTTGCTGACACCCAGCCTTCATTTGATTGACTTACAAATTGGAGTATAAATTATGTTTTCTCTTGCCTAGCAATTAGCCATTAAGGAACAGTACAATCAAAATACAAAGAGAGAAGACATTCATACTGCAACCAGGGACCACTGAAAGAAAGAATCCTTCCATCCTCTAGCCTTCAGACTTAACCTAAGTGCCCTTGAAGGTGGATCTAGCCTTTTAAAATGACAGCACTATTTAGTCCTTGCACTCTGTGAGCTTCATCCCATGCATAAAGCAGTCACAAAGCACCAAATACATCTTCTTCATCTCCCCCAACTTCGTCTCTTCAATTGTCTCTCTCTGAGATTCATTTCTCTGGCCCCTGTAGTAAGACTGGTTCAAAGGCTGTCAATTGTACAAGTGAATGGCCATGAAATAATTAGGAGCGCAAGGTGGGGACTTTCCTATGAGCAAACTCCAATACACTAAAAATGAGAAATGTGATCAACCTGGCTGTCGGTGGCATTATCTATAATAAGGAACATCCTTCAAGTTGCAAGCTAATTTTCCAACCTCACTCTTTTATCTTGATGTAGATTTTTTTCACCCCTCTTTAATGTTGAAAATTTTCCAGCTTAACATCTCCTCAAAGACTGCATTTCCTTTGTTCATCCTTGATTCGGAAACACTAATTCTTTATTTATTCTTATTGTAAAAATAATGCATGCTTATCATAGAAAATGTTGAAAGCTTACAAATGTATAAAGAAGGAGGAAAAAAAATCCCCCTCATAATCAAATCACCCAGAGGCAATCCCTGTTACAAATTTGCTGTATTTCCAATCTTGGCTACTTGGCATTTTTAACATATATAAGAAATTACTGTATATCTAATTTTGCTGAAGGTATGTTTTTGTTAGACTGTTGAAGAGAAAGGAAATAAATCCTCCTGTTCATTGATGACACATATTTAAAGCAGGCATGCCAATGGGAGAAAAGGACAGTTAGGCCTTAGGTGATTAATCTGGAATGAAGATTAAAATCATTGTTAGCTGCAAAACAAGGAAATTAAGTGATTGTCACAAACAACCTGAAACAGCTCAGTGGGATCCATTAAGATTTTTAACAGCTCAGTGAAATCTAACATCTACCTGACAGCCCCAAATGGGAGGGGTCAGGAGAAACCTGCATCTTTACTTAGCCTCTTTCACTCTGTGCATTAAACAAGCAAACTTTTTACTGACGGATGGTCCAAGAAAGCCGAACTGACCTCTGCCTTCAATTAACTCAGCTTGAGATCATGCCTATACCCTGCACAGCTTGTCTTCATAATCTGAGATAATAAGAGTTTAAAAGGCTCAACAAGGCAAAAATTGGTGTGTGTACACTGTGTGCAAAACATAGTACATGGCTGGGAACTGTTGTGTCATCTATGAAGAATGAAAATAATGTGCTACCTGTAGCTAGCCCAGATGTACAGGCTCACTCTCTGCTACAAAAGCATGCAGGAAAGCATCAATCTGAATGTTTCCTTTAATGATATTGGCATGGTGCCCACATCAGCTTCATATTCTCCAGTGGCTCCCTTGCTCAGGAATTTGGAAATATGAGGAAATCATGGAGTGCTTCAAAAAGGAGGGCACCGGGATGCCCGGGTGGCTCAGTCCGTTGAGCGTCTGCCTTCAGCTTGGGTCGTGGTCTCAGGGTCCTGGGATTGATTGAGTCCTGCATCGGGCCCCTTGCTCGGCTGGGAGCCTGCTTCTCCTTCCCCCTGCTTGTGTGCGCTCTCCCCACCTCTCTCTCGGACAAATAAATAAATAAAATCTTTAAAAAAAAAAAAAAGGAGGGCATATTTGAGTTGTGTCTTACAAAAGAAGTCCAAGTTTGTATTAAAGTTTAGAAAATAGAAGGTTTGGAAAAAAGTTTAGAATTTTTTTTTTTAAATCACCTTGGGCTGAAGGGAAATGACTGGGTCATTGCAAAGATCACCCTGCAGATGAGTGGAACATTGGGGAGAAATGGTCACAGAGAAAGGTCTGCTTCTGGGAGAGAAAGGGTCTAGGCCCATACTCTTTCTCCAAAATTACTTTTCTACTGGTCCCTGCAATTGCACTACAATGTTTTTTTTTCCACATAGAGATCCTTTCAGACTGAAAAACTGAACAAAAACCCCAACACCGGAAAGCTTACCAGGCTTTCAGAAAGACAACCAACTGTCCAAAACTACAGATGATGTGAATTCCAATTCCTTCTTGGATAACATCATAATGAGCTACCATTTCTCACTACTTTATTGCCCCCAGATTTGTAGACACCTTCCCCCAAAGAGCAGCTCCTGAAGTTTCTTGGTTTCTGGAAGTCTCTTTGAGAGAGATCATTCTTTGTTACTGTAATGAGGACAGTTTAGTAAAATGGCTAAAAGACAGACCGCCTGGGTTTATATCCAGACTCAGGCACTCACTAGCTATACTTGGGCATGCAGTCTCTCTGATCCTCCATTCTCCATCTATAAAATGGAGAAAATAAATGTGCTTCTCTCATGAGATTAAAATGACACAATGTATACCAAAACCCACTAAGTCCTCAGGAAGTATTAGTTACCATTATTATCCAATAAGGGGAGTAATAAGCCAAAGGAAGCCCTTTGGGCCCAATGTAATTGTTTAAGTCTTGGCCTATAGTCCTTATTTAACCTTGATCATTCACTCATTCATTCATTCATTCATTCATTCAGCAAAAATTTTCTGAACACCTCCTAAGGATTAGGTATTACTGATAAAACCTCCTAAACGGGAAAACACACATCTTGCCTTACAAGAAGTTTTAGTTTATATGTGTATATCATCAAACTAAAGAAAGTACTGGGGCTCCTGGGTGGCTCAGTGGGTTGAGCAGCTGACTCAGTTTCAGCTCAGGGCATGGTCTCAGTGTCCTGGGATCCAGCTCCACCTTGAGCTCTGCACTCAGCAGGGAGTCTGCTTCAGGATTCTCTCTCCCTCTGCCCCTCCCGCTGCTTGCTCACTCGCCGGCGCTCTCTCTCTCAAAGAAATAAATAAATCTTAAAAAAAAAAAACTAAAGAAAGTAGCAATGAAAGAGGCTAAAAATCTGTTCCCTTTATTGAACAAATAAACAGATTTATATGTTTTGCTAACGGAAACTCTTATTTGGTCAAATATAAAGATAGAATCTGTAGACAGGCAGAACAAGAGGGGAGAAAATCCAACAATGACTTTGGAGTCAGAAGCAAAATGATTTGCAGAAATTTAAGGTGAGGGACAAACAAATACATGATCATCATACAATATGCACCGAAGAGCTTATCTTACTGTTAGTAATGATATCCCAAGACAAATGACAAACACACTTATTGGAAATCCATCCTTACTTCCTTAGTCATGGCAGTACTTAAAAGACTAGGGAGACTAATCTGGTCTTTAAATCACCTATTACCAGCATCGGTCTGTGTGCATTTTGTAAGTGTATACTGTAAGATATTTCACAATGAGGACATCACTGGGCGTTAAAATTCTGCAGGAGGAACAAGTCAGTCGGGGATGCTGAGGGTTTCAAACACACCACACTTCTCTCTCTCAAGTTTTTCCTTTAAAAGTACACAGGTTTTAGTTTGGGGTTCTTAGCACATCACATATGCAAGCACTCCTCCACAAGATGCCTTCTACAACCCTTATCTGTTTCTGAATTTTCTCCTCTTATTCTCATTTGTAGTAGTTTCTTGTGGGGGGAGAAAAAGAAAAGGAGAAAAAAAAAAAGAAGGAACAAAATAAGTAAGAAGGGAGGAAGGAGAGGAAGGAAGGAAATTAAGAGTAAGAAGAAAAAAGATCCCTCTCCGTCATTCTGGGCATTTCCCCATGGAGAAGCAACTGGTTTCCAGAACAACTTAAGAATGGATATTTTGATAATTGGAGCCTTGAGCTCTATAAACTGTTGGGTGATTATACTAGCTCAATAAAATCAAGCACTTGCTGAGGCTGTGTTTTGATGTGGAGAAGGCTGAGAAAATAAAACCACCTAATGGAAAATTACAGAGGAGCGGTTCTTCCTTTGCATAAATGAGGAACTCAAACAATTTGGTTTTGAGGACGTTGCTGCACATTGTTCTAAAAAGTAGACACGGCTTTTGTTGTCTCGTTACGAGCTGATAAATATTCATGGCTGTGAATTACTGCTTGTTAATGGCCCAATATTTGGCACACCTGTTGTGGTTCATCTCTAAAATAGCAGCGACAGTTTAGGAGGGCAACACTGGCAGGTGCTAACAATGGCATATTATGACAAGTGCAAGGAAACAACAAATTTCAAGTTCCTGATTAAACCAAGGTCCCAGAAGTGAGCCCATCTTGCCTGGCACTCATCTTCATAAATGTTTCTCATTTTTCAAACCAAAAGGCTTTGAAGCCCCTAAGCTAGCTGTCAGAATGGTCCATTCACATTTCTGCATCCCTGTATCTCACACAGAGTCTGTGAGCATAGAGGTTATGTGAGCTCTGGAGCCAGGCTTTCTGGTTTAAAAGCCTTGTTCTACCACTACCTAGTCATTGCTTAAGTCACCTGAATCTTCTATTGTGTTTTCATAAAATGGGAGCAACAATATCATCCTTCATAACAGGGATTCTCAACTTTAACACTACTGACATTTGGGGCCAGATCAGTCTTTGCTGTGAGGGATGCTCTGTGCATTGTAGGATGTTTGGTAGCATCCTTGACCTATACCCATTAAATGCCAGTAGCACTCAATAACACCCTACCATTTTTTGACAACCGAAAATGTCTCTAGCCAGACATTGCCAAATGTCCCCTAAGAACAAAATCAACCCTGGTTGATAACTGCCCTATAAAGTGGTTCTGAAGAGAGAATGCACTACATTTATAGTGCATTCATAATGTTGGGTACACAGTAAAGACTCACTGTGGATAGCTATTATCATTTGCAAGAGACTGTGCTAGACATTTCGGTGGGATATAAGTTCTAATCAAATGAGACTCCTTCCCTTAAGGAACTTACACAGTATTTAATTTTGTTCTTTGCACTTGTCACTTCCAGAAATTATCTTCTTTATTTAGGCATTTACCTGTTAAGTCTGTCTCCCTCCCATGAGCACATAAGACTGGTGGGGATCTAAACTGTCTTTGCATGTTCACTGCCACAGTCCCACAGCTAGTGCAGAGTCTAGAACACTAGAACACTGCAGATGCCCATGAGACATTTGTGAGAATGGATGCAACATACTGCACTACACAGTGCCAGAGAGGAGAACTAGGAAACTGTATATAGAGACTAGAAAGACAGTTTTTATAGGATGGTGATTTAAAGGCTCATGAGGGTCCATGACTATTGTGAACTAAGCAAACAGGCATCCCCCACCAACCAGAGATAACCACAAAACATCTTTTTAAAGGCAGACGTGGAAGAATGAGGCCCAGGAGGTTGACCTGAGGAAATCTATGAATGCATTATCTTGCCCTAAAGAGGTCATGACAGCTTCCCATGCTGGTTCCCAATAAGCATGTCCTTTATTTTCTTGGAGATTTATCCTCTCTCCGTTAAGATTCAGGTTTTTAATTTGCAGAATACGGAAATTGCCTAGTACTTGACCATTGTGACAGGGCCATATTTTGATTGTTTTATTAAGAAAAAATTTTAATCCCTCCATCTGAAAATCGATCACTATTCAAGACTTTTTTTTTTTAAGATTTTATTTATTTACTTGACGGAGAGAGACACAGTGAGAGAGGAAACACAAGCAGGGGGAGTGGGAGAGGGAGAAGCAGGCTTCCCGCTGAGCAGGGAGCCCGATGTGGGGCTCGATCCCAGGACCCCAGGATCATGACCTGAGCCGAAGGCAGACGCCTAACGACTGAGCCACCCAGGCATCCCAAGACTTATTTCTTATAATCAACTATTTATGTAGAGTAACATAAAAACTTTCAATAATAAAAACTGAGTGCATATAGTAGGTTAGACTCATCAAAGGTGACAGAATGTAGGATAATTTTCATCTTCTCATTTTTAACTCATAAATAGCATTCCTATCCATTATTTATCTATTTTCAAATTTAATTAATAGTTCTGGTAATAATTGCATAATTTCTATGGCCATAGAAAAAGCAGTCTGCATGTAGATAATAGGGCATTTAATATTTATGAAGTTCAAAGTTTTCTATAAATAAATTCAGAAATTATCATCAGATCTAAAATTATATTGGAAGATAGATGAATATTTAATAACAAAGGCATGTGTTCACTGGAAACACACAAAACAGAAGTAATAAACGTGCACATTGCCACTTTGGTCAAGATACACATGCAAGGTGGCTCCCTTCTCAGGGTCACTTCTGGGGACATGTAGCTATCTAAAAGGAGGAATCATTTGGCTTACACCCGGAGTTATTATCATTGCTAATAATGATTTTTAAGCATAACAGAGCAAAGTTTGCATACATGGGGGGACTATCCTTGCCTACCGTCTCCCTGCTTTATTATTGGAATAGGTATTATTAAACCACGGAGCCAATATAGCATCAGTTGGGCGAAGTGCAGTGGATTCTGACTCTCTGGGTTCATATCCTCATTGCTTTATTCATTTGCCTTTCTGTTAGTATGACTGTCTCCAGTGGGTATGAATCCCTTTACTTCCAGCCTACTGCCTGGGGAGCAAAGCCACCTCTGGCAAGAGAAAGCCACTTGGCAAAGAAATGCAGGTTGGCTGCTGGAAGCCAGGTAGGAGCACATGGAAGAGGGAGGGAGAGCAAGGAGACATGAGTGGGCAAGGTGGATCATGGTGAGCCGCTAGATAGCTCCAAGATGGGGGCTGGTCTCCATAAAAATCAACTGTGTAATCAGAGGGTTGGAACTTTGTGCCAGCCCAATCAATGGGGAGAAGAGCAGGACTGAAACTGGATATGAAGTTCAGTTATATGACCAACAATTTAGTCAATCATGCCTACGTAACAAAACCCCAATCCAAATTTTGAACATCATTATTCAGTAGAACTTCCACACTGGTGAACAATTCAATGCACCAGGAGGGCAATGTATCGCAACTCCACAGACACAGAAACTCCTGTGCTTGGGACCCTCCCAGTCTGCCCTATGTACCTTCATGTGGCCGTTTATTTATATTTATCTATAGTAAGACTTTTATAATAAAAGCACAGCACTTCCCTGAGTTCTAGGAGTTATTTTTAGCAAAATACTGAACCAGAAGGGGAATGGTGGGAGGTATCAAATTTGTAGCCAGACTGTCAGAAATATAGGTGAACTGAGGACATCCCAAACTTATGGCTGGTGTCAGTCTTATGAAGTGGGGTCAGTCTTATGAAGGATTTTTGCCCTTAACTTGTGGGGTCTGTGCTAACTCTAGGTGGTTGCTATCAAAATGGAGTTGAATTTCAGGACACTCAGCAGGTGTCAGAGAATTGGTTTCAGAGCCAGGGGACACTGGTAACATCCCCTATGACCAGTGCAAGCCCCTTCTCTCAAAATGGGAGTGATAATGAGAGCAACGAGTACATTCTGGGGTTATTCAGTAGAGATGGTTCAGATAATGCCTGTCAAACCCTTAGCCAAACCATGAACACTCAATAAATTCACCTGTTTTGTTCCCATTTATGAGATGAGAAAACTGAGGTTCAGAGAAACAGAGAGATTTTTGTGGAATGTGGCAGAATTGTGGCAGGACACAGCTGCTGGCTCCCAAGGCAGATCAGTATCCAACTCCCCCATTCCCTCTCTCCTTCCCACACAGCTAATTCCACTGGCTCCCCATGGCACTTTGTAACAAAAGGCACCAGAAGTTGATACAAATTCCATTTGAATAGACACATATGATCCAACATACCTCCTCCAGAGGCAGCAGCAATCTTGGGCTTCCACATGCTTTGGTCTTAACTGCAGTGCCTGCACAAGGGCCTCAAAGAGATAAAACACTCCCGCCAAAGTTTCATCAACATACCCCAAGGGGAAGGCTGGCTTGGATGATTTATTTTCTTCTACCTATAAAAGCACATCTATAGGCGCGCGCACGTGCGTGCGCACACGCACACACACACACACACACACACACACACACACAGGTGTACAATGCTTAAAACCCTAAACTGTACTAAAGAAAAAAGAAAGTTGCCAGTTGTGGGATCCTAAAACAAACCCTAAGTAATGTGGGGCGGTTCTGCAACAAAAACATTTTCCCATAAGCAGGCCTTGTTTTCTTAACCTCACCTCCTGGAGGACACATTGGAATGGGAAGGCGGGTATGGCAGCCAGCCTCTGGCAGTGGCTGATTTTAGATGCTTTCCAGGTACTCATGCCTTGTTTTTCTGAACAGGATCAAATCCTAAGATTTTAAACCCAAACTCTCGAAGAGCACAGCCACGAGACTCTCAAGGACAAAATGATTATCTCAGATCTCCAGAAACTGAGCAGTGTACAAAACAGCTAGGGGAAGGGAAGAGTCACTTGTGGATTTTGATTTTCTTTGAGCTTTGAAAGAATATAAATTTCTTGCTGGCTTAAGACAGTGGTTTGTAGCTGGATAAATTCTAGTGGAAATCTTTGCCTCTCTCCTCCAAAACAGTTATTTGAGGACCATGTTATTTTGTTCATTTGAATTCTTTCCTGTTTTTTAAACATTTCACAGCGTATTTTAAGTTGTGTGTCTTAAGTTAAAAAAAAAGTTTCATTGAGGTAAAGCATATATACTGAAAAGCACACAATAGAACAGACTCGTTTTAACACTCATATGCAACTTAACTTTTAAAAAGAAAATCAATTTAAGGTTTTCCAGTTTCAAAGTGTTTGCTAAGGATTACATTAGTTATAAAACATTAGCATTGGAAGCAGTGTATGGGGAGATACCACAGATATTTATGGAGTGCCAAATACATGTTAGGTGTGATGTGCATCAGTGACTAAAGCAGAAAAGGTCCCTACCTTCAGGGAGCTTATAGATAGTGCAGGAGAAATGATACCAAGAGGAAACGATAATATAGAAAAGTATGTAATGATTAATTGTGACAATAGCTATGAAGAAATAAAGTGTGTGATGAGAAGGGAACAGCATGGCTGGGGGTGAATCAAATTAAAATGCAAAAACAAAGCACAGTCACTTTCTTGAGCTTACTTGTCTCTTCACTAAACTGTGAATTCAGTTCCCCCCAACACCTAGTCCTTTGCCTTTTTGTTATAGGAACTTGCTAAAGCTGCATAAAGGGTGCTGGGCTTATAAATGTCTGAGAGGAGAGCAAGAGAGACTGACTTAGAGGCCCAGGGGTGGTGTGCAATTCACAGAAACTCTCATGAACAGACTCAAATGATTTTCATCCCTCTAAACAGTTCCAAAAGGTGGAAGGATCTGTCTGACAAAACGGGCTGGGGAAGAAAAGGCCCTGCTCAGATAAAAGGTGAGCCAGGAGCCCCTGCTGAACTAGGAGCTGGAGCTTATCTTGATGGAAATTTCAGTGTGTTAAGAAAAAATACTAACAATTAGTTGCAGCGTATTTAACAAATAGCAAATTAGATACAGCCCATGCTGTAATTAAAAGTCCCTCCCTTATTCCTTATGAGACATCTATAAAAGGCCCCACTTACTTTGTGTTAAAACTCTAAACAGCCAGCTTTCTAACATGAGGTATTTTTCTCTCAGGGATCTACTCACAAAAGCTGTTGTCCACATCTATTGGCCATACACACTGTGTGAAGATCACTGACTTCAGTGTTTCCTTTCTTGTGGGTGTCTGAAGATCCCTGCTGGGATGAGACTCTTCTTTTGATCTTTTCCTTCATAACACACCACAATTGCAATTGCAATTCAGTCAAGATATGTTTGTTTAATGCCAAACCCTCCTGAGAGCTATAAGTCAAAACTGTGATGTCTCATTTATGGTTGTGTCATGATTTCTTAGGACGGAATATACTGTTCTGTCTCTCTGCCTCTCTCTCTCAGTATACGCATAGATGATATATAAAAAGCTAAAGATACGTATGTAAGTATAAATAAAGATATAGGGACACAAAGCATAGAAATAAGGATATGCATATAATGGTACAGACAGACATAGAGATATACAGATAGATAAAGATAACACAGGTGTTTGCTGAGCGAATGGATGACTCCTAACCACTATGCTCACATATTGATCTAGACCATTCCCTATCAGTGATATCCAATCATGACACCATGTATTTGTGGAATATTTGTCATTTTCTAAACCCCTCTCAGAATAGTTTACCTTATTTGGATGTCAGCAACCCTACAAGATCAGCACACCAGACAGGCATTATAAACCCCATTTCTGAGATGAGAAGTGGAGGTTCTGTTTTGTCCACAGTCCCAGAGACAGGGGAGGCCAGGGTTGGGGATCGGGGGGATCAGCCATTACATAAACATACAGTGTTAATCTCAGGCCATGATTCTGTTTTCTTTTCCTAACATCAACTAGTTTTTTCAAGTTCTCCAGCTCTGAACAGCTCCTAACTTTACAGACATTCCACACAGCCTTTCAAACACCCTTTATAACAATGCATGTTCAGAATTATGTGCATCCTGGAACTGTCAATCAACAGCATCATTTTCAGACCCAACCATGACTTGGCTTAGGATGGGAACAGGATGAGCTCTTCAAAATTCTATTACTGCAGTGGTGCCAAGTATCAATAATGTGCTTTAAAAGAAAAAAAAAAACCCTCAATTTCCAAAAATAGTTGAGAAAAGAGAAGAACCTGACCTCCAAATGATCAAATAACCCTAATAAAGATATTATGTATTATGTATATGTTACTAAAGATATTATGTATTCCCCTCCTCTAGGAAAGAATTAATTTTTTCTCATTTTTAATAGCAAATAACTCCACAGCCTTAATGACTTCCATATTTGTCTAAATTTTAAGTTCTTTTGGCAGTGTTTGACACTGCATACACACAGCTTCTGAACACATTAAAGTTTTCTGTGGAGGTAAAAGCTACTGTAGTTTGATTATATTTGGGAGCAGCTGCAGTGAAAGGCCATGGATCCCCAGGAGATGGGAGGCTCCATAGAAATAAGGGGCATTGCTTTGGTAAAGAGAAACTTAGGTCATCAGAGACGGCCACAAGGACCGAGCATCCTACTGCACTAAAAAGCATGGGATTCAGTGGTGTGAATCTTGCAAAATGTCTGGTCTTTAATGCCACTGCATTTGGAAAAGTTGAAAGACGCATGCATCGCTGAGCCCTGCATGCTCCACCATAACACGTGGGAGATATCAGCTGTAAGCGAGAAGACTGTGTTTCTCCAAAAAAGCGTTGAATCCCCTGTTCCTCCGGGTTTTCACTTTACTGTACATAGGATGTGGGCATCCAAGGTATGAATAGCCTTGGGCATTTGTGGCACATTGTCCTTGTGCACTTTCAATTTTAGTCTGTGGAAAGTAGGTTAAACCACTACATTTTGTAATAAAAGCAGCTCGCCTCCGTAATATTTTATATGAGTTTTATTAATCATTATTAAATAAATCCTGAGTCCTTGGAGCAATTATAAGAGTAGCTCATGTGCAAAGTGGCCAGATCCCAATTCAGTGATTTGTTCTTCAGGGGCAGGACAGTTTGCCTTTCAAGATGGGTCCACCCCTTGTATCCTAGTGTTAGATATTGCTACTACTCATTTCCATTTATTTCCCTTCCCTTTCTGGCCACAGAAGACACGAGCTCCAGGTGAGGTCATGTGATTAGCTCTGACTACTGAGCTTTACTTTCACGCCAAAGCACTGAAAAGCTGGTACGTGATTCTCCACATTTTCTTCCCCAGTCATGATGACAAGGAAGTGGTGTGTTCCAGATCATGCAGCTCCAAGAGGGTGGAGTCTCCACAGCCTAAATCCCCGCATCACTATTTGGAGCAGAGCCCTTGACAATTTGTGCTCGACATAGAAAAGCTGTATCACATGAAGCTACTGAGATTTAGGAGTCCATTTGCGACTGTGGTATGACCTAACTTATCATGACTAATTGACCCTGTGAATTAAATTCTCCAGAAGATTCACGGCCCTTAAAACACCCTCAAAATATGATGAAAACCCAGCCATCTGCACTTGAGCGATCAGGTAGCAGACACATCAGAGGAGTCTCAATAGCATTTATAGAAATGATAAACATTTCTGTGTTATAGATTATACTGCAAAATTTAAATCAAGTTTCATGGTAAAACATGAGGAATATAAAACTCACCAAAAGCCTCTTAGTCACTCTGTTATGGGCAAAATATTAACATTTAAGTTATGCCTGGCCATATGACTCTTTCTTTAGACTTAGCTTGAGGTTATAAAAAGAAACTTGAGATGAAGAAGAAGGCTGCTTGAGGACCCCTCTGCCAATTCTGAATTCCCTTCAACCTAGGGTGGCTATACTTCTCCCTTCCACACAGGAATAATTCATGGTCTAGGTGTTCCAGGAGCTCTAACCTGATAGTCACCCTTCAATTCACTGTCAGATTCTGCTGGTATACACTCTGCTCTGTGGCAGTGTGAAGTTCTCAGAAGGCAGCTAAGCACAGCTCAGGAAAGAATGTGACAAAAGGATAAGGTGACCAACCATCCCAGTTTGCCTGGTCCTCACCCAGTTTTATCACTGAAAGGCCCACACCCCTGAAAATCCCTCAGTCCCAAACAAACCGGGACCATTTATTACCTTTAAAAAGAGAAGGACAGGGATCAATGACCAATAACCCACTCTAGGATGAAATCTTAAGGAGTAGGGAATTCTCCCTTTATCATCCTCACTCCCTTTATCAGCTCTATTTGAGAGCCAAGCTGCTTCAGGAGAAGACTGAGTATTTGTAACTGACTTAGTCCAGGCTGCCATACAAAATACATAGACTAGGTGACTGGAACAACAGAAAATCTTATTTTCTCATAGTTCTGAAGGCTGGAAGTCTGAGATAAGGATGGCTAGGTTCTGGTGAGGGTCCTCTTCCCAGCTTGATGACGGCTGCCTTCCTGCCATTTGAGGGTACACATACACAGAGCAGAGAGAAGGAAAACAGTGTTCCTTTTCTTATATGGTCACCAATCCTATTGGGTTAGGATCCCACCCTTATGACCTCATTTAATCTCAATTGCCTCCTAAAAGCCCTATCTCCAAATACAGTCACATTGGGAATTAAGACTTTAAAATATAATTTTGGAGGGGATACGGCTCGGTTTATAACACAAACACAGGGCCCTATGCCTCCCCAGTATAAAATGAAATCCAATAATTAGAAATCCATTCAACTCATCAGAAATGTCTGGTAAGATTGGAGGTAAGTTAGCAAAAGCAAAACATTCCTTATTGCTTGTATTTGTTAATACCTTAGTGAGAGGTTTGGTTTCGACAACCAGAGTAAACTGATGTAATGCTTCTCAGACTTTACTGTGCTTGTGAATTACCTGGGTATCTAGTTCAAATACAGGTTCTCATTCACTGAATTAGGGACTATGATTTTGTATTTGTTACAACCTCCCAGGTGATGCCAAGGCTTCTAGTCCGGCAACTTAGAACGAAATCTCTAGGGCCCTCTGTCTTTTCCAGGATCCCAGCACTGGGGTTCTTAACACTCTTTTCTCTTGCATCACGTGAACCTCTAACTCATAAATTAAATAAATAACTCAGCAAACAAGCGAATAAACAAGGACAATGGAGAAGGTAAGGGCTGGACATTTTAAAACGCCACATATTAATCTTCACACGCCATGTCTGCTGAAGCTTTGACTAGCCGCTTTTGTATTTCAAGTCACTGCTTCAATCACAATTATACCTGGCTACACTTACATTCTTCCCACATGTACTTGGCTTTTAGAATTGATATGCAAGGAGAACTAGTTACAGTCTGAGTGGAAAGCAGAAACCCAAGAAAGAAACAATAATATTTGATATTAAAAATACATATATATCTGCAAATGATTTCAATAGAACATCTTATTCAAATCAAGTTTTTCAAATGCATGGAATCTATCCATAATTGAGAGAGAGAGAGAGAGAGAGAGAGAGAGAGTGTGTGTGTGTGTGTGTGTGTGTGTGTGTGTGTGTGTGTAGGTATTACACAGATAGTGGGGGGAGGAGGCAGAGGACAGCAACTCAATATAAATGTACGGGTCAAGGACAGATAGAAAACTACGAAGCAGCAAGCAGTACTTAGCTCCTGTTTCGGTACCATTTGGAGAAAAAGACTATATTTATTACTTCAACCGTCCTTCAGTAGATAGGGACTGAATTCCAATGAAAGAACATTTTTTTAAAAAGGAAAAAACAGGGAACAAATCTGCTTATTTTTATTTTGTTTGGGATAGAACTAACCAAAATATCTACATTCACTTCATTTTCTCTTATCATGTGATACCAAAGGATGAGCCCATCAACCATGGGCTTCCCTCATTCTGCCCCAGTGACCAGGGGGTGGAGATGAATGTTGGAGTCCTTCCTAAATTCCCAGCTTAACTTTGGTGCACTGCATGAACTCAAGGAATATTTGTGGAATGAATCCATGCATGAATTGCTTTTCTTCAGGAAAGGACTCACAAAAAAGCAAATTTTTTTTCTGTTGTCTTCTCCCGTGCCACATTGCCCTTCCCACCTGCCTCCCTTGCCCCACCAGTCCAGTGCACAGTTATACAATTAATGAGTCTGGCTTAGCCATGACCAGCTGTGTGATCTTAATCTCTCAAGTGTTTTTATTTGGCATCATTAAAATAAGCATAATAATATCTCCATTACAGAGTTATTGACTAGTGTGCCAGATAAATATAAAATGAATCCTATAAACATAACAGATAACCAAGAAATAATCACTTCCTATTTTTAAAAAAATCTGTAACATACCATTTGTTTTCCTTTTTACAATTACTTCTGTAAATTAAAAAAATTAAATTTTAAATTGAGTTAATGAATTTAGATCAACGTTAGACATTTAAACCAATGTCCTAAGAAATTCTTTAAAAAATCATCTAATTAGTCCCTCCTTTTTCTATGGCTAAGAATAATGGAGTCACTCTGGAAATAGCAAGAGTGGCTTCTACTGTACATGAAATTATGAAATGGGTGATAAGTAAACAAAGGCTACTAACTGGCCAAGTAATAATCAAACTTTAGTTAAATTATAAACCTATGGCTAAAAGTTGCCTTCCACTAATCACCAAAAGGCTTACAAAACTCCAATTTTTGGCACCTGGGCGACTCAGTAGGTTAACCATCAGCCTTGAGCTCAGGTCATGATCCCAGGGTCCTGGGATGGAACCCCACATCAGGCTCCCTGCTCAGTGGGGAGCCTGCTTCTCCCTCTCCCTCTGCCCCTTCCCCCTTGCTCATGCTCTCTTTCTCTCTTACTCACTCTTGCTCTATCTCAAATAAATAAAAGAAAATCTTTAAAAAAAATCATTTCATGCCCTTCAAATTAGCTTGACTTTAAAAGTGAAGACTGTTCAATGTCAATGAGGATAATGTCCAAATTGCCAGATATGAGTTATAACTATAAATCGGTAGTAATGTTTTTATTGTAAGGGAGAAATTTCCTATCTCACTTTTGTTTATTTACTTATAGCCGTATGTACTCATGTACATGTATTGTATTCAATGTATTATAATCTGTTAGTCTTATTTCTATTTTGGTACTCAGATTTTTCCATATTTGGCCACTGAAAGTCCCCTGAAGCTCATGTCTGTATCTTTTTGACATGCCCCCATCATTCTTTGAGTATTTCCTTTCTTTTGGCATGCGCGCACGTGCGCGCACACACACACACACACACACACACACACACAAAGTTCCAGATTCATCTTGTACTTCCACTGTTCAGATTCAGGAATCACCAGATTTTTCTCCAATGAGTCCTAGTTCTCTTTAGTGGTGAATTGCATTGAGAAACCAAGATTTAGAGGCTAGCTATACTTAATTGCTTTTGGAGTCTCATTGATTCTAGCCCTCTGAATTTTTACATCTATTTATCTATTCAGATTAATATGCCTACATTCATACTGATAATTTCCTATCTCAATCCAATACCACCAGGTACTATAGAAGTTTGGTTTTGTATCATTTATTTTTGCTTTTATCTTTACTATTTCCTTCCTTTTACTTAACTTTCTTCTCTTTTTCTACATTCTTCAAGTAGAAACTTGGATTATTAATTTTTAATCACTTTAAAAATCAAAGCAATAAACATAGAGCATTTATAGCTATAATTTATAGCCATACCTTCCATCTGTCCTTTAGCTGCATCCCATAAATTCTGCTATGTTGACATTCATTGTCATTCAGCTCAAAATATAATTTCCCTTGTGCTATCCTCTTTAATCCAAAAGTCATTTAGAAGTGTGCTATTTAATTTCCAAAACATTGGGTCTTTTTTAAATACATTATTATTACTGACTCCTAATTTAATCACATTCTTGTCAGAAAATACACTTGATAATACTTCAAAATTTAAAATGGATTAAGATTTGTTTTATGCCCAAGGTATAGCCTATCTGGCAACAATATTTTATGGGCATTTGAAAAGTATGTGCATTCAGCAGTTTTGGGGTGTACTATTCTACAAATGTCATTAGGTCAAGCAGGTAGATAGTGTTATTCATATCATCTACACACACCTGCCTGATTTTTTGTCTGTTCTATCAGTTTTTGCTTTATTTATTTGAGGTTTGGTTATTAGGCATAAGCATTTATAGTTATGCATTCCTGATGACCTAATATTAGTCATGAGATGTCCTTTTTATTTCTAGTAGTATGCCTTACCTTGAAAAATACACTTTTGTTATTAATATAGCCACTCAGGCTTTTCCTGTACTTGCCATGTTTGTTATATATATGTATATATATTTTTTCTGTCCTTTTATTTCATACTATTTAAGATCTTGTAATTTGTATTTAACGTGGATCTCTTGTACACAGCATATATTTGATTCTTTTTAAAATCCAGTCTGACAATATAGTTCTTTTAATCTGAGTGTTTGGTCCATTTACATTTAGTGTATTTACTGACATCGTAGGTCCTAGCTTTATCATTTGCTCTTTGTTTTCTATTTGTCCTTTACGTTGTTGCTGTTTTATTGTTGGTCCTCTTATTTCTTCTTTTCAATTTTCTTTTGGGTTAACTGATGTTTGCATTACCCCATTTTAGTTTCTCTACTACTTTTTGGACTATACATCTTTTATTATTTTTAGTAGTTGCTCTGGGGATTAGATATGTCTTCTTAAAACAGCATGGTCTATTTAGCATTAAAACTATACTACTTCTTGTCAAGTGTAAGGAATTTTCAACAATATATTTTTAACATTCCCATCCTTTGTGTCTATATATTTTAGAAACCCTCAAAACAGTGGTATCACTCTTCCTTTAAACAGTTGTATCACTCTTCCTTTAAACAGTTTTATGTATTTTCAAAAATAGAAATATTAGCCTCTGTAATTGTCCATACAATTTACCAAGTCCAATTCTCTTTATTCCTTCTTTTAAACAAAATTTCATCTAAGGTCATTTCCTTTCATCCTGAATATCCTTCTTACTTTTCTTGCAGTGAAGATTTAATGGTGATGAAATGTCTGTTTTTGCCTGAAAATGACTTTATATCACCTTCTGTGAAGGAAACTTTTAATGGATTAAGAATTTGGGGTTGGAATATTTCTTTCCTACTTAATCATTTAAAGACTCCTTCTACTGTCTTCCTGCCTTAATTGTTTCTGATGAGAAATTGACCATATTAGTATTGTTAGGCTCCCTGGAGGTAATGTATCTCTCACTCTCTTTTTTATTTTTATGTTTTGAACTGGTTTCAAATATTTTTAAAATTTTAAAAAGCTTTTTCACTATGACTATAATGTTAAAATTAAAATCACATTAAACATGGTTTTCTTTTAATTTACCCTGCTTGAGGTTTCCTAAGCTTCTTGAAATTGTTAACTTTGAAATCTTTCATCAAATTTGGGAAAAATTCAACTATTATTTACATGTCATCTTGTCTTTCCTCTTTCTGGGATTCTAATTACCCATAGGTTATGCCACTTGATATTGTCCACAGGTCACTGGTCTTCTGTTATTAATTTAATCATTTTCTCTGTTCTCCAGATTGAAAACTTTATATTAATATATATTAATTCCATTGATCTTTTATGCTGCTGAATCCATTCTGCTTCCAAACCCTCTGGTGAAGTTTCATTTCAAATATTCTATTTTAATTCCAAGATTTTCACTTTATATATGACTATGCATTCTTTTAAATTCCTACCCAAATTTATAATAGCTGTTTTAAAATCCTTGTCTATTAATTCCAACATGTTGGTCATATCAGGATTAACTATTTTTTCCCATGATTATGGGTAATATTTTTCTATTTCTTTTAAATCTAATAAATAAAAATCTTTAAAAAAATAAAATCTAATAATTTTCATTTATTCATTAATTTTATTTATACAGGACTCGGAATCTCTAAAAAATATGGAAAAGGCCATGATAACCATGCGAGGTAGAAAGTTATGGAGGCATTAAAACTACACTTTGGAAGAATTTGAAATAACATGGCTGTAACTGTATTATAAAAATGTATGGATTGGGCGGCTGGGTGGCTCAGTTGGTTAAGCGACTGCCTTCAGCTCGGGTCATGATCCTGGAGTCCCTGGATCGAGTCCTGCATCAGGGTCCCTGCTCGGCAGGGAGTCTGTTTCTCCCTCTGACCCTCTCCCCATCTCATGTGCTTTCTCTCTCATTCTCTCTCTCTCTCAAATAAATAAATAAAATCTTTAAAAATAAATAAATAAATAAATAAATAAATAAATAAATAAAATGTATGGATAAAAGACAAAGAAAAATAACTGAGAATTTTCATTTGTCATGGGAAAATTTAAGTGTCTCTTTAAATTCTATTTTGTCGGCATTTCCCACCAATTCCATTGTAAAATTGCAATGGTTTAATAGGATATTTTGTTTTCTTTGACAAAAATATCTTGTTTTCATTCCAATTCTTCTGTGATCCTTAGGAAATAATTCATTTCCATATGCTGTCCAGATATCCCCACATCCTTAGTAGACTTTTCCATTCTAGTGGCATGATCAGAATCTTTTGAATCAGAAGCCCCCTTGGTCAGAATATTGCCTATATCACTTAACTAACCAAATGGATTTTGACTGGTTATTTAATTTCCCTGCTTTCCGTTTTCAACAGGGGCAATAATATTTATTTGAGAGAAAACCAAACCTAACAAGAGTAACACACTTCTAAGTGCGAGTTATTTTGCTACAATGAACAGTTGTGGGATTTTCAAATGCATACTTTCTCATTCCTAACCTGATCTTCCCACTAAGGACATTTGGGTCATTAGGCCTCTTTGGGGGATCTTGGCTGAGCCCATTTTGGTTTATAAGCATTTGGCTAATGACCTAATCAAAAGAGGACTGGCAGAGCATTCTTTTTTTTTTTCTTTCTTTCTTTTTTTTTTTTTGTACCTAGTTGTTTATCCAGGAAAGTTACTTTGAAATGTGTCATCTTAACTGCATATATTCTCCTGTTATTCCTGCTCTTTTACTTTGCATAATTTCTCATCCTTTCAGAATCACATAAAAGCAATTTTCTCACTGCCATTTTTGGGGTGAAGTTAGGGTTCTTTGCAAGAAGCAATATTCCTTCCTCCCCAACTCCCACCAGCAGCCAAGTGCCTGGAATTCAGTTCAGTAAGTTCTCTTTCATTCACCCACATAGATAATTCCTTTAAAAACAAATTAATTTCCACTCAAAGCCTTTCATCTGTTGATCTCAGCACTTCACAAACTAATTAATCTCTACAATATGCTTGGATCAGCATTATCCCCTTTTGTTTTCAGAGGAGCAAGCAAACACCATGAAATTAAGCAGATTGTTCAAGGTCAAACAAGGAGTCGACATCTGAGCCTGATTTGAACTCAGAATCCCATATTTTCAAGGCTGGGGATGGAAACACAAGACTCTGAACACAGTGCACTGTTGAAAGCATGTGGCACCCACAGTCATGCATGTCTGTATCTCATGATGCTCTACGTGTCGGTAATGGGGAGTGGCATTTTAGCATAGTCTTGTAAATAATTTCCAAAATGGAGTAGTTTCCCAAGATTCTTGTCAGAAACATAACAGACTACCTCTCCTACTTTTTTTTTTCTTCCTTCTTTACATAAGGTGATCATCATTTGCAGTTTGCCTGGGACGGTTCCAGTTAAGCCAGTTTCCTGGCATAGTCAGTGATTAAAATGAGCCCCCTTTTGCTCTCAACACTGTTCTAGTTAAAACCGTGAGTGAACCTGTCTTACCCATAAAGCATCTGGACCACTAGCATAACATGATCTGTTAGGTTGAATGTAGCCATTTCTTTTCCTCAAATGCAAAACACAGAAAAGAGGACAGAGTTATGTGCCCAAAGAAGCTGTGAGCAGAGACTATGTGGGATGGTAAGAAGGTAGGAGGAGACAGAAGGAAGCAAACACAGGGAGGTTGGCAGAAGCGATGAATTCTGAGAAAGGAGGGATTCCCTAAGACTGAGGAGGGTATGGAGGTTTTGGTGAGTCCCCACGGGTTTGGACACATAGAGGTGAGTGTTCAAGCATTAACAAAGATCTCTTGCTCCAGGTGTGGCATGCAGAATTAGCAGAGATGTCCCTTTCAAATGGACTGGGCAGATTTGAATAATGAGGATCCCAGTAATGCCCATAATGTCCCACAGACTACCAGCCCTCCCTATGTTCCAAGCATTCATAAGCCCCATGGACAAATGTGCCTATAATATATTGTGCGTCCATCCTCATGCCCCATAATCAACTGTGATTGAATTTCTCAAAACTGTGGTGATTGTATACTCAGAACCATTTAATTTGATTTAGAAAAATAAAATAATGTGACATTTTCTGCATCTATATATGGTAGGATAAAATTCATATCAACTCCATCAGGCAAAAAGCAAACTGTGATCAGCTGCAAACGATATCCATCATTAAAACTCCCAAACATAAATTTCAAAGGAAGTACAGGAGAGACACAGTGCTCAATTTACTCTTGTCCCTGCTTGGTTGTGTCCCGGTCTACAGCCCAACATCCCTTAAAGACAAAAGACAGGAGGTGCACACCTGATTTAGTGAGCATCTTGAAACAAGCAATTATGAAAGACTTGGACCCATTGTTCTCCCATGGCAGAATAGGGTGGGTCAAATGGTTCATCCCTCATCCGGTGTTTCATCTGATAAAAATACACCTGTGATGTGTAACTTCAATTGTGCATATGTTTACTAAACTGTAAACAATTAATTTATTACCCAATTTTCTTGTCAATTTGAGAGATGTTTTTTAATCTCTGCAAAGGAAGGAGGGACTTTAACATACCAACTAGTTCTCAAGGTCCCAATCTGCAGTGCCCCCAAGTATTTATGGAATACCATCTACTCAGAGTCACTGTCTGCATCCCATCAGGGGGTCTAGGAGTCCCCAGGGTAAGGCTCTATGGTGCTGGGAGTAGAGCAAAGGGGATATTACCATATCCCATCAGGACCATATATTTTCATCTTTCAGACAGCACAGAATTATGATGACATTTAGCTTTAACTTTATATCTTGTATTTATACCAATGGAAACAGTAGTTATTGCTCCAGAGGTTCAAATGAATAATCTGAAATTTGTTACCTCTAAGTTTCTTAGTAAAGCCACATTACTATTATTAAACTATAGGATTTGATGCACTGAGGGTACTCTAGGGTACGGAAAAGAAACAATTATCTGGAAATATTGTGTAACTACCCTTCTTACAGCACATGCCCCTTTTGAAATTCAGTAAAACAAAATAAAACGTGGTGTCTTAGAACTCTTGCAAAACATCTTAAATACTTACAGCTAACCAGTAAAAGGCTGCGTTTGCCCACAAATTTAGAAAATAGTCTTCACAAAGGCAACAATTTAGAGGACACTCATTTTAGCTTCCCACTCAAGACACAGGACAGAGTCACTCTGGGCATAATTTTCTTTGGCAATGGTATGAAATATTGAAGAAAAAATACCTCCTACAGTTTCCTCTTTTTCTGTTTTTTTTTAATTTTTTATTGTTATGTTAATCACTATACATTACATCATTAGTTTTTGATGTAGTGTTCCATGATTCATTGTTTGTGCATAACACCCAGTGCTCCATGCAGAACATGCCCTCTTTAATACCCATCACCAGGCTAAGCCATTCCCCCCACCCCCCTCCCCTCTAGAACCCTGTTTGTTTTTCAGAGTCCATTGTCTCTCATGGTTCGTCTCCCCCTCCGATTCCCCCCCCCTTCATTCTTCCCCTCCTGCTATCTTCTTTTTTTCTTAACATATATTGCTTTATTTGTTTCAGAGGTACAGATCTGTGATTCAACAGTCTTGCACAATTCACAGCGCTCACCATAGCACATACCCTCCCCAATCTACGGCTTCTTTTGATAAACCAGGAACTTGAGCTCCTTTTCCACTTGGAAAAATCCTACCTATTCTTCAAAAGTTTTACAGCCTGTGAGCAACCTCCCATGACTTCCCCTGAAAAAATTATTCACTCTCTCCTCTGCACGGTCACACATTTGTACATGAATGTATTAGAACGCACTGTAATGAGTGCAATATATATGTTTGGTTTCCCTCACTTCAGTGAGCGAGCTTCAAGGATGGGATGGGTATATTCTCTTTCATGTTCTCCTTCCCTTCCTGCCCATCCATCCAGTCCATAAATAAGTTCTACCAACTTAACCCAAAATAAACCTGCCCATGAGGCTTTCTGCTATGGTTATCATCTTCCATCATGGCATTATAACCTTTCTTTGGGGTGATGATTTCTTCTACTTTTGCCCTCCTACAATCCATTCATTCATAGCAGACACATAGTGATCTTTAAAAAAAAAATGTATATCAAATCATGATACTCCCCTGCTTAAAATGTATGTATCTTTCCATGGAATGCAAAATAAAATGGAAACTTCTTGCAGGCTTGCACACCCAACTGCAGGGGTTCTCAACTGAGGGGGCATTTGGCAATGTCTGAAAACATTTTTAGTTGTCACAACTGGAGGAGTGGAGTCCTGGCATCTAGTGGGTAGAGGCCAGGGATACTGCTAAACACCCTACAGTGCACACGACAACACACAATAGAGAATGGCCCAGTCTCAAATGTCAATATCACCAAGGTGGAGACGCCTGCTCTGTGAGCTCTGCCTTCATGCACCTCTCCAACTTCATCTCACGCTGCTCTCCCTATCATCCCCAAAAAGCCAACCTTTCTTGGTTCCTGTACCACTCCAAGTTTGTTTCCACCCTAGGGCTTCTGCATTAATTATTCCTTGGGGTTGAAATGCTTCCCCACCCACATACTTATACGTGTTCCCCCTTTATTGTAGAACTGCAGCTTAAAGGTTATGTCTTTGTAAATGTCACCTTTCCTACCTAAGTTTAAGGACCCACCTAGCCACCTACCATCACAGCAACTAATTTTAAAGCATAGTTTATTTTAATTTCATTTAAATCCTAATTTCAATCACAACTACCTGCTTCTTACATGCTTATTTGTTTCTTCTGATCACCCACTAAATTATGAGTCTCATGAAGTCAGAGAACTCTTTGTTTTGTTTTCTATTTTATTCCCAGAAACTAACACAGTGCCTGGTATATTTGAGCCACTTGATACATTTTTTTAAAAATTAACAGATGTATTAATAATTTTTTTAAAGATTATGTTTATTTATTTGACAGAGAGAGACACAGCGAGAGAAGGAACACAAGCAGGGGGAGTGGGAGAGGGAAAAGCAGGCTCCCTGCTGAGCAGCGAGCCCGATGTGGGGCTCGATCCCAGGACCCTGGGACCATGACCCGAGCTGAAGGCAGACACTTAACAACTGAGCCACCCAGACACCCCTTAATAAATAATTTGTTCAAAATAAAATACTAGGTCAGTGCACTGTCCCTCGGGTCAATATTATTACCATAACTTCACTCAAGTTCAGAATTGGGCTAGGGGCAGATTTTGACTCTCCACCTCTGAGCCAGAAGATCAGAATGGCACCTCTACGAGCCAAATGGAAAGATCTGGGTATATGGATGTATGAACATATCTAATGCATGTGCATAAACAGGAACACTAATGTATACATGCATAAAGTGCCAGTGATTACTGCAAACCTTCTAATTAATGGATTAGTATCAACTTAGAAATCAACAGAGTAGATAGTGCTCTCAGCCGGGGCTTCTCCCATGTACCCCTCATTTCACAGCCATGAGGAGATAGAGCCTCTGACCTAAAGCCCACCATACTTTTCCTGACCTTCCAGATGGGTTAAAAGTCATCCAGTGGCAAGTTTCACCAGCATTGCTGCAATTTCTGCCAGAAATGCTGAGATGGTGACTCAGATGGCAATACATGTAAAATGCCTGCAGAGATGCAATCCCAGGATCCCAGAGCTTGGGAAGGCAGCATCAATTTTTATTACAAGCCTTCCAATCCACAGCCTGATTTCTCCTGGGTACAGCTTCATGCCGTAGAGTCCTGGAGCTTTCTGGCCCAGGTTCATTTGTTTGGCAGCTCTAACCTGAGCTGAATTTTTTAGCAGGATGGCCATCATTGATTAGCACAGAGAAAAACCTATCTCATGTTTACTTTTGTCATTCAGTCTTAGATGCTTGTTAATACACCACCCTCAAACCATAGCCTAGAGAGAGGAATCCAAGATGAAAACATCCCAGGTTCTTAGAAACGTAATTGGACTAAGTGGGCCTTCATTTTAAAGTTACAGGAACCAAGCCACAGAGGGAATGGAAGTGAAGAAATCTAATATTTCAAAAGCCAGGTACCTACTTTCATGATGATTTACTTAATGATCTCATTTTCTTGAGCACTATCAAGGAAAAAAAAATAAGATGTGGTTTAATGATTGAAATGTGTTTTACACAAAGAGCAAAGGCTGTGCAGTGACAACCCATGGTGCACAGTCCAGCGTGACAACACACACACCATTTTCACAGTCACATGTACATTTGTCTGTGTCCTTTCATTATTGCCTCCTTTTCCCTGCCTGTGCTCATAGGAACAGAAAGGAGTGAAACCGGTCCTTCATCTAAGTCAACTGCAGTTGACTTAGAGAATTCCTGAGAATTCCCCTCAGTAATCTCAAAGTACTAATGAGCACCCCACAATGGTTAAAACTCTTCTGGTTGCAACTGGCAAAAAATGCGAAGCCAAGCTGGCTTGAAAGAAAAAAAAAAATACAAGAGGAAAATTTGCTAGTTCAGGTAGCTGAATCAAGCTCAAGATGTAGAGGAATTCAGGTTTAGCTGGATCCAAGGGTTTTTTAAATGATGTCACTGGGTCCTGGTTTTTCTCTGTCTTGTGCTTCTGTTCTCCCCCATGCTCACCCTGAATGTGAGCTTCATACTTAGGTTCCACATGGTGCCAATGTGGTTGCAAGCAGCTTCAGACCTACATCCTGCCAAGTTCAAGTAAATTTTAAAAATCCCACAGTCTTCACCTCACTGGTTCTGATGGGCACACACGCTCAGCTTCCAACATCATGATGACTGGCATATATGCTGCTTTGACTGGCTAAGTGTAAATCATACATTTCCTCCCTTGAGTCTGAGATGCAGGAACTCTACCAGAAGTCACAAGGACTGACAGTGGTGGAAGAGATCTCTGCAAGAAACCTGGGAGCTCTTACAGAAGTGGGGATGGGGGGAGTAATTCTGGCTGCAGAACTGACTGATGCCCACATTCTGCATACATACTTTGGGGTGGGGGGGACAGAATTCCAAGTGCAGCAAGGTTAATAATACAATGATCAGGCAGCCTAAACCAGCTGTGTGATGTCAGATATTTTCTTTGTTTCACATAACCTTGAGCTGCTGGCTGTTTTTGAGCCTGTGAGCAGATTTATCATCCCAAATATCTTGAGTTTAAGTTGACGCTAATGGCTTTATGTTTGAGACCTCTCTCTTTAAGAGATTTTTCTTAATTGAGTCCTGTTACATCTAGGATGGGTCTTCCCCTACAAGCAAGACTTGCATCTACCAATCCAAGGTGTGTAAAGAGAAGTCAAGTTGCACGGTGACAGCAAAATTTCCATGAGGACAACAGGCACATGGTACTGTAAGTGGTTTCCACACTAGCGTCAGGAATGTACGCCTCTTAACTTCTTTTACCCCACTGAAAATTAGGGATATGGATCCTTATGGGAGGTAACATGATAAGGGCTGTAGCCAAAAGCCAGTGGGTGAACTTACAAGAGCTCTTTATTCTCAAGACCAAGTGTTCATCCTTCAGGGTCACTACCTGTAGGAAGCTTGGGCTTTAGGCGCTTATCAACAGCTTTACCAAGCCCTCAATCACTTCCTTTTGCAGTTCAAATAATAGCTGAGCTCCTCTCCAAAACCTAACTATGTGCCCCATTTTAGGGTCCCTGTGTACTTCTTGAGCCACATCTTTGGGCTATTTTCCACTACCCTAGCCCCTCTCTCTGTACCCTTCAACCACACATATTCCTTATTTTGCAGTTCCCCAAACAATCCAAACCCTTTCTAGCTCTGCTTTTCTCACCATCAACAGGCCCTTCCTCCCCTATATTTGGCCCCTCTGTCTTCTCATCAATAGCTCTTTGGTTTTCTATTCAAATAACTCCACAGAAATGCTTTGTGGTCTTCCCTGCCTAAATTATGCCACATCTTAAATATTTATTCAACAAATAGTTCCTAAGTACCTACTATATATCAGACATTAACACCGAAACTAGAGATACCAAAAGAACTTCTTGGTCCTTTGTGAAGTCATAGTTTCTTTCCTATATACATTTCATGTCTTCTGCTGGCTTTAGTTATTTGTCCATTTGTTTGATGTTGCTTTTCTATCCTTCCCACTGGAACACAAGCTCCATTAGTGCAGGAATAGTGGTGTATCTCCACTTTAGACACTGAGCAGATGCTCAGTAATCTTTAGTTGAATGAATGAAGACAGACTGGGGGTTTACTCATGCTAACATACAACAAGAAGTGGATAAGAGCTGACAGTAGGAATAATATCTGTGGTTAAGGAAAGGTCCACACAAGAGTATAGGAATTACCCCATGGGGACTGGTTTGCCTGGTCAAAATGTGCTGCTCAAATTGAGCAGCACCTCATATGATTATGAGGACACACCAGTCAGATAGTTTAGAAATGTTCCAAAATGGAATCCCCGCGGAGAATGGATGGAGGCTGTCCTGTACAAAGACCTCATGGGCACGCTCTGTTCAAAACTAGCATTTCTGCCACCTGGCACAAGAATTTGATATTTTATAGCAAGAGGATCTTTCGTTCAGCCTATGGCTGGATAAGGTTTAAACACCTGCAATGCGTCACTGTGCTAAGCACTTCACATGCATTCACTTGGTGAGTTTTCATAACAGTGTTATGAGGTAGTTTTGTTACTAACCCCATCTTAAAGATTGGGAAACTGAGGCAAAAAGAGGTTCAGTAATGTAATGAGCTCAGCTGGTAAGTGGCAGAATCAGGATTTGAACCCAGACCATGTTCTTTACCACTACTCAATACTGTCTGTTCTAATCTCCATTAAATAAACATAGAAACCAGAGCTCAACAAGCTTTACGAGCTTGGTCCTGTCCACGCCATTAGCATCTTCACATGTGAATACCCATGATGAGATTAAACGTTACCAGTCATGAACACTTCAGAGTAAATGTGAGTTTGAAAACACTTGGAAGGGCAGGCTTTTATGAGGAGAGGGGGAGAATTTATCAATAGAACACAGGAAAGGGGGTAAGACAAACTCAGATATGGCTATAACTTCCACAGAAATGGTGCTGTCTCTGGTGTGAGTTTATTAAGAGGCTGCCTGCAGGCTAGCTCTAAGGGAAAGGTACTCTTCGGTGAGAAAGCAAGCATCCCAGGACATGGGCTGAGCAAAAACTTCACGGTGTTAGGTAGGAACTGTAGGCTATATCAGATCATAAAAAACGGCTAAGCTTGCTGCCGTGGTCTTTAATTAAAACGCCACATCCAAACACTATGAGGCAGAAGCACTTATAAACTTGTTCACACGTTTACAAAGAGGCCTGGAAGATGAAATTCTTCATTTGTTCCTTCAAAGGAAGAATTCTGTGATTGCATAAGTAGATGAATTAAATGACCTCTAAAGTCCTTCTTACTCTGGAGATTCTACAATAAGGCAAAGGAGTCATTGTGTGAGCTCCCATTTCTTCTTCAGCATATACTCTTGAGAAGGCCCATACAACTCATGTAAGATATAATGGAAACGTGTTCAATCCTTCAGAGGGAAATATATATGGGAAGAAAAATGGATGGGAGAATTAAAGAAGCAACGACATTGTTTGCTACTACCTGGCAAGACCTAGCTGAATCGAGAGGGGGAGGGGGCAGGAGGAATGCAATTTTACTGCAATATTTGTATATTACTTCTATCTTCCTCCACAAATAAGATGATGATTGGATTCAAATCACATTTCAAACAGAATTCACTGCTGAAATGTCAAAAATGAGGTAGCACTCAACTCTTACAAAACCTTGAAATCTGTTCCATAAAAGGCAATTTCAGCATAAAGCATGGTTAACCTTGAATAGTTAGATTAATGATCCAGCATCTTTCAACTGAGCGCCAATGAATAAACAAAACTTTACAAGCAAATTTAGCAACATCTTAGAAGAAGAAAAGCAAAACCAGTCAAGAGAGATGAATGGTGATAAAATGGAAACATTTTGGGGCAGAAGGAGTGATCACAGCAGTCAATGTACTGCAGAGAATGAGAAATTGTCTCCTCCCTGAAAATCCCCACATTGTGGAGGATCCATTCTGCTCAGAAACAACAATAACAAATAAGCAAACAAATAGATCCCCCCACCTTCATACTCATTTCTTGTACTTTGACAATTGGTGTAAAATCTGTGGTCATAACCACTAAACTTCTCTGCCTGTTGTGCTGTTCTTCTAGAAGGAGTGTGGTATATTCAGTGCGTTGATCTTGTTCCTAGCAAGCAACGGAAGCAAGACGGGAAAGAAAACTGCTTCACTGCACAGATGGCCTCAGGACAGAAAGAAAAGACACACATTGCGTGCCTCTGTCCCCCAGACCACATGGCATCCTGCACAGGGTATCTGACAAAGGAGGAGGAGAGGCAAATGAGGCCAAGTTTAAGAGATTCAGCTTTCACTTAACCATGGCCATAATGTCGTTCAAGTTTGACATCTACTTTATCCAGACTGTATTAAAATTCTTACTTTAAAAATAATAAAAATCAGATCTTCTCGAAATATTAACCAAAATTACAGGGAATGAAACCCACACTGTATGCTTCTTTTGGAGAAAGTGTAAGAACCAGCCAGCACGTGTCAGCAAGTCATGGGGCACCCTTAAGGCACTTCTTGGGCACCAGATGTCGAATGCTTCTGCTCACTCTTGGGAATCTGCTGCTTCTGCAGCTGAGCCCAAGCTGGCTGCTGCTCAAATACTAGCCTCTCAGACTCTGGACTTTTCCGAGTCTATCGTGCCCCTTCTCCTGTTTTGGGTAATAACTTACATTTATCAATGTTCTTGGGAATGTGAGCTGTTTTTACCCCCTTTCATGAATCTACGTTTCTCCCCATTACACAGATAAGACAGCTGAGGCCTAAAGAGCTGGAGCAACTGGCTCAAGGTCACACCATGCATAAGGGGGAGGACCAAGATTG
Source organism: Eumetopias jubatus (assembly GCF_037043125.1). Classification (NCBI taxonomy): domain Eukaryota; kingdom Metazoa; phylum Chordata; class Mammalia; order Carnivora; family Otariidae; genus Eumetopias; species Eumetopias jubatus. The sequence continues at coordinate 74,306,253 of NW_028274818.1, read as the reverse complement.
AGTGACACCAAATCTTCTGTTTATTTTACTATCCTTCGATGTGGCTCCTTTCCCATTCTGCAGGAAGAAGAAAGTGCAAAGACAGCCTATGCATCTTCCTCTCTTTCTTCCCCAACATTAAATAGATGTTTACTATATTGCAGGCACTGTGCTATGCTTTAGGACAGGGGCTGGTAAACCACGGCTCTCAGACCAGCCGTGTGCTGCCTGTTTTTGTACAGCCCACAGGCTAAGAATGCTTCTGCAATTTTAAATGGCTGGAGAAAAAAAATCAAAAGAAGGATAATATCTTATGATATGAAAATTATATGAAGTTCAAATTTCAGCAGCCATAAATAAAGTTTTATTGGAACACAGCCATGCTCATCCATTTGCATATTGCCTACAGCTGCTTTTACATTGCTAAGGTGGAAAGGAGTAGCACCAGAGACCTTATGTCCCACAAGCCGAAAATATTTACTACTGGCCCTTGACAGAAAAAGTTTACAGAATCCTGACCTAGGAGATAGCAATAGAAAGGTAGACATGGTTTGCCCTCATGAATTTCCAGTGCAGCAGGACAGACAGCTAATGAAACTGGGTCTTGTAAGTCGCCAGACTAGGGGCTGACCAGGTGAATGCTTAACCCTGTGATAGGATCCTTCTGCCAGAATATGTAGGCACACAATGCAGGCCCATTCCCAGTTGTGACAGGTGTGGCAGCTGTGGCAGATGAGGTCATAAGGACCTAACTCCCAGCCCAGCAGACAGGACTCCAAAGCCCCAAGGGCATGACAGAGGCAAATTGATGTGCCCCATCAGCAAATAGGAACAATCTTGAACTGGACAACACGAGAAAGTGACATCCAATAGGTAGAATCCAGATGCCAGAACAGAGCTCAAAAGTGCCTTTCCAATCTGACTCTCCTTCTGCATCATCCCACCTGGCTAAAAAGTTCAGTGTAGTCACTCAAACTACTAGCTGCAACTCAGTCAGCTTTGACTTCTCTCTTCCTGCTTTCCCAAAAGGTCACATGCCTCAGTCCTAAAATGTCTCTAGAATCTATTCCCTATCTATCTCAGATCAGCCCTGCTGTCTCCCATCTGATTTCTTCCATTTACTTCCCTGATGCCCCCACCCCAACCCTGCAGGTATTGCCTCTCTGATATGTCCTCTAAAACACTTCCTCAATCGTCACTGTACACTGTACATCTCCCAGCAAGCTTACAGCAAGATGCTTGTAATGACAAGCAATCACTGAAATACACATAAAAATGTGATAGCCTTTTGTTTCCTCATCAAACTAATAAAAGTTAGAAAGATCAGTACCATCCAGTGTTGGCAAGGGTGTGTGAGAAGAGGCTCTTTTGGATGCTGCAGGTGGGTGTCCAATTTGGGGAATCAGTTGTAACAGGCGATTTGGCAAGACCTGTTGAAATGTATTATGTGTTTTCCTTCAGCCCAGCATCCCTCTTCTTAGTATCTATTTTAGGGAAACGCTGCATATACCCTCAAAGAGAGTTGTTCAAGGACACTCACTAATGCTTCTCAGAGGGAAAAAAGGAAAAAGAAACAGGCTAAGCAAGTACTCTATTCCACACTCAGATTCAACTGAATGGTCCATGACTTCAACCACCATTTATTTCCCCCTAGAACTTGAACTCATGTGCCCTTCTGTGCTTCCATCTCTGAACCATCCAGCTGTCCATTTGCTCAGGGTCTAGAATAAGATACTGAGCTATTCTTTATTAGAATAGACAATGGCTCACAGCACAGACCCATGTCATTCTAAGTGCAGGGTCGAAAGCTTCTGCTGTGCCGAGGGCCACCTGCACAGTGGTCTCCTCCTCTTTCCAAGGACAAAGAAAGTCCACAATTTGACTGTTCTGCTCACTCTTCGATTCCCAGGGCTTGGAGCACAGAAGACACCCAATAAAAGTCTCCTCACTGAACAAACTTCTCCCATTCTCCATACGGCTATTTAAAATACTGTCTACTTTCCTCACATCTTTGATCCCCCCCACCTCTCATATACCTCCTGCTTCAGAAGAGAAAATAAATGCCAACAGAGGGAAACCTCCCAATCTCCTCTGATGACTTTTCAATCAGATAGATACCTATAGCCAAATCTCAGCTGCATCTCCTACAGGAGCCAAAACCTCAAAATTTCTATAATGAGCTCAGCTATCTTTCCCCTCAAACCAATTCTTGATTTTCTGCAAAAGTGACTCCCATGCACTCAAATACCCAGTTTAGAAATCTAGGCATGAGCCTTCTTCTTCCTCATTCCTAACACACGATCACCAACTCTTCCTACCTACCGCATTCAAGGCTCTCATATATATCTAATTATTTCCTCCTCCATTGTCCCTTCCCCTTTCCAGGGCCAATCTTCTCCCAGTAAGATCAGTGCTACAGATTCCAACCTCATCCCCTTATGTCCATTTTTACATGCCCCCTCTCCATCCCTGAATCCCTTAATGCACACTAGGAAGCGTAATTCTCCTAAAGAATCATTCAAGAGTTTTTATAAATGTGATCATTACAGATTGGGATAATGGCAATGAGGGAAATAAAGAAAGTGTTCAGATCACACACCATGTGGGGGCCATATACTTTCATCAGGGAGAGCAACGGCAGTTTCTCGGAGGGGATAACATTTGTGTTGAGCTCTGAAAGATGAGAAGCCAGCCGAGCAATGAAAGAGGATTCTAGGACTATGGAACAACCATTGCAAAGGCCCTGAGGCAGTGAATACTTTAGTTAGAAATGGGAAGGTATGTACACACTCCTGTACCACCAGATGGCCCAACTGGGAGGCAGCTGTGTGAAGCCTGATACCCTTGCAATGACAAGTTGGGACACCAAGACCAAAGTGACAAACTGCAATCCCAACCTTTCTCAGCAACCTTGATGAGAGCCACTTTATTATTTTATTTTTTAAAGATTTTTTTATTTATTCATTTGAGAGAGAGAGAGAGAGCAAGAGCACAAGCAGGAGGGAGGGTCAGAGGGAGAGGGAGAAGCAGATTCCTGCCAAGCAGGGTGCCGAATGCGGGGGCTCCATCGCAGGACTCTGGGATCATGACCTGAGCCAAAAGCAGACACTCAACCTACTGAGCCACCAAGGTGCCCCAATTGGACCCACTAAACATGCCAACCAGCACATACAGAAAGATGCCTAGGGAGTTGTCAAGAAGGAATGTGGCACCAACTTGCTGGGTCTGGGTAGCCCTCTCACCAATGGGCTCCACACTCCCTCAGAGGTGAATGGACAAGGACAGAGGGGCGAGTGGTGGCAGCCGTGCTTGAGCTAGGGGCAGTGGAACTCAAAGTCTTGGGGAGCTATGCAATGACAAACATCTGCTACTGGCAGCCACCATCCCAAACAATGGAGGCTCTGGATCTGGAGGCAGAGCCTCCAGCCGAACTGTTAAAAATGATCCATCACCTTAGACTGGAGAAGCGTGGAGCCCTCTCTCAACACCAAGGGTCTACTAGGAATGAGAAGAGACAGAGGACACAGAAAAGGACTCTCTGATGGCCTTCTTCAGTTTAAAAAACAATTAAGCACTGGGATTAGTGATACATAGGGCACATCTGAGGGCATGAAACGTCTTTAGAAAGTGCCCCTCTGAGCTAGACAGGGGTTTTCCAGCTCAACTGGATGCAGAGAGGCCAAAGTTTCCATGTGCTGAGAATCCACGCCTGGGATGCTTCATTCTATTATGTGTGGCCTACCACTCCATTACCGCCTCTATATAAAATTACATTCCTGATTAAAATTTTAGTGCCAAACATTTTATATGATTACAGACAGAAAGTCAAAATTTGCATTTAAATAGACATATTAAAAACATTCTGCAGAGGAGAGAAGGACAGCAAAGCAATCTTGAGGAGTCTTTTAAGAGAGGGTGAGGCACGCTGGTGAGGATTTTTCATTTCTGTCAACACAGACCCTGACCCTTCCGAAACTCCACCCGAGTGCATGGTGCACTAGATTCTGCTCAGACATGACTACTCAATTCTCCATAGCAAAGACTTGACAGAGCCCACAGCACTATCGGTTATTCCTTCCTTCCTTCCTTCCTTCCTTCCTTCGTTCATTCATTCATTCAACAGATGTGTACTGCCTACTTTACCGGGTTGAATAGCGTCCTCCCAAAATTCATGTCCCCCAAGAACCCCAGAACGTGACCTTATTTGGAAATAGTGTCTTTATAGATGTAATCAAGGTAAGATGAGGTCATTGTGGATTAGGTGGGATCCAGTAACTCACATCCTTATAAGATGCCAGAGGATACACAGACACAAGGGGAGAAGGCCATGTGAAGATGGGGGCAGAGACTGGAATGAAGCATTTACAAGTCAAGGGATGCCAAATATTCCTAACAACCAAGAGAATCTAGAACAGGCAAGGAAAGATTTTTTCCAGAGCCCTTGTAGGGAGCATGGGTCTGCCAACACTTTGATTTCAGACTGAGAGCCTCATGAAGTGTGAGAAAATAAAGTTCTGTTTTTCTAAGCCACCAAGTTTATAACAGTTCTTGCTGCAGCTCTAGGAACCATGCAGTGGTCATGAAACTACTATACTGAGCCTTATCCAAAGACTGGTGTCCTTATAAGAAGAGGGAAATTTGGGACACAGGAAAGACAATACACAGAGGGAGGACAAGGTGAAGATACACAAGGAGAATGCCATGTGACAACCAAGGCAGAGATTGCAGTGACGTGTCTAAAAGCCAACGGACATCACAGATCTCTGGCAAACCCCCAAAGTTAGAAGAGGCAAGGGGAGATCCTCCCCTAGAGCCTTCAAAGGAAGGATGGCCCTGCCAACACCTTGATTTCAGACTTTTGGCCTCTGGAAGTGTGAGAGACTACATTTCTGTTGTCACACCTGCCCATGAAGAGCCAGGCCAGTGCTATGGACACAGCGATGAGTATAAATGACAAAGCCACTGATCTCATGGAAATCAAGAGTCTAGGAAGAGAGAGAAACCACTCAGAATCACAGAAATCAATGTAAAGTTGCAACCAGTATAATTGCTGTAAGAGAGATCATCATAAAAGGAAAACTCATATGGAAGGGGTTTGGTTTGCTCAGAGGAGTCATGGAATGGATCCTTATGGATGTGGGATAAATGAGGTCAAATAGGGAGATGGAGATGGAGTCATACTAAATGCATGGGAGGTGGGAGCTGGGGCAGGGAGGAGGTAGGATAGATAATCCTCAGCACAGGCCTACCTGCTGGTCCCCAAAACCACAGGAAGGCATCTATATGGTAATATCCTCTTGGACCCTGGCCAGTAAGGGGCCATGTTCTCACTTTTATTTGGGGGACAGGAAGGAGAAAAGGTAGGGAGCATTCTGTCCATAATGGATACCCTTTGTGTTGAGATCCTGGGAACCTCTGGGTACTATTCCGGCTCTGCCACAAACCAGAGTGGAGTGACTTTGGGTTAATCAGTGGTCCTGTAAGGCAGGCCTCAGGTTTCCCATCTGGATGAGGAGGAGGCTGGGCTGGTCGGCTTCTAAGGGGCTGTCCAGCAATGGTGTGACTGCATCTCACAAGTTCATCCTCCTGTGAGATATAGGGTCAAACCATCACTGGATGGGCAGAGAGTACACAGTGGTCTTCCCTGGAGCCATTTTCAAATGAGCCAAAACCACACAGGCTCTGGCATCTTCCCCCTGCCCAGAAGTGATCATCTGCCGCAAGATGTCCAAGAAATGCCACTCATTCTCTTTTGTTGGCTTTGCCTTAGGGGACAGGAAATACTCAAGAGCTGTACCCAAAGCTTATGAACAGGTTTGTTTCCTTCATGGAGTCATCTTCTTTGGCTTTATTAGTTAAAGGAGAAGTTAACTTGGGGAAAAGGTGGGTTCTTCCATAGTGGCAAAACAATGGCCAATAAAATCTTTCAGAGATTGACACAGAGAATTCCCCATGAAGGCCACTTGTGAAGTTCACAGAAAATACCCCATTTCTTTTGGTGTTTTGGCTACAGAACCTCAACATTTTGCACCACAAAACACTTCCTCCCCAGAAGAAATTATTTCTAATACTGCCTCTATTCACTCTCCTCAAACCTGCCAAAGTCTCAAGTAAGGAATGTAAAAAAGGAGCAAATAGGAACTCAATACAGCAATAGCTCAGAGTCTTTGTTCTGCAGGCTGTTTTCACACTTCCTCAGGCGAATGGATTTTTAAAACTGCCAGTTGCTAACAGGAATCCCACCTCTTCAGACTGATAAGATAAATCTTGACAGCCTAAGAAATCTTTATTTCACTCAGAAGTTATTTGTTCCCATCTCATGGTCGCAGATTAAGAATAAAAATTGATTTGACTTCAAAAGGAGGCATTTTATAATTCCGATTGCCCTCACCCCACTCCACCCATGTACGATTACTCAACACCAACCAGTGGCAGTAACAATTGCTTGTTTCCTGGCTCTGGGTGGGAAAATGTTACTTTCGTACAATGACACTTGGCCAGGATGCAAACTATCTGGGAAAAGACATTTTCAGTTGGAGTGATGTCTCTACGTGTTCTTATCCAAATTAAAGAGCATCTCATCTTCTGTTCTAAGCTTCAATTATGAACTTATCATAGACCCAAAAAGAAAATACACACACACGCACACGGTCAAAATTGGATTCCTTTCTTTTCATAATATCAGTGTGAGAAGAATTTGTTACTCACTTCACTGCCATGAGAAAGTAAAAAGAGATGGCTAAAACAGGTATTACAGAACATGGGCCATTTAAAATACCACCCTTCTATCAACTCCTAAAGGAATTCCTTCCAGCCACTTCAACTGCTGATCATGAAATGGTCCCAAATTGTGTGCTATTAGACACCGATTCCGAGGCAAAAGTTTGTTCCCTGATTATATCATCTGGTGAATAATTACAAGACTGCCCAAGGCCCATCCATTCTTAAAATACCTGCTAATTTAAGTACCCTAGTGAATAAATGATCTCAGGGTGAATGTGTGTCCAGAGAGAGTGAATCAAACCAATACTCACTGCTGAAAAACCTGATAAAGCACTTCACCTTCTTTGATAGAGCAGCTAATCTGTTTGCTATTGCTCTAAGTGACCAACTGACCCACTGACAAATTGAGTATTAAGTACCTCCTATGTGCCAAGCACTGTGGTGGATACAAATTCAAAGATGAATGTAAAAGGTAAATTCAAAGATGACTATCATGGTCCTGATAGTTGTATTCGGACAGTCAACAGATCTTGAATGACTACTATAAGACCATATGACATGAAAATGATGTATACAACAGTGTTTGGCCTCAGTGAGCATAGAAGTATAACCAAAAATGTTGTATATTGATAAAAAAGACATGCAAACCCCCTCTCACCCAACACTCCATTCATTTAACCACCCAACTAGTTATCCGTGCATCTACTCACTCTTTCTCCAAATCATCCTTCCACCCAACTACCTTCCATGAAACCATCCTTCACCCAGCAATCCTACCAACTGGTATTCAAGCATCTATTTTGTACCAGACATTCTCCTAAGCAATGGGGATACAAACATGATTACAAGCATAAAATCTCTTTCCTCAATGATCTCATAGTCTGTAAGATTGATAAAAGATAACTAGTAAGGATAAGTTTTATCAGATAGGTAAAAAAAAACAAACAAACAATCTTTTGAACCTAGAAAATACATTTTGGAAATGCTCTGGGTAAATAGGCACTTTCATATATTGCAAGAGGAATGTAATCCTTATGGAGGGAAATTTGGCAATATCTAACAACTATGCATGCATTTACCTCATCATCCATCAGCCTCAGTTCTAGAGATTCATTTTGAAGAGACCCCTCCAACAGGAGGCAAGACAGACAGACAAGATGATTCATGGCAGCAGTGTTTGTAATTGCAAAAAATTTGGAAATCACCTACATGGGCACACAGGAGATTGGTTCAATAACATATGATCATTTGAATAATGTAGTATTATGCAGCAATAAAAAAGAATGAGGAAGATCCCTGCAGACACAGAGTGATTTCCAGGATACAATTCCTGGATAAAATCAAAACGCACTAGGGGCAAATGGGTGGCTCAGTTGTTAAGCATCTGCCTTCGGCTCAGGTCATGACTCTGGGGTCCTGCGATCAAGCCCCACATCAGGCTCCCTGCTCAGCGGGAAGCCTGCTTCTCCCTCTCCCACTTCCCCTACTTGTGTTCCCTCTCTTGCTGTCTCTCTCTGTCAAATAAAATCTTTAAAAAATAAATCAAAATGCACTAGTGTGTTCTCATTCTAAACTAAAAGGTATGCTTAGCCCTACAAAAAAAGTTTGTCATATCTGCCTGAAGTAGATCTTTTATGCGAGGATTTGGATAGAATATCTAAATGCAGAGGGCTGACATTTTATAGACCTTAAAAGTGCAAGTTGTATGATGTCTTTGTACCTACTTCCTAATAGATGTGCATGGTAAAGAGGTGGGGGGGGAGTGCAGAACTGATAGTGTACGGCCTTATGCATAAGATAGAAGAAAAGTAAGAAAACATACACATATGTTATTTTGGGGGGAAAAGGTCTGAAGAATAAGCCAGAAAGTAATGAAAACAACTATTTACAGTTGATTAGTAGAAATGAAGCAAAAGTATTTGGAGTGGATGAGTGACAATTTTGTGAGTGTAACTTCTGAATCACTTGGACTTCTGGAATGATGACAATGTTTGACATACACAAAATCAAATTAAAGAAAATTAACATGGATGGAAAAAAGTAATAAAATGGAATATAAGCAGAAAAATAAATCTGTCTGTATTTCAAATGAATAATATATAATACTAAAAGAGGAAAAATGAATTAACCCATGTAACTTTAGAACATAATGTTTTGAATTATACATTCATACTGAAGATAAAATAACTATAAACAAATATTGAACACTAGTTGGCAGGTTTGTTTTTCAAAGTAGTATGGATTAACATTTTGGAACTTATTTTCTGTGTATTCTAGGATTGAGTAAATAAGTAACTGTGGGAGCCAGGTTCCACGTTGGGGAAGGAGGCTATAAATATAGAAAGGAGAGAGGATAGAATAAATTCTGTGGTGTTATATTAGAATTTGAGGTATCACATAAATTCATGGCTTTTCAAAGACAGAGAGATACAGATGTCTACGTGGCAAGAGTATGTTTTTTACTTAGTTCTGCCCACACTGTCCATTTAGAAAACCTGGACACCATGAGTACCTAGAACTTTGTTTCCAAATACCATTCTCCACTAAAAAGGAAAAAGGGCTCCTTGGAGAAATGTCTGGTTCTCCAGCTGGGGGCAGAGTCAGTACAAGATGATCCTGGAACATCTCGTGGTGCCAACAGATGAAGATGTCATCAAGGAATGATGGGGACATGCCAAAAGGACATAGGAGCCAGCTTGAAGGGGCTCCTAGTGACCAAATCTGGGGTGATCTGAACACTGAAACAAATAATGACAGCAACAGATTGCAACTCACTGAATAAAATATGAATTCATGACTCTACACTGAAACAAATGATTAAATGAATACATGAGGAAAAGGAAATAGAATGCCAACTAATACATGTACGTGTGATGGGGTTAGGAAAGCCATCATGTGACAGCCATCACAGTAATAATTACTCGGCAAGAATCATCAGTGGGTGATAAAACTAGTGAAGGTTTGATGGCAAACAGGATATTTACAAAGCCTAAAAGCATTTAATCCTAAAACCACTTATTAATTACAACGGGAAATGTTCTAGTAGCAATATCTGGAAGACACCATCTGAACGGAGTGATTCAAGATAACATCGCCAATAATGGCACAAACTATTACATGCTTCTTGATATGATGCACTGAGAGAATAAGGGCGTCGGCACTCCTGCAGTATCCCCACCAAGAGCGCATACGCTGACTCAAATCCTGAGGAAAGAGCTGGAAAACCTAAACCGAAGATTAATTACAAAATCAATATTTGGCCTGTACTCTTAAAAAATATCAAGATCATGAAAGACAAAGCAGGATTGTGTTGCTGTCCTAGATTAAAGGACACTAAAGAGGGTTGCCTGGGTAGCTCAGGTGGTTAAGTGTCTGCCTTTGGCTCAGTTCATGATCCCAGGGTCCTGGGATTGAGTCCCACGTCAGGCTCCCTGCTCGGCGGGAAGCCTGCTTTTTCCTCTGCCTGCGGCTCCCCCTGCTTGTGTGCTCTTCTCTCTCTCTCTGACAAATAAATAAATAAAAATCTTAAAAAAAAAAAAAAAAGGGCTACCAAAAGAGACCTGATAACTATATGAAATGCACAATGGACTGGATTCTGGGCCATGCAACACTGCCATCAAGAATGTTGTGGGGGGGAGGGCGCCTGGGTGGCTCAGTCGTTAAGCATCTGCCTTCAGCTCAGGTCTGGTCCCAAGGTCCTGGGATCGAGCCCCGCATCGGGCTCCCTGCTCCACGGGAAGCCTGCTTCTCCCTCTCCCACTCCCCCTGCCCTGTGTTCCCTCTTCCATTGTGTCTCTCTCTGTCAAATAAATAAATAAAATCTTTTAAAAAAAATTTTTTTAATTAAAAAAAGAACATTCTTGGAACAACTGATGAGATTAGAAAATGAACATGGACTAGTTAATAGGACGGTATAATTTGTTAAATTTCTTGATTTTGATATTGTATTGTGGTTGTGTAAGGTTGGGTTCTTGTTCTTAGGAGTGACACACTGAAGTTTTCAAGAATAACAGGGTGCCATGCTAAGAATTAACAATAAGTATATACGTAAATATAGATAAAAAGATGGAGATGGCAGATGACTCACAGATACAGGTAGGTAGGTAGGTAGGTAGGTAGGTAGGCAGGTGATAGATAAACAGATAGAGGGATGGAGGAGAGGAGAAAGAGAAAAGGATAAGGCAAAGGGTGAAAATGTAAACAAGTGGCAAAATAGGTAAAATGTCTATGGAAGTTATTGTCCCTATTCTTGAAATTTCGCTGTAAGGTGGAAATACAAACATTTCAAAAATATCTAAATAAGTGTGAACCAGAAGACAAGTCATTCATCCTTTCTAGGTCTTAGTTTCCTTGTCTATATAAAATGAGGTAAATTGGGTCATATAAATGCCAGGCCTTTTCTTGCTCCAACAGGTTGTGGTTTAGGATGGTGGAAAGTACAAAGATCCCGGGGAAAAAAAGGGATTTTTAGAGGAAAAGCAATGGTATTGGAAAACTTCACATGAGAGGTAGGTTTGGAGAGTGAACAAGACTTACAAAGAAAGAAGGGAGAATTATAAGACCCAGAGTTTTCCTCCCAGCCCTCAAGGTAATGGAAGGACCGATTCTCTCGTAACAGCCTGATGTTTAAAAAGGGCCAACTCACATGAACTGGAACTTATACCTAAATTAACCATTCTTCCCCAAATGCTAGGGCTAATTAATAACTGCACTGGGGATCAGAGATGTACCTAAGGCCAAAGCTTTCAAAACACAAAAACACAAACACATTTCTTTTTCTTTTTCTGTCAAACCCTTTTTCCATTATTTTAATTAATTCCCTCAGCCTTTTCACTATCCCACCCAACTTCTGTAGAGTACATGTGAAAAATAATTCATGATTTCTTTAAAATAGGGTGACTCTGAAAAAATAATAATAAAAAATAAATAAAATCGGGTGAATCTGGAGTAAGTATATCAATTTTTATTTATAAAAAATGGATATGAAATATTTAAGACACCTAAGCAGTATAATATAGAGTACAAACACCTGTTTTCTATACCAAGTTTAACAAACAAGATATTATGAAGAGATTAGAAGCCCCCTAAATATATGCAGATGCATGTATATAAATATACATCCTATGTATGTATCCTATATAGCCAAAGCAATATCTTAATTTGTTTCACATTATTTTTCATGTTTTTAAACTTCACATAAGTGGTAACATATCCATTTGTTACTTGTTTTTTTCCCAGCATTAAAGATTCATCTTTAATGAGATTCATCTACTCATTCATTTTCCACTGCTCCACAGTATTCCATCGTGTTACTTTACCACCAGTCACCTTTACAATCTCATTTTGATGACAGTTTAGGTTGTTTCTAAACTTGAAAAAAAAAAAAAAGTATAAGCCGTGCTACTACAAACATTAAAAAGGAAGGCAAGGTTCGCTCTCTTATCCATGATAGGCCTCTTATGCACAATCTTGGCCTGGCACATATGACTAGTTAATAAATATTTGTGGAATAAATAGTAAATGAACCTACATACATACAACAACCCCCAAAGTGATAAGATAGATGAACATACACTTAAGAGTGCAAGCTTCAATCACAGAGCAGAGAAACCATAGCATATAAGAACTAAAAAAGGTACAATGAATTGAAGAGAGATATGGACACAGACATGTATACCTAGAAAACTGAGAAGGTGCAAGTCGGGAACCAGCTCCATAAACGTAATCACAGGGGAAAATATCCCAAATCTAACATGCAGCATTTTGGTCTCTGTGGCAGTGACTGGATCAGAGAACTGGTGTCTGCCAGCATGCCACCTCTCCTCCCTGGTTCTGCCTTAACAGACAGGAGATCCATGTGGCATTAGACAAGCTTGGCTTCCAGGGCTGGACTCAGCACCACTTTTATATGCCTGGGTTGAGAGGATTTCAGTCAGCTGTGAGATCTTTTCAATATTTATCATTGAGAGTATATAATACAAGCCTCATATGTGCAATTACTTGAAGGTCAAGCTTGGAGATAAACAGTCAGTGAAGCTGTCAAGTTTACAAAGAGAAGAAGAAGAAGGGGGCAAGACAGCTGGAAACAACCCCAAAGAGGTCACGCAGTGTGGAGAGGACCATCCCAACCTTTTTCATGACTTTTTCTGCAGCCCCCTTGCCAAATACACAAGCAAGTCTCATTTTGGGCTGTTTCTACCTGCCACAATGACCCTGGATTTTCCCTAACCACTCTGCAGGTAAAAAATTAAGTTAGAACAACAAGGGTTTGTGTTTCAAAGTAGGAGTTGAGAATTTAGGCAGCCCCAGTAGCTAGGGAAAGAAAGGTATGGTTTTTGTGGATGCAACGCAGTTGTTCTGACTCTTAAAATGCCTTACTTTCTGTTCCTGGCACTACAGTCACTCTTTTGTTATTGCAATCACCTTACCTGTCCAAAAGGTACAACAGATAGCATGCAGGCATTGGTTTCCATCATATGAAAGCAAAACACCCCAGCTCCCTCTCCCCTGCCCTTGTTACTACTTAATTTCAAATGCAAAAAAAAAAAGAAAAAGAAAAAAAAAAATCCAAGAAGAGCCAAAGCTACAGTGACACAAGGACCTGTTGATAATTCAACACAGCCCAAGTCTGGGTTCCAGCTGCCAACATCAGGGTTCCCACTTTATTCATTCTGCCATGGTTTTATCCCCTTGTTGAGATGGAACTTCAGCCTTCACTTCCAAAGCTCGGCCAGAAGCCACAAGCTGCCAATGTGGAATGAGGAAGCAACAGTGGGATGTACAAATGCGCAGCATGGAGAAGCCTAGAGATGCCTCACAAAACATCCCATCATCACGTGCACTTCTGCAGAAGACACACAGAAGTGCTGACTACTGGTGCACAAGCTGTGAGAAAAACCCAAAGTGGCACATATGCATTCACAACAGAGAAAGCCCCTCTGATAGTCCAGTGAGATGGGAAAGTGCAGGAGCACATACTCCTGGGGTCAGAAGAAACTGCTGTCCATTACTGGGTCCACTTCATACTAATTCTGCAAACTTGAGGGCGTCATTTCAGCTCCCTGGGGCTTAGCTAATTCATCCGTAAAACCGAGGTAAGAGTAGCATCTATTCCCTAAATGTGCTCTGAAGATCAAACTATCTACGAAAAGTGCTTACAAAACGATCTGTTACATGGTAAGCTATTGTTATTTATTGGTGCTCCATTAAAGGCATCAATGGTCTTTGCCATGTCCATCCACCCTCAGGGTAATGGAGAGAAGATAAGACTTAACCTTGCATCTTAGATAACCAACCCATCTGATATCCTAAAATTCTAGCTTAATTTAGGGTTGTTCACCATTGTCTCATATATATGATATATTTGCTACTGCTTTATAAGAACATTTGTTACATTACCTTTTAAGAATAGCATCCATTTTAACAGTTGATTTAAGGTCTGTCAGTGTTGAGGTATAAAGCTGCCACCTTTATATTTTCCTACTTCTGATTTCACTATTTTGAAGACATACAATTGAGGTTACCTTCAAAATTTGAAATTAAAAATATAAAATTGTTTATGGAAAAAGGAAACATGGGGGGAAGGGATGGGAGACATGGTGTTTGTAGTATTTGCAAAATATCAAGGGAAATTTGATTAAAATATTTGCAATTCTAAATCTGCAAACTGTGAATGCAGAACAGTCTCTACGTATAGCCCTGTATCTACCACCACCATTAACTTAGATACAGATACATACATACAGAGAGAAAGAGAGAGAGAGAGACAGAAAGAGAGAGAATAGCCAGCACTGGTAGCCAGAGACCTAGAGAAAGTTGAATAAGGAGCCAAAGGAATTAAGATGTGACTTCTACTTCGAAGAAGTATTGTAGAAAAAAAATATCAAGAGGAGGAGGAGAGAGTAAAAGGAACATAATTAGTAGCAATGAAAGTAGTAGCTGCAGCCTCCATTTATCAATGGTCCTTCTATATTCTAGGCGTTGAGTTAGGCATTACGTATAGGTATTGGTCTAGCCAACAGGTATAGGAGATAGAGATAGATGTCTTCTAATTCTCTCAACAATCCCACAATGAGAAATGATTCTTCCATTTTACAGACATGGAAACTGAGGTTAACTGTCTTGACCAAAGCTACTCAAGCTAAAAAGTGGTAGTGTCAGGATCTAAATCTAGTTTTTGGTGACTCAAAAATCTGTGTCCTTTCCACTGTATAACAATGCCTCAAAACATGCCTAGAAGAGTCTGGAGGTGAAGTGGTCTCATTTTCTGGGTCTTATTACAAGAATATTGCATATCCCATCACTCCCATGTTCCACTCCCCAGAGATAGACAAACTTGAAGAGAAAAGAAGTACCTATTTGAAGAAGGTAAATGTGTACACATGTATATATACATCCGTCCATCTATTCATCTATCTATCCATCTATCCATCCATCTTTTATCTATTTTAAGAACACAGGACCCTACCAGACAGATTTATAGCTCCTATTCTAGTAGCACAGGCAGACTGTTTAAAGGAAAGCTAATTTTTTCAAAAGCTCCTTTTTTTAAGGTGAATCCCATTTTAGGCTCATTAATTTTGATGGCCTGTGCCTTTGCCAAGGCCTCTCCCTGTGAGATGCTAGTCTAAGGAGGTTACCCTCTCCACTCACACTGTCACACACCCACTTTGACATTTCTTCTTGTAGTTTTGGACAGAAGCAGGTACTGGGAACTAGATAAAAATTATGAAAGGGTGGCACCCCACCCTGTTCCAGTTACTATGGAAGTTTCTTCCACTCTGCCTCTCCCTTTGCCTTCTGTCTCTGTCTCTCAAATCAACAAACAAGGTAGAGAGGAACAAAAGGTCTACGTGTTTAATCCAGTGGAATTTCTTAGATGTTCTTTGATAACTGGGGGCTGAGTATGTAATTGAGGGTGAGTAATTACACATGGGGATGCTTCCCTCTCAGTTATTTGACCAAACACATCACATTCAACAGTAAAGAACCTGAGGGACCACAAAGACCATCCACATGACCATATGTCTCTATGAAAGTGTGTGTGCACACATGCCCATAGACACATGCACACACATTCACATGAACACTGGGAAAACATGGTCAGCTGAAGGTTTCCATTCAGGGCCCTGCATCAAGAATAGAGGAGGTCTGCCTAAAAAAAAAAAAAAGAAGAAGAAGAAGAAGAAGAAGAAGAAGCTCCCTTGGAGTTTTACTCCCCTTGGCAAGGTGAGTGTTAAAAATAATAATGCTGAGGTTGCACTAAGTGCCTTAACTTTACGAGTAAGGAGGAAAGAGGGAGAAGGGAGGTAAGAGAGGGAGACAGAGGGAGAGGAAAAAAAGGGAAGGAACGAAGGAAAAAGCCAGAAAGATTGTAATAAAAGTTTTTTTTTACCTTGGCAAACCAAGTAACAAGCTTTAAACAGGTAAAGGGCTTTATACTGTTCTGGGAAAGCACTTTTGCCTTCTGCCAGCATCTTAGCAGCACACCATTTGAAAAAGGTCCTATTTTTCTTGGCTTGCAAAGGATAGTTGGACTTCTCACTATGGCGGGGAACAGACGCTGTGGCATAAGGATCCAAGAGGGGGTAAACCTTTCTTTCCTTTCCAATGGCCTTTTGCCAGTGTTCAAATGCAAAACACAGGCCACTATTCCATTGACAGCAAAGATAAGGCTTCTTCGGGAAATAAGTCTATTTGAAACTACATTTATGTTTCTCTATTTTTTTTTAATATTTGCTCTTTATTGTATAGTATAAGATTACACACGTATTCAGATTCTTTACCTTTGTAGACCTAGTTTCATTTAATAAAACATCTCTTTCATTTCCTAAGCCAAAAATATCACAGAATCAGACAGACTTCATTAAAAAGTAACAAGGGGGTCTGATTTTACATGGACACAATTATTATTTCTGTCACTGGGTGTCAGCGAACAGAGCGATTGATTTTTATGTGAAATTCGTTTCTCCCTTTAGCCTGTTAGCTAAGCCCCAAAGTGTTTTCCTGTTTAATCTTCAGAAACTTTAAAAATGGTATTTAGTTTCTAAATTGTTCTTTATTGCTGTTGCTTTCAAAAATATAACACTTTCTTGCCAGGAACAAACTCAGCTGTACTTGAAATGGGAGTAGTTTAAAACTTAATTATAGAAGAAACAATTATTTAAACAAATAAATAAACCCATCAATCCCATCCCAGTGCATCTCTAGATCATTCTCTAATCCCTTTGATAGTTATTTCTGTTTCCTTCTATGCATCAGTGGTCAACTTTCCAACGAAAGATTTAGGTTTTTGTGTAAATATTTGAATTTATTTTTTCCTCAACTCTTAGTTTATGCCATTAATCCATAGCTTGGGATAAGATGTCATTAAGTTGTACAATAGATGCTTTACTAATGTTTATGACATAACTGAACATTGCATCTTCAAAAATTAGACGAAGTTGAAAATTTCTGCATTTTCAATAGAAGTGAAAAATGGTTTTGAAGACAACTGAGCTTTAATGAGGCAGATGCAACTTTAAGTTCCTTTAACTTAAAAAAAAAAGATTATTCTGTTGGATTTTCAAGTCTGTATTAGATCATTTCATATTGAGAGATGCCTGTGCCAGCATCCCTTGAGAGACCCAAATGATCATGTCAGCTTCTGCCCAAGGGGTGCCACTCCCAGGTGGCAGCTATACAAACGTGTAGCCTTGCTCATGTGTCACACATTTGGAATGGGGGCTGAGCAACATTCAAAAAACAACTAGCTTATTTAGTCTCCATCACCTACTCATGCCTTCACCTTCCTTCCTCAAATTCCAGAGTAAAGGTCAATGAAGTCCCACCACTAACGTGATGTTGGACTGTACTGTAAAATCCAATGAAAAATAAACCATGCGTTACCCCACAGGTCACTGCACAGGCATCAATAACAGGAAGCTGTGAGCACCAATGACCCAAGCTGGACCATAACCAGTCACCTTCTGGTTAAAGCCATCACTATTCTAGTATCAATCTATGAAGCCATCCATTAACTCTGCCCTCTACCTTAACCTTATCTAATTTGCACGTTGTAGCAGAAAGCTGCTGTCAGGCAGCATCAGGTAAACTTAATTTCATGTGTCCTGGCACACAAATGCCTGGGCCAGTGCCAACGGATGACATACAAGCAGGTGGCTCATAGTGGACAAATTTAGCACCTTGCCTCAGTCTAAGGAACCCCTAACCATGAATTTTTCTGAACTTTATGGAAAGTTCCAAAGCATTTGGGAAGCAGATCTAAGCATCGTGGCATTTTAAGAGTTTTACCTTTTGTTATGAGTTTTATGGGGACAAATTAGGCAAAAGAAGGTATGGAGGTACATGGGGGAAGGATGGGTGTTCAAATAGGAAAAACTCACAAATAGAAGTGATATGAATCCATTACATAAAGCTTTTATAATTTAAATTCTGGATTTTTAGGGGGGAGGGGCAGTGTGGGGCAAGACTTCCTTTCTGTGGTCCAAAATAATACTCTAATGAAAATGATTTTGTGTGTGCTTTCAGTGAAAGGTTGTATGTTATAGTTACCCTGAGCTCGATTTCCAGTGAGTCAGAAAGGTTTGATTCAGTAGGCTAAAATGTAAGTTCCCAGAGATAAGGGCTTTGTCTGTTTCATTCACAGCTGTATCCCCAACTCGTAGAACAGTGGGTAGCACATAAGACATTCTTAATAAGTGTTTGCTGGATGCATAAATGGATGGATGGATGGATGGATGGATGGAAGAAAAAGGGAAGGAAGGAAGGTCAGTCCCTGTATTCATTTTCCCTTCTTAGTGCTCCCCTTGCCCACCAGCTCTCAGTTCTGACTGTGCACAAGAAATACCTGGGGACCCTTGAAAACTATACTGATGCCTAGGTCCTGACCCCAGACATTCTGATTCAAGTGGTCTGAAGGAGTGAGGACGGCTCCAAGTGCTGGTGGTTTGTAAAGCTCTCCAGGTGACCTTAAATCATCAGTTTTTTAGAACCTCTGGCCAGCGTCTTTTCTCAGCATGCTCCTAGTCATGTTCCCTGGGTCTGAGCTTGTGTCTATACCAGTCCACCGAATTTGTCCCCTGAGCAATGTTTCAGGTATCAAAATCTTTTCTCTGCTCTTGTCAACACCATGTCCCATCTCTTCTGAGCCTGTTTCAGTGAATGAAATTAACCTGATAACATAATTATCAGTTATTTTGCTAATATTACATATTTGTAATATATGAGAAGGTGAAAATACTTTATAAGGGGAGTGTCTAAAGATTAAAATTTTAGCCATAGGGCTCAGCTTGCTCTTTTCAGATTCCCTTCAAGTGAAAAATATATCTGCCTAAAGGAATAAAAGGCAAGATGTACCAGCACCCTGTTAAAGCAAAGATGCTAGTCTTCAGCTTAAATAACTTGAATAAACTTGGGTTCTTTGAGACTGTACATTTCACACTGCACAACCGTAGGGGGTACCATGTGCACTGCTATCTTTGTGAAGGTATCGACAAAGCTGTGCAGTAGAGTGGCCCTTTCCCTGCTCATCTTTGAAACACAAATGAACAGCTTCTTAACACCAGAGCATAATTGTACTAAAACCTACGATGGGCAAATGCATTTCCATAAAGATTATTTCAAATACTCCTGCAATTGCAGAATCTACTTTATGAAGCTTCTGTCAGTTAAAAGATGGTCCATCCTGCCCCAGAATGCTATAACTGCCTTATAATACTGGATAGAATTGAGTGGCATTCCCCTGTCTATAAAACACAAGAGTGAGTTTCAAAACGGTCCAATGCCAAACCACAGTAAAAAGTTGCAACGTAAGATGCAAATGCATCTATCTTTCATTTCGATTTTTCTTCCAAATATAGTGTGGAAAATGTGTCTCAGAATGTTAAAATATCTCAATAAATTTGACAAAAAAAATTTTGGTTCCAGCAGTGGAGGTATAATAGCATTAACTATACAGTGAATAAAAGCCCAAATTTTCTTTGCAAAAAAAATGAGCACATTATGATCACTTATAGGCAAGTTTTTAAGGCAGGTACACAGTGGAAAGAATTCTACAAAGAAATACTACACAATTATGTAAATGTACAAGAAAGTTTTTTTTCTTATTTTCATTACAAGGTACAGGCTGAAATCTATATGTCATACTTTTAGTTGAAAACAAGAACAGATACAGACTAGAAATAGTTCATAAAGCCACAGAAATGAACTAAATTGAATGCTACTCAGAGTTAATAATTCACATAATCACACATAACACAATGAAAATAACCAAAATGGTTTCTCATGTTCTGTAATCACTACTTTCTCTAATTAACAATTTTATTAAAAATGATGTTTTTGAAATCTTGGAGGACATAGATCACATCCCATTAATTTAATGATCTACTATTCCAATGTTAATTTGAAGCACTGGATGAAGGTTTATAATTTATATAAATACTATTAAATGGTTTCAAGTGCATTTTTTAAATATCCACAAAGCTTTTGTTGGCTTAAATTATGCCATAAGGCACACATAGTAGGTTGTCAAATCCTAGTTGGCTTATTACAGGCCAGATCCATTTAGGCTCTAAGAGATTAGCAGACTGAAGGTCTGTAAAATTAATTATGGAAGCAGCCAGTGATAGGAATAAAAGACAATGGATATGAAGAAATGCTTTCTAGATAAAATGATTTTCATCATATCTATATACCAATGGCAAAGCATAGTTAATAAGCCCATGGGGCTCACAACAGACAACATTTCTTTGGGCTTCTCTCATTCTGAGAATATACTCTAGCCCTGAAAATACCATAAAACACATCACAGGAAATCTTCCTATCAAGTGGCTGAAAATCTCCATCTTCAGTGATTAATGTATACCATAAGCGGTCAGAAGACCTTTTTCAGCAACAAGCTGATGATTTACTATAAGAAATTGATTCCTTAGACCGAGGCCCAGAGAAACAATCCAGCTTGCATGGAAGCCCACAGAGCTGACGGATAAACAAGGAGGAAAACAGACTCCAGGATCTCAGCATTGCTACTAATGCATTTCAAACTCTGCACGCCCCTCTGGCACTGAGTCTTCATATATGTACAAATAGCACTTCCTCTCCTTCATCCCCTTTCCCTCCCCATAAAAACAGGGAGACAAAAGATCCTTTTTTACCACTCTTTTCTAGGTTATTGAACAAGCAGAAGCAATAGAGTGTAGCGATTAGGAGACTATCTCTAGAATCCGTAAGCCCCGTTCTGAATCCTAGCTTCACCTCTTACTAGCCTGGCAAGCTTAAAATGTCACTTAACCTCTCTGATGTTAGGTTAAGTGAAACGAATAATAGTATCTACCTCCTACTGCTGGAAGGATTAGACATAATCACATAAAGCACTTAGCATGGAGTCTGGTGCATAATAATCGCTCAGTAAATGGAATATTCAAATTATTAATAATGGAAAAAATGAGATTTCTCAGCTTGATCTTTACCTATGGGATTGATTAGTGAATTATTAATCCAAACAAAATGTAAGCCCCTTCAATTACAAATATTACATTTAGGTGGCAACTTCTAATCTTTTTCTAAGACAAGACAAGGGCTGACAAGAGCTTTCTACCTCCTCACATCAAGAGGAGGTGAAATGGGAAATATTAATGCTTCGCAGTTTAAGTATATGCAACTGATTCTGAGGGGTAACATTTATTGGGAATTTACCAGATACCAGGCACCATTAAAAGTCCCTTACATGTGTTGACGCATTTAATCTTCACACAGTCTTACAAAGTAGGAGTCCATACTTCTCCGTTCTGCACATCAGGTTCATGGAGGTTAAATGGTTTCTTCACCACTGGAGGGTGAATCTGGGTGGCCCCAGAGACTACTCTTCACTTTAAACTCTCAACAGGATTCTAAGAAGTTTTGGAAGATGGAACTTGAGATTGCTACCATACCACACTGGGATTCCCAAGGGCTTTTGCACACTGTTGGTTTTAGTCCAAATGTCTTTCTAGAGCCCAAGACAGAACTCAGAAAGCAGGAAGGACCATAGAGAACAAACTGGTGGTTGGGGGTGCGGGGTGAAAAAGTGAAGGGGATTAAGAAAACACTTATTGTGGTGAGCACTGAGTAATGTCTACAACTGTTAAATCATCATATTGTACACCTGAAACTAATTAACACTATGTGTTAATCATACTGGAATTTTTAAAAATTTAAAAATTAAAAAAAAAATAAAGCAAAAAAGCACAAAAGAGCATATGCAGACCACTAAAACCAGCATGAAAGCTAGAGACTCTGAAGAGCTATTTCCAACATCTAAACCCTAGGAATGGAAATGCTCAGGGCCAACAATACTTTCCCTACCCTCTCCAAGAAGCTAGGTGTGGGTTGGGGTGGTGTTCTTGGAGGCTGAGGAATAGTGTAAGTTGAAAGGGGAGAAGAGCAGGATTTCCTCAAACCCTGAGTTAAGGACACACTTCTCAATCATCTGGCTCCCAGGCCTTCCCTTGACCTCACCACCCCCTGCATGCACCATTTTTCTTTTCTGTTTATTTGCTCAGGGACCCAAACTCCAGCAAGAAGGCTCATTTTTCCCCAGTGTGTTGAACAACAACGTGCAAGGCAGCCAGATACTTGCCTGTGGCAGCACCTGAGTGCTATTTGAAGCAAATGAAAATAAAATCCGCAAGTAGGGCGTGCAAAGGGAGGGTGTGGGGAGAGTGAGTGCTGCTACTCTTAACTGAATACTGCTCCAAGTAGCTGTCCCCAGGTGCAAAAGAGCAGAGTCACAGTTTAGTCTTGGCCCAGGGCACCAGGAAGAGGGAATCCATCACTGGCTGCCACAGGAGTGATTGCCCACGGCTTTTAGTTTCCTTCCACAGAGTTTATTTTTTGGAACAATTTTGAATTTACAGAAAAATTACAGAGAGTTCCCATTTAGTCCGTACCCATCAATAATTTTTATTATTAACGTCTTACTGTAGTAGGGTATATCTGGCAGATTAGTGAGCCAACATTGATACATTATTATGAACTAAAGTCCTCATTTGGAATGATCCCCTTGGTTTTCACCGAATATCTTTTCCTGTCCTAGAATCCTATCTAGGCTATCCCAGTAATGGTAGGTTTTGTCATCATGTCTCCTTAGGCTCCTCTTGGCTATGACCATTTCTCCGTTTTTGCTTATTTTTGAAGACCCTGACAGTTATGAAAATGGCTGCTCAGGAATTTGTAGAATGTCCCTCAGTTGGGATTTGTCTGATGTTTTTCTCATGATTAGATGGGGTGGTAGGTCTTCAGAGAAAGACCACAAAGGTTAAGGTTAAGACCATTTCCATCACATTATATCAAGGGTACTTAAAATCAACATGAGTTATCACTGTTGATGCAACATTGCTCTCTTGGCTGAGGAAGTATCTATCAGGTTTCTCCACTGTAAAATTCTTCTATCCTCTTCCCCTTCCCATATTGCACTCTCTGGGGAAAAAAAATCACTATGTGTAGCCAACACTTGAATGCAGAGTTATGCTTCACCTCTTTGAGGATGGGGTATACATATAAATTATTTGGGATTCTGCTGCACTGGAAATTTGTTTCTTCTACCCCCTCCCCCTGCCCCAGTTAGTTTATTAAAGCATTTATTTGTATCAGTATGAACTCATGGATATTTATTTTACACTTCGTATCATAATCCAATACTACCTCATTTTGTTGCTTAAAATTGTTACAGCTCTGGCCCTTGGGAGCTCTTTCAGGTTCCTCTATCTCCCTAACATAGACCATCATTGTATTGTCTGAGTACTTCCTTATTTTCTGGCAGTACCAGATCCTCCTGGCTTATCTTGTATATTTCCTGATCTAGTCCTAGAATCAACCATTTTAAGACAATATTGGGAAATGGTGTTAGAAACCAAGACCTGGATGCTAGGTGTGCTCATTGCTAGTGGGGTGTCATTGTTTCTAGTTCCCTTCAGCTATCAGAGGAAGAAAACACATGTGTGTATATAACCTGTGACTATCCCACGGGTATCATTTGTGGAAATGAATCTGTAGAGCATGTGGACCTCATTGGATGGGCAATGCCATCTCAATGGCAACCTCAGAACTCTCACTTCATTCCATTGATTCATTCATGTATTGATTCATTAACTAGTTAGTGAGTGCCTTCTAAATGTTGGGCATTGTGGTAAACACTGAAGATGTACCACCAAGTTATAAAGACAAGTGGATTAGGAAATTAGTGAGGTTAGGGGAGGGGAAATATTCCAGACATAGAAACAATGTGTGTAAAAACAACTGAGAATGGAGGATGGCAGAAGGTAAAACCTCTGCAATGTGTTCTGCAGAATGATGAATGTTTATGCATTTATCGCTCTCCAAAGGAAGACTAAAAGTGAAAAAAGCAAAGTCGTACAACCAGGCTCTTTGCTGAAGGCAAGAAAAGCTGGGGGGACTCTGGAGGATAGCAATGAGTCATGTGGATGGTGGCTTATGAAACATGACCCCTCCAATGTTGTTCTGATCTTCATGAACATCTGCTAATCTCATCATTGGTTTGTGTGAATTTTATAATAACCAGTGTCACAAAGAATTTGTATGTCAGGGTTCAAATGCCCAGAAGACACTACAGAAAACAAGGATATAGGGGACCATAAAAGTCCCCTTGAATTCAAAGGAATCATGGAAAAGTCTTTAAGTCCCTCACAAGCAATGGATTTGAGTTCAAGGACCCATCTTCCCTAACTCTCTAGGATCTAGAAAGCTTTCTGAGGCCATCCCTGTGTCTGTCCTTCCCTAAAGCTTTAAACCCTAGTACAATGCCTGACATTTAACAGCATCTTTATTACTTTGCAGATTATTGCAGAAATCTAATAGAGGACTCAAAGAGAAAATATGTCACCACATCTTAAATCTGTCAGTAAAACACAAAAGAAGTTTAAAAAATGTATATCCAGAAAGGCAAATGAGCTAATCCTTTCCAAAGCAAACAAATACATAAATAAATAAATGAAAAGCATTCATAAAGCTAAAAGGGAATTTATTTGAAGATCATATTCTCAAACATGGCTAAAAGCCAAGTCCATTTCAAATGCAGGACATATGATAAAAGTAGCAGTATTTCCAATTGTAATTCCATGTTGGGGCAGATGATCTTTGGGGAAAGTGGGGGAAATGGAAATACTGCTTCCAGGTTTATATGAAGCAAACCTACCCTTCATCACATTAAAAGCATTTATGGCTCAGTAAAAAATCCTTTAAAAAGAAAAAGTTACTTAGGCAAAGCAGGCCTCAAGAAAGCAGCAGGCCAGTGGATCTACCTGACTTCCTTCAGAAACCCTGGCCTACTGAAATAATTGTTTCTCATACCCCAAAGCAAATGAATGACTCTCCCGCTTTAAATCATCCCTTTTTCTCTTTAGCCCATGACTGACTCTGTCTGTGATGCATGTTGTGTTTGCGAGCACGAAGGAAATTATATAAAAACAAATTGCTTTGTACCATACCCTGATTGTCCAGAAATACTAAATAGATGGGCAAGGCAGCACAGCCCCAACCTGCAGCTTCATGAGTTAATGGAAGGGATTGAAAAGTTTTAGCTGTTTCAATATGATGAATGCCTCTCATTTCCAAACACACAGAATATCCGTTTTTAGCATTGTATGAATTATTTCTATAAGTAACCAATGACTTTGCATGGTAACCCAAAGCAAAAAGAAATAGATTATCACCCTTTTGTTTTTACTTCTTCCACTCACAGCTCACAACCCTCTGTTCTCTGGGCTTAAAAAAAGTATTTGGAAAATTTTCAAGCTAAAGTTCCATGGTAATCATCATTCACAATAGATCATAGATCATCATAATCATTACACATAAACACTAAATGTCAATCATTCAATCACAAAGGTGACCATTATTTCAACAGATAGGTACTGAATATCATATTCAATACCTAGTACCATTTTAGGTACAAGGGACCTAGCAATGAAAGAAACGAGGGCCTTGCTTAAATAGCACTTATATCCTAGTGGGAAGGAACAAGTTAATATATAACATGGTAGATGGTGGTAGGAGCTAAGCAGAAAAATAAAACAGAAGATATAGAGCAGGTTGTTCTGGGCCTTGAGATAGCTGCCTGCTTTTTATTGTGTAGAGTGATTGGAGAAAACCTCTATGAACTACCAATTGCACTTTAACCATCTGCAGTATTCTAGATCATTGTAACGACTCCCCTTGCCTGGAAGAAAAAGAAGTATAATAGGAAAGAAGGTT